>NC_088925.1:20215000-20337500 GCF_038396675.1 Hydra vulgaris
TATATATATATATATATATATATATGAATCTTTTTAGATTTTTTCATGTTATTTTTAAATTTTTTGTTTGCGCAATTCAAGTTATATATGTTTATAGTTTGCATACATGTTTATATTATGGTCAAAATTAAAAAGTGTTTGATAAATATATGTATGTGGTAATATGTGTTATATAATTGTTTTATAAATGTGTTTTTAAAATAGTATAAAATGTATCTATTGTGTATATAAATATTATATGAGGTGTTTTTATATGTTATATAAAGTTAAATAAATATGTTGTGTTTTATAGTTAGTATATATGTTTATATTATGTTGTTTCCATGTTTTCAAAGTGTGTGATTTGGCAAACGTGTTGAGCAAGATTTTGCGTAAAGTTGTTATTTATGTTACTAATGTTGTTACATTTGGCTTACCTTTATGTTGGTGTCTATTGTTAAAAATTATAAGTGGTTTTATTATTGAAACTCACTGCTTTTAATCATTCACTAAAAGTCACTCAAGAAAAATCATTTTGCCGTATATACATTTTGTTTATATCTTAATTTGAATTTTTAGAACCATGATGTACCAACATGAATTGTTTTCTAAAAGCTAACATGAAATAACAATATTTAACAACTACTACTCTCTTATCATGACATCTTATCTCCATCAGATATATTGATTTTCGATTCATATATGATGTTTTTCTTTGTATTATTGATTACATTTTTTCATTTCAGATTTATCATATGACGGATTTATGCGATATAAAAGAACGAATATATGTAAATTTTTATGAATTTTTTGAAAACATCTGCTAATAATTAGTCCAGTCAACGTTCAAACTACAATGTTGCATGTCATTTTTAAGTAGTTTCTAGGCTTTTCTAAATTTGTTTCTTATTCACATGGTTTTACAAGCAAGGTCAGCAAGGAAATTTGAGCTGAAACTTTTTTTTTAAGCCTTTAAGGAGAATTGGTGTTATTCTTTGTTTAATTTAATTTGTTTAAATATAGTAGTTTTAATAAATAAATGTTTGTTTGTTCTTGGTTTTTTACTAATTTGTTTTCAGATTCTTAAGAACTAGGCAACTTAGCTAAGCAAGTTTTGTTTAATTTTTTAGTGCAATTAGAAAGAGCTGGAAGTTATTTTTTAGAGCAATTGAAAAGAACTGAAGTGTTTTTTAGTTACTTCACATGGTATAGCGATACTGATTTGAGTAAGTTTACTATTTTGTTTTATTTTATATTGGATTTATTTTATATTTGATATATATTGACACGAAAGTTTATAAGCATAAATCTGCCTATATTTCAGTATATTTTATATTTCTCTGTACTATATAAATATTCTTTCTTAGAAAAAATAACAGAATAAAAAAAAAAAAAAAATTCCTTATATATTTATATATATAATTACTTTAGAGTAAAATATGACATTGCTTCAATTTTTTATACAAGATTGTGCATTTATTATTTTTGTGCATCAAGGTAAAATAATTTTGTGCATTGTAGACTCTTTGTTAAATTAAAAATTATTGATGTAAATAAATATTGTTTAATATTCTAGATAAACGACTTATGTATATAAACACATAAAAAATATGGATTTCAATAAATCTTAAGTTTAAATAAGTCTTTGATTAGAAAAAATCACGGTTTGTAAGATTCTTTTATGTTCATTTATTCAATTGTAACAATAGTAAGATTACTGGTAATATGTTTAATGATAATAGTGAAATTGAAATAGATAGTATTAGGCTCAATGAAGTTATTAATGTAAATGCTAATAGGCAACTTGAAAATAGTTGTCAAATAAAAAAAATAGATCTAGGCAGGATTATTCGTTGTTGAAATGTAAGAAATACTGCTCAGCAAGCAGAAAACTTACTTGACAGAATTCAGTATCAAGCAGTGTTAATGTCTGTTAATTTGTTTTTACTTTAGACACTTTAGAACAAAGCAAAGTATGAGTTCAACTATTTTATAGTAACAATTAACACTTTTAAACTTAAATAATTTAAATGTTTTTTTATAGTTTCTATCATAGTTATGTTATTTTTTTCATTTTTTTTTTTAGTTTGTTTTCCCTTTGTCATCTCTTGATTAGTTAGCTTACTGTTGAGACATGGTTATTATTTTGTAAATTTAGTATAATGTGAAATTTACTCTATTAATCATTAGTCAACAGTTAGAGAGAACCTGGAGCTTAATTAAGAAATGCTGGAAATTAGCTTTTAATCAAGGTAAGAATAGTTTTGTTTACTGGTAACATAATAAAACCAGTTACTACTATTTATTCCGTTTTTTTTACTTTTGTTAACATGCTGCTTTGGAAACATTCTCTTTCTCTCCCTCTCTCTCTCTTAGATGAGAGGGAGATTTAATAAAACTTATGTAAATACTGAGCTCTTACGCATTTCTTAATACCACAAATGATAATGACCATTTATAAGAAATATTTTACGAGTTGCTTGCTATATTTATGATATAGTTGCTCAAATTGTTTAACTATCAGGCAACCAAAAAAGTTCGTGTGGTTTATCCTAATTGCCTATTTCTAAGAAATGTATCAAGAAAACTGGTTGTGGTGGGGGGATGATTTTGCATATAAATTAAAGCTTGTTTTAAGGAGAATCAATCAGTGTGTTTCATAAGTTTTATTAGTGCGTTTTAAATTTAAAAGTCTTAAGTGGAGTATGGCTGTGTCAGATGCGATAATTCGCGCCTGTTTACTTTATGAGTTCAAACTTGGAACTAAAGCTGCAGAAGCTTGTCGTAAGATATGCGCTGCTTTTGGGGAAGGTACTATAGCAGAACCGACGAGTCAAAAGTGGTTAAAAAAATTTTCTTCTAGAAATGAAAACCTTGAAGATGAACCAAAATCTGGAAGACCATCCATCGTAAACAACGAGGATATCAAGCTGGCAATCGAGCAGGACTCCAGTTAAACATGTCAGGACCTTGCCTTAAGATTTAATGTGAGTGATGAAGCTATTCGTTTATATTTGCACCAAGTGGACAAACCATTACTGCTAAGATATACTCCGCCCAATTGGACAGAGTTTCGGTTGCTCTTCACCAAAAACAAGCAGCTTTGGCAAACAGAAAAGGTGTTGTATTCCACCAGGACAACGCCAGAACGCACACCGCAAAAATCACGCATGAAACTCTAGCACGTTTACAATGGAAGATTCTACCTGACCCTCCATATTCACCAGACCTTGCGCCAAGCGACTATCACCTGTTTTTGGCCCTGGATAATCATATGAGGAATCGACAGTTTCGAAATACAGAAGATCTCGAAAATGAATTAATTCAATTTTTTAGCTACCAAACTCAAGACTTTTATAAAAATGGAATATATCAGCTTGTTTCACGATGGGAGAAAGTTATTCTTGTTGAAGGGGACTATTTTTCAGAATAAACTTTATTAAAACTGTTTTTATATGTATTTATTTATGGATCTGCAAAACCGCACGAACTTTTTTGGTTGCCTGATATAATTGTCCCTTGATGGTTCAATTATTGTAATAAATAAAATCTTTTTAGTCCAAGTATTTAAGTTAATAAAATATCTTATTAAGTTGCGGTGTTATTTGCCAGTGTTACTACATTGTATTGTCTAGCCTTTTTATAATCTTTGTTAATTATACTGTCGACACAGAATATATATTTTCTGTTATTATTATCCTAATTCTACTAACAATAAAATGCAAATAGTACTTTTGTAATTAAAAATTGTAATTTTTTTTTTCATTTCGTTTTTTAGGTATTTGCAGGCTTTACTTGACTTTCCTTTTCTGGTACCTGTGTTATGACAGATTTTAAAAAGAACTCAACTGATGTTAATGCGGTCTTTATGTCGTTAACTATAAGCAATGACGTTGCTGATAGGGAGTCAAAGTTAAAATATTTATAGATAAATTTGTATTTAATTTTTTAGATAATATATCAAGTTATTAATGTGTTTTTATTGTTATTAATGATTTAATAACTCATAACCCATTTTACGGGTTGCTTACTGCTAGTCATCATTATGTTATGAATTCATATTAGTTAATAAAATTGTATTGAATATTCTCTGGTTATCGTGTTTTATACGTGTTTAAATGCGAGTTTGATACTCAGTAGGCGTCGTATTGTATACCTGTCTTTATACACATCTGATGTCTATTTTTAATGCGCGTTTGACACGATAAAATAGCTAACATATATTCGTAAATAATACGTATTATGGAAAGTTTTAAATGCGCATGTAATACCAGGAAAACGTATTGAATATTCTCTGGTTATCGTGTTTTATACGTGTTTACAAGAGTTTCAAATGCGAGTTTGATACTCAGTAGGCGTCGTATTGTATACCTGTCTTTATACGCATCTAATGCGTGTTCAACACGATAAAATGGCTAACATATATACCACAACGATACGTAATTAAACGAGTTTCTAATGCGCATTTACAACTAAATTTGCCGACTGGGTTGGGAGTATATACCAGCGCCCAGTTTTGACTAACTGTTTTGTTTGAGAAAGTCAAAATTCGCTTTTATCTTATTGATTTGGCTTACTCTTTTAATTAGAGAGCTAACAACCTGAATAATAGTGAATCACCCCCCTGCCCTAAACTTAAAATTGAGAGCTAAGAGCTGTTTTCCTGAATAACAGGAAATTATCTTTTGTTCTTATTACCTTTAAAATTACCTTTTGTTGTTATTTTTAACATATTACACAAAAACTTGTCTGGCTTATTCTTTTTCTTATTATTAATTTAAAATCAGTTCTTGAAAGCATTTATTTATTTATAATGTATTTCTATTATTTAAAAAAACATTTCTAAAAATATAAAATTTTTAGAGTTTAATCTTTAATAAATAGCATAGGACTATGGTGACGTCATAAAATGATTTTTTTTCCGCATATCAGTTCTATAGTGCTACATGAAATATTTTGAGCATGCAACCTTACGCTATTGCAATTATTAATAATGTTATTTCCTTTACAAATAACTACAATATCCAGATATTTATGAGGGTTCAAAAAAATCCGCAAAAAATTTATTAGTCGAGTCGATTTTGGGTGAAGAAGTTGCAGTTTACGCGAACTCTTGCTGTTCACGTAAAAAGACTAAAAATTTAGCTTTAATTTAAAATACTTTTATTTTTAAAAATAAGAAAGTTTTATTTTACTTTAAAATATAGAAATTTAAAGTTTAAAAAATTTCAAAATAAAGTTTAAAATATTTACAAACCAAACCGATAATCGCCGTTTTTCCATTCCAAGGAATAAGATTCCATAAAAATTGATAATAAAATTGATAAACAATTAATATACTCATATTCGCAAACTATCTATATATATTATCGTTGCTTCGCATACTTTTAAACCAATCAGTGAACGCAACCTCGTCAGTTTTAAAATCGATACAAAAGTTACCTTTGCATCTTTTATAATAGTCGTTAATTAAAAAAATTGAAAATTTAGATGATTTATTAAACCTACAATGATTATGCAAATATCGATTCCATTGTTTTAACTTTCTCACCTCTGATTCAAATTGTGGAGACAAGCTTTTAACTTTCAACCAAAATGTTTCATTAAAGTGATTGTAAATCGAATAGTCTAACTTGTTCCATTGAAAAACTCTGTGTCTTACTTTTTCAATATTTTCTGGACTTTGGACTTTAGTTGTTCTTGCATTATGTACACAAAAAATAACATCTTTCAAATCCCACATCAACTCATTTTTTAACAATACTAACGACTCTTCCATATACTCTGTTATCATAACAAGATTAAAATCGCGTTCGATACGGCGTATTACAATGTCGATATACTCAGAGCTATCATTCCATACGTCAAAACCCATATCAAAACTGTTCGGATTCTTCGTTAAATAAAAAGCTCCTTCTCCCATTGTGGGGTCAGAAGAATGTAGAAACCTTTTTAAATCTTCATCTGACATTTTGAAAAGGGCTTCTAGTAATGGTAAGTCTTTCCTAAGCGAATAAAACTTTCTAAAATTGAAATAATTCGCTGTAGATTCAAGCTGCGAATATGGCTCTCGAATTATTGTAACAATTTTAGTATTGTTACTAGCCATAATTTTGATCATGTTCTCTTTGTTAAAAACAGCGTGGTTAAAAATAATGTTATACTTATCTTTGTTGCTATGCTTGAATAAAAACGTGTCATCGAATTTGCTTGGATAACAAAATCTATGATCACAAAAGGGTAGAGCTGGTTTCAAACCATTTAACTTTGAATATCTTTGCATAACATTGGTCACTGTTGTAGATCCTGTTTTATGAGTTTTTAAGAAAATGATATTTTGGACGAGACCAGAAGATATTTTGCTAAAAAAACATATTTTAAATTAATGCATTTTTATCATCAGAGGCAAAACTTAATTAAAACGTATATCTCCCCCACCACCACCCCAACCGCCCTCATCCTTAGCAAACCCATTTAAAACGTTCACATCGATATTTATTTAAAACTTAAAAAGAGTGTCATCATAACAAATTATTATATATAATTGCTATATTTAATAATGTTAGATATAACAAATTGTTTTGAGACATTTTAGTTCATCCTTTTTAGAAAATTCTTTACGTAAGGTTAAAAGTTACGTAACCGTCACATAACATTTAACATTAAGAACATAATATTTGGTCGAAATAAAATTATAATAGTAGGTAGTAAAAGATACCTTTTCAATTCTATAAATTGTCATTATTCTTAAGTAAAAAAAAAAGGTATATCAAAGAGTGAAATAGAGAATTTTTGCTAACCAGAAGGAAAAAAATTTCAAATTAAGAAACAAAATAGAATATAAACTTATGTTAAAATATTTGTATTAATAGTAATAAATGCAGTAAAAAAAAATTATATTTTAAAATATAATTTTTATAAACTATAATTAGTAATCAAACACGATCGTTTAAAAATAAGATACAAGTGTATAAGTGTAAAAAACAGATTAAATAAACTGAAAATGATTTTCAATTTTAATAGTATGTAATTTTCTCATAAATGTAGCAAAAAAGATGAAAAATCGAACAAAGTGTATTTACAAAACAGGGTCGACGATACTTTTTTTTTTAGAAGATATTTCTAGATATAGAGGACTTTTTTTAGAAATTGACGATTGCGCCCATCCACTTCGAAACCCGTGCCGTCGGCCATGTAAAAACTGTTTATAATATAATAAGTAAATAGCCATCCCATCGTCAATGAATATAAATCAATATAACTCAAATTTCTCCATACTTGATTCTGATTATAAACCCTGATTTCATTGATTTACATAGTTTAAGATATCTTACCAGATCGCTTCTGGTGGGTATTATCTTTATTGGACAACAGATAACTCTCAAAAAACAAAAATGTCAATTTTTATATGTCAGGAAAAATCAATGTATTTTTGAAAGATCTTATTAAATACCTTATTCTTCTTTCAACTACAGCACCAAAAATAATGTGCCACCATCAGCATTTTTTGTTGATAAGGTTCTAAGTGATACGTTATTACGTATGAACGATTTCAAGTGAAAATCTTTACTTTATTCTCTGGCTCTCTCTCAACAACAACAATCAAACAAACAATCGATGGTTTTTCTTGAATGAATCTTAGCGTTGATAGGTCATCTGTGATTGTTTTTTTATGGGTAGTTACGCAAGAGTATAAGTTCTGGAGTGTTGTTATTTAATTTTTATGTTTGAATGAGTAATTGATGTAGATTTTACGGTTGCATATAACGGTTTGGTTATCAAACATAAAAAAGTTCTCAAGTGTCTGCTGCATCATGTTGAATTACCACTGCGACAGATTATAATCGAATTAAATGGAAACACAATTTTTCCACAAGTCTTACAAGAGGCTTGTTGGAGAAACAGTATCTAATCAAACTCCTAATGAACAGATGGCTAATTAACATAACATAAACTATCATTGTTTAAAAATAATTTTTTGAAAAATAAGGTTTTGAAAATTATATATAAAAAAGAAAAGTTTCTTCAAATATTAAAAAAACCTGAAGCAAAAAAAAATTATAACATCTAAAGATTTTGTTTAGACATAATACGCCTATAAAATAATGCTAATTTCAAATAAAAGAATTCGAATAATTTGTAAATCTCCTTAACCACACCGAGCAGGCTATGAAACAAATCAAAATGGCTAAATAGTCAATAAAATGTGATTATTCAATCCTATTACCTGAATTAAATATAACTAAAAGAAAGGACGTATGAATGAATAGGGAACGTTCAAAAGCAAAGGTATGCGCGCTATCAATTGTTATAAATAACAAAAGCAAAACAATAGGTATCAGCTGTGTCACGTAACAATATTTTTAGACTCAAATATCCAATAAAAAAATTGAAATTTTATTACGTTAAATATTGTAATTAATATATATTTTACTATTTTGCATAAAAATGTTCTATACATTCACTAACCCTTGTATCGCTCCAAATAATAAAATAACAAAATAAGTTTTTTATTATATAATCAATAGAATCATAAAGAACTTTGCTCTTAAAAAAAATTTAGTTAACAAAAAATATCGAAGCAAAGTTGAGACAAAAAATGCTTTGGTTTTCGTCAAAAACAAGAAAAATTACGTAAAATTTATTTATGTTTCCCAAAAGGGCAATTTTACAGGCAAATTTTACGAGCAATTAATTATTTACTGAAAGAAGTTATCAAAGGAGGCATTCATAAAGTACGTAAAGGGGATGGAGCACATAAAGTACTCTCTCCCCTTTGTACACACCTGTATGCATATAAAAACTCCCCCCCCCCCTTCTATGCGTACGTACGCATTATTTATGACAAAATCAGCCTTCCTTCCTTCCCAAACGCAAACATTTTTTAAAACATTAAAAACAAAAAACATTTAGTTAAATTCGTTATTTCTGTTCCATAACGTAATATTGAACTCGTAAAAGTTAATACTTACGTTAAAAATAAAAAAATTTAAGATTTAGGATTGATAGAAAACGAGATATGGTCAAACTGCGATGTACTCGCTGTCTTTAACACCTCCCCCTGTACTCATTTGAACGTTTTTGAGTAACCCTTTCTCCCATTCCAGCTCACATATTTTTTGAAAGATCCAAAAATATCGTTTTTTTTTGTAATATTAATTCAAAAAAAGATTTGAATTTTAGTTATTGGCGGCGCCTCTGATTTATTAAAATTTCCTTATGTTATAGATAAATAATTTTTTTTAATTTTTATTTAGGTACCTTCTTTTCATTTGGCTCCCTAGGGATATCTGCCGCCTGGGACAAACTGTCCCTTTGCCCCCCTCCCTCTTGGCGGCCCTGGCCTTGAGGCCAAAAATTAAGGGTCTGGCCTTGGTCTTGAAACTGTTGGCCTTGGTCTTGACCTTGGCCTTGATTGTTTTGACCTTGGCCTTTAAAAAAAAAAAGCAACATAAAATTAAAGAATTAAAAGTTTTCATTCTTTATTTTTATCTACTTTTGTTTTCTTTTCTTTTTCCATTTGGTGGTTAGGCTCCAATACTATTGGTATCGGATTATCAGCATCAGAAGCCATAAAATACTTGCTTTTGGCCATAAAATATTTGTTATAAAATTATCCATATTTGTTAATTATCTTTACAAAAAAACGATATATTTATAAATACTGTTTAGATCTTCTGATTACGAGTAATAATTTTTATTTACATTTCAATTCAATTCAAAGAAAACAAAAAACAATTCAATATTAAATGGAATGCGTTAAAAAAACTTGTTAAAAAGTAGACAAGTAAAATATACGTAATTAAATCTAAAGTCACGTGAGCAAATAGAATGCTACTATTGGTCTACGCTAAGTACAACAAATGTTGGTCGAGCGTCTCGCATATAAAGTTCATTTACGACAAATGATCTACTAAACGATAGTGGAAAAATTTTTTTTAAATAAATCCACATAAAATAGATAATTCGCATGTGTAAGTAATGTTTTTCGATAATTTCGAATACGACACTTGTATTCCGGGCTGACGATATATCTGCAAGTATATTTTCTTATTGAATTCGTTGAATTCTGCGCATAACCTCGGTCTATTTTTACATGTGATTTTATTGTCACAGCACTTGCTACCTACAGTTTTGTTAATAATTGGCCTTAACGTAAGGCAAAAATTTAAATCTTTGGTCTTGAAAATGTTTGCGTAGGCCTTGATCTTGAAACTCTTATTCTTGGCCTTGACCTTATAACTCTTGGCCTTGTAACTTATGGCCTGGTCTTGGCCTTGTAACATGTGGCCTTGCTACTTTAGGCCTTGTTAACAACTCTGGTTAAGGCTAGAAATAATTTGCGAGTTTTATAAAACTAATTTTAATTTTAAGTTAATTTTTAATGAGATCCACATTTTTCCGTTTTCGATAATATATAATATCAACTACAAGCAAAATTGATTAAAATTTAATTTCAAATTATATCTAACGCGCAGCCGACAAACTAAAAATACTTTAAATGAATCTAAGACAACAAAAAAATATGATGTAAATTTGAAAGTAGTTCAAACGTTTTTCATAGTATAAAATTCTTGTATCTTTACTTTTTCCATTTGTAAAATCTTTTGTGTTCATTTTATAAAACTGAAGAAGTAAATGATGATTCAATCGCTTTCGAGTCGAGGTCGATCGACTATATCACTTCATTGTTCATAGAGGAAGAAAAATTGCAGGTTGTTATTGGTATTGTCAAGTAAATTTTAAGAAGTTTTGATACTTCAGAAAACATTAGTGAGACTCTTTTTGCCGTTCAGCTTTCATTTTACAAGTAATATTATAATTTTACCGAATGGATTTTACAAGTAATATTATAATTTTACCGAATGGATTTAAATAAGTTTAGCTATTATCATAAACTATATCATTTTTATAGAAATCTTTCACAATATCCAAAGATTTTATATATCACTATTTGACAATAACTTTTCACCATTATGTACCTTCATACATTATCACCATTTGATAATAACTTTTCTATAGCGACTAATGAATTCATTTAATTTTCTGGGAACCATTGATTTAATTGTCTTTCTATATTATACAATATTCCTTAGTGTCCTATTTGTGATTTTTCAGAGTATTTTTATCATAGCGAGAAAGAGTTTAACGCCAGCGAAGTGTCTAACTCTTTCTCTCTAACTCGATCATCAGATGAGTTGCTACCAAATTCTTCATTTATATTAAGCATAATAATAAAAATAGTAAAGCAGAAGTGACGCAGTAGTTAGAGTTCGGGCTCAGAACCACGAGGTTCGATTCCGGCTTTACGCTACTAAAAATTGGTAAGAAATGCACATGAACTGCCTAGTTAAATGCTCCTCAACGGTGCTAATAAACCTAATGGTCTTTGATAAGACCATTAGGTCTTCTTGTAGCATCTTAATAACTAATAATCAATGATATATAGTATATACTAGGTGTCTAACTTTGATCCAAAAAGTGAAGCCGCTTTTGCCGTAATTAGAAATGGCTTCCACAACATTAGCTATTTAATATTTTGCCCTTTTTACAAACGGCGGATTAAATGTGTAAACAAAAAAGTGGTTTTACTTTTCGTCCAATGAAATCCCGCAAGTTAGACATCTAGTACATATATCATTTCTAATATATAAAAAAAAAAAAAAGCATAACTTCTTAATATATTGCGATCAACTTTACACTTTAAATCGGCTGTTGTTTTGGTGTAATCAAAAACTCTTATAAAAACACATATCTACAGATGTAGTCAAGTCAGACTAAAATCATCGTTAATAACATCAAAAAAACATTTAGAAATAATTGCTACAGAGACTTAAAAATTATGTGAAAGGACGGCGGGCAGGGGTGGGAGGTGTAATACCGAAAGCCCCTAAACCTTAAATATGAAGGGATGCAGCCACATGTTCCGCCACCCCTGTTTTTAAAGCTACCAAATAAGGAGATCTTATAAATTTCCATAACTTTTTGTTTCACATAGTTTTAAACTAGAAAACATTGTGATCCAAGATTAACTTGAAGTTTTCAAGTTTATCCTTATAATCTGTTTTGTCCATCGGGTAGGAAAAGACATCTGTCAAATATTGTGACAGAAGGGAGGGAGGGTATTGCATTATATTTTCTTGTAATAAATTAAATAACATAGTTTGTCAGCGAATTAGTTCAATCAAAAATATCTAACTTAATACAGAATACCTAATTAATTACTAACTTTTTATAAAACGAACTTTTAAAGAAAAAAAAATTAGATATTAAAACTATTTATATATTCAACTAAAAAATACAGAAGCAATAAAGAATTTACTTCGTCAAATTGTAACAACTTGTTATCGTAACTGTTATTTTTATAAGTGAGATTTTAATAGCAAAAATATATAAATTACATATTATCTCATAAATAATCGGATGTGTTATTTATAGGAAATCGAAAAATCTATTTATTATAAATTGATTAAGATACAATTTCACATAAAGCGTGTACACGAAATAAATATGAAAGTAGAAAAAAAAAATTAAAAAAAGTACTCCTCAATTTTTATTTCGAACCAAACAATAATTTTAATACAATAATATAAGAAGATCAAACATTAAAAAAAAGTTAATTATTCCTGTGGGAATCTAATAAAATTTTCACATTCTTTTTATATCATTCATTTAGGTAGTTTACAATAATGAATTGAAGCTAAATCAGGCCAGAACACAGGTCTGTTATTGTGTGACTTAATGAGAGGTAAAAGGCGTTTTTGTAAACATTCTTTAACATATACATGGCCAGAAAGTGTGGACTGAGAAATATAAGGTGCTGATCTTTTGCCACAATTGCAAATAGCTTGCCAAATCAAAGCATTTTTAGCAAACTTGTCACGTTTTGTGTATTTAAATTTCTTATCTGCTTTTCCTCTATATTTGGCACTATAATAAACAGCACCAGGAATTTGTTGATGATCGTACTTGATATAAGTTTCATCGTCTTCAATAATACAGAAATTTTTAGAAATAAAATTGTCATACAACTTTCTGCCGCGGATACTTGCTTTTTTGTTGAGTTTCAGAACGGTTGGGCACTTTTTGTGCTTTGAAAAAATGAAAACCATGTTTGTTTCTAACTTTTGCAACAAAACTATGAGAAAATCCATATATTTTTGCGCGTTCTCTTAGTGAAAGGCTTGGGTTATTCTTAAAACTGTTAACCAGTTTTCTAACTAGTTTTATATCTTTTAAACCTTCCTTTTTTCCACCACCAGATTTGCATTTGATCGATTTTGTTTGAGAAAAACGTTAAATAACACGACTAACGGTGTATGGATGTGTTTGCAACGATTTTGCTATCGAATTGTAGCTACTATTAGGATTTTGTAAATACTTGTGCATAATTTTTTCTCATTTTTAAAACTAATTACAAGTTAAATCCAAAATCTAACATATTTTTTTGAAACCACAACACATTGTAAACAAAATACAAAACAATTAAAAAGATTTTAATACAACCACTGAAAAAAAATGGCGTGCTTATTCTTTCATATTTATTCGTGTACACGTGTAAAATATTTAATATGTAAATCAATTTTACCATAGATTTAAAAAAAAGTTTCCTTTACAAATCTTTTAACATCTAAATATAAAAATTTTATAGAAAAAAATAAAAAAAGTACTTACCAACAATTAGAGACTGAATGTAGTTATATTACTATATTTCAAAATTGAAACTCTATCGCTACTCTTTAACTCCGAGTCTCGCACCTTAAAATCGCTGCGCTCTAATTTCCCTTTCCCCTTAAATGTGATGCATTTTAATATTTGTATGTACACGGAAGAAAACAACAATAATAAGTTAAGAAAAATGTCAAATATTGAAAAAACTGAGTCCCAATAGACTTAGATGTATTATATTACACACCCTTTAACTTATTTAGTTCAAATGTTAAAAACAACATTGTTGGAGTAAACCCAACACTATATTAGACTTCGAAGTAAAGATAATGATTACAAAAACGGTCAAAAGTTTGTTTTGATAAAATTTCTTTGTTGATTACAAGTAAAAATTAATGAAAAGGGTCTCAATAAGCTTATTAAGGGGCGTGTCGAAAAACTTTCTGAAAATCAATAAACGTCCTATTCCGTTTATTAAACACCTGAGAGTACAGTTCTCTGCACCTGAGAGTACAATTCTCTGCAACTTAAAAATAAATGTAAAAATCTTTTTCTTGTAAAAAAAAAAAAATTCTTAATTATTTTATTTGACTCCATTTTAATTCTTTTACAGAGGGTTTATCAAATTAGGTTGTTTACATTTAAAATAAAAGTCTATTAGTTTATAAACTGTTAGTTTAAATTTAATTACTTCTTAATAAATTTTACAAGACGATATTAAAACCTGAATTTTCGTTTCTTTTGCAATGATTTAATCAATTTAACTAACTAGTAACAAACCAAATTGTTATTTTTATAATTTGCATGTTTTCCTGAAACCCCATTTAAATTTTCAAAAAAAAAAATTCCAAGATTTTTTCAAGAGAATATAATAAATAAAATCTATTTATCACTGATATACAGATGACTAAGCACCAAACCAGCCTATACAATGAATATATTAAAATGAGATAATTAAAAAGTTTAAAAATTTTAATAGTGCACTTAAAAATTTTAAGTGTAATATATTATTGTTATGCAGAGAAATACTACATAAATCATTTTTTAGTTGAAACTCATTTTTTACATTTTTTGTATAGGCTGGTTTGTCGCTTAATCATCCATATAGCTATAATAGCAAATAATTTCATACCTATTTTGAGTTACATTTATTTTCTGATTTTCAACAACCACATCTACTGTTTCCTCACTAAATTATAAATGTCGCCAAGATGTATAATGCCAAAATACTAAATACTGATACTAAGTGATTAACTCAATATTGTGGTCACGCTATAAAACTTTTATATTTATCTATTAACTATATGTCTCTTAGTTATAAAAACTTTTTCTGCTATTAAAATTAAACTGTTATTAAAATCATCCATTTTAAACACTTAAATAGACTTAAATTTAGTTTGTACTTTGTAATTGTGGTGGATTGTAATGGTGGTGGATTGAAATGTCTTGTGAATCATAACGATCTGAATCCAGAAGAATAAATATTTTTATTTTATGCCTTCATGAAGTGGCGTACAATAAAAATATTTATTTTCTTTTTTGCACTTGTCACTAACTTGTCTGAACATGGGTTAATTCATCTCTAATAAGTATGTCTGATGTCATGCACTTTTCCACAGGAAACAAAAACATTTATTTGAGAGTCATGGTTTCAGTTAACTTTTAGGGTTAATTACAAAGTTAAAACAATCTGACCCTAATTATGACCCCTATCACCATGAACCATGCAGTGACGGATCTAGGATTTTTTGGTGTTTGAGATAGCTAACTTCCAGACATATAGCAAACATTTGTAGGATTATAGTTATGTCAAATAATGTAGCCTTTTAACTTCATCTCCCCCACTCCAAACATGAGGGGCGACGAGTTGATAAAATATTTTTTGTACTATTTTCAGCAAGACTTATATCCATTGATAAATTTCAAGTTTCATAGTATTATCTCTCAGCGTTAGAAAATTATGACCATATAAAGTTTAACTCCCCCTCCCCCCCAATTTGAGAGGGTTACAAATTTTATATGGTCATAATTTTTGAACGCTGAGAAATAATACTACCAAACTTTAAATTTATTGATGAATATAGTCTAGTTAAAAATAGTACAAAAAATATTTTATTAACTTGTTACATCTCACGTTTGGGGTGGGAGGGGATGAAGTTAAAGGGCTTTTTTGTTCCTAGCCTCCAATCATTGCAATTTTTTGCACAGCCTCATTATTTGGCTACCATCTTAGCTTTTTAAGAACTTAATCTTTATTCTTTTAATTTTACTTCATATAAAGCCATATGCAGATACAATATACAATAGAGCATAAACTTAGCCATATGCAGATACCATATACAATAGAGCATAAACTTCATTGGCAGCTGAACCAGTATCTAACAAACCTTGAAAAATTTAGTAAAAAATTATTTCACTACATTTAGATCAATTATGCTTCACCAGTTCCTAGCTGATGAGATTTTTATAATATTTTTGTGAATAAATATAAAGAAATAAAATATAACTTTTTCAATAGATATCTAAAATACCCAGACATATTCTGGATAATTTTTAGGAAGCCATTCCTCTGCTAGCTCTTCATGTTATTTGATATGTTTTTTACCTAAAGGGAAACAAAAAGTTAAAAATACAACTAGTGTTTTATGAAAAGTTTTTTTATATTGCATAAAAAGTTACAATATTAAAACATCATACAATAACATTTTTACCTTTTTATTTAGGATCAACTAGATTGGTAAAAAAATCAAAAAAGTTCCATTGTCTTCTCAGACTTCCTTGTTACATTGCATGTAAATAATTTTTTCATCTCTAAGTTATTTAATCCATATCTATATAGCATCCAACAAAGTTTTAATATCTGCCTGTAGCTGATAAATGTCTTATTAAACTTCATTTCCAGATCAGCAGCAACTTTTTCATTGAATAACAATCTTTACCTTATTTAATGTATATCCAATCAGCTCCATTTTTTTTTGTAGACAAATGCCATTTCTTCTGATAAAATGGCTATCAATTTCATATGCTTACATTTTATTTCTAAATAAACTTAATAACTTGACAAATGTTTTTATACACTCTAGCTGTAGGTTTTGTCTTGTAAGATTATGTAACTAAGGAATCAATCCACCTTGTAAGATTAGGTAATTGAGGTAGCAATTTTTTTTTTGTTACTTTAATAATCCCTACGGAATTTAAAGAAAATAAAGTCTATATTTTTTCATACAATAATAATTGACTTTAGAAATATATCTTATATCATATTTAATACTCACCAAGGGAGTTGGTGATGTTTTCATAATGTATTACTAGAATATATTAAAAAATTATTAGAATAATATATTAAAAAATTAATACATACATTTTAATTGTAGTTAATTTATAATCTTTACAAACTATATCAGTTTGTAAAGATTATAAATTTGTAGTTGAAGTTAGTAATTTTGATATATTTAATACTTTGACTAGGTGTGCACCATAATCAGCTATTATATTGTGATTCCTGCATCCATTGCAGAAATAAAATATGGTATGTTTCAATTGTGGGTGATGTGAGCAAATATAGGATCATAACTAACAGAACACCACCAAAAAAATTCTGGCATATTTGTTTTAATTCAAAATATTTATTTTGGTGTCACACCTCTGTGTCATGTCATGATGGTGTCACCCAATGCGGCCCACACACCCCTTGCGACACTACTGATTGGCATTTAAAAATAAAGAAATTTAGAACTATGTTGGATTTTAGAAATGATCTAATATTGATTATAATTGCTTATATTGCCCTTTCTGACAATTGACTTTAGCAATGTTAGATGGCAATTCAGCATTTAATCTTTTGTTTTGGCTACATTTTTCTAATGTTCACTTCTTCAATTTTTTAATGATAATTTGGTTGCAGTGCATGCAGTTTTCTTTGTTTCTTGTTCACTAAAACTGCCTTGAAACTAAGACATAATTTATATTTTTATATCTATTTATTTACATATATAAAATATATCTGTGTATGTGTGTGTAGTGTGCAAGTAAAATATACACACACATATGTAGCATTAGATACACACTGATGACATTATACTGAAATATGCAGCTGCGGGGGCTTCAGTACATACATTGACTAACTAAATAGGTACAACATGCAAGGAGTGCTGATACATCGACTAAGGGTTAGGATTGGGGCAGCAATCATTTTTTTCAAAATGATTGCTGCTTTTTCTTCTTTTGAAATTAAAAAGCACAAAATATATAAGAAAGTTGCATCCTTAGAAACATATAATCAGTTTATATAAATATATCACATATTTTTAGTTTTCTTGCTTTTCTAATAAATATCATAAATATTAACAACTTTGTATTTTTATAAAAATGATCAGATGTCTAAATATAATCTAATCTAAATAAATAAAATAATTGAAAACTTTCTTTAATTTAAGAACTAACAAACTGGGAAAATTCTTAAGTTCGCTGTCTTTTTTAACTTTTTTTTTAATAGAGAAAAAAGATAACAAAAATTAATTTACCTTACAAATATTTGGCTCAAGTATTTCCAATCATCAGAAATGAACATTAAAACACACCAAAATATCAAGACCACCAAAATTATCCTAAGAATAATATTACTTATTGCTACCAGGATTTTGCAGCCAGCATTTTTAGTTTTCTATGTAACTTTCAGATTTTTTCCAAGCTTTTGTACTTTTAGTGTTAGAAGACTTATTAAAAGTAATCTTTTTTTTAAACATAATTATCTCCCTGGGAGCCACTATTATCAAGTTGGGTACTCTTTTTTTTTTTTTTTTAATTTATTCAATAATAATCATAAATAATATAAACTATAAATGAATATAAATAGTGCTGTCATGTTTATAAAATATACCTGAATATAACAGAAAAATCAATGAGAGAAAAATCTTTAGCTTTAAGAGCTATAACTTTATAAAAATAGTTTTTAAAACTGTTAATGTCACACTTGATTATGATTTCTTTTCTGTAAAAATCTTTCTATTAACTTTTTTGTCATTATAATGTTTGTTGATTTTTTTTTTACCATTGTTAATTTCTATACCCAACAAAAAGTTCAAACGGATGCAAAATAAGTAAAAATGCTGAAATCAGGATTTAAATGTGGAAAAAAAAATCAAAACTTTTGTTACAAAACGAATCTATTGCCAACCTAAAACTTATTTAACAGCAGTAATACAAAGTATAATAAGTTAAGATTTTTAAGCTCCCGAAAGTTACATCAAATACCAAAAAGCTCTGGCTCTATTACTTTATGTCTAATATAGTTATTACTAAAGAATAACTAGTTTTATTTGCATAGCTTTGTTACCATTTTATTATTATCATTATTTTTGTAATTATCTTTTAATATAAGTTTTAATAACTTGCGCAAAAAATAGAAAATTTTATCACTAGTTTACAATAAGTACTTTTTGTTCTAAATGCATTTTTAAAATATTAAAATTAGAAAATAAAAAAATCACCGAAGTTTTTCTTTTACTAATAATTTCATAGTTAAATGAAGAATGTACATTTTATCAAAATAAGAATACACATCTTATCAAAGTTCAATTCCCATCAAAATCAACAGTTTTTTTATGCAGGCAATTTTAGTTTATTTACATTTTAACGCCATATGTTGGTATTCATTATCTTTAATAGATATTTCAAAGTTTGAATCAAACAATGTCAAATTTTTGCAATGTGTTCAATTTTGTCAATATGGATTTTTATACAATACCTTTATTTATATCAGCTGCGATTTTTTTTTAAATTAATTTGTCAATATTTGCTAATAACATTGAATTATCCGCGACAAATAAATTAACATTATAGATCGAATTAATCGTGCGTCACGTCATGTTTCGCAAGATTTTATCTTGCTATGACGCATAAACTTGCGCAATTTTATACTCAGCAAATTTATACTCTAGCTTGCGAAACATGACGTGACGCACGACTCATTGTTTGTTGTATGTAATGTTCCAGCTTTTTAATATCATTGATCTTTTTTTCATTTATTGCAACTGGTTCCTGATAAATTTTCAATGTGGGCAGTTGTTGCTTGACTCGATTTTTTGCAAGTTTAAAAGTTCCGGAATAAAGTCCATCAATAAAGTCATATGTTGTCACATACCCAGGCATTGCACATTCATAAACAAACATTTTATAATCCGATACAGAAAATGCACGATCGCGTATGTTGTATCTGATAGGTTTTGGGGCTTTTTTTATAAACAGTAGGTCACCAATCTTTGAAATTTAAAATGACCTCGTACGTGATCTTCGTAACCGTAAATGGTTTGGAATTTTTTTTTGTTACTGATTATCAAATCAATATACTCACCCACAAGGTAGATGAGATTATGCTTTCGTATATTTCTTTTGATAGTACCAAAGTCTCTATCACAGGGATGGAATGAGTGTTCCGCGTAGGAATATAATGATAAATTAAAACGTCTTCCAGCTTGTAGAGCTACTAAAAATCAAACAAGGGTATGGTTTTTATTCTGCCCAGGACAACCATCAGAGAATAGATGAAGTTCTTGAACAGAATCCGGAATTTTTGTGAAGATATAGCTTTGTAGAAAGGTATATACTATATTTGGGCGTTTTCGGGCCTGTCCTTCGTAATAAACATAACAGTGGTCCATATTATTTCCCAGATTGTGAGTTTCAAAAGTATTTACCCAAAGCTGACGATAGTAAAATACCTCTTGAACAGGTATTTGCAGAAGAGGGAGGTTTTGCATGAACTCAAAACATAGTGCGGCTACGTTTGGATTTATATTAAAAAGATTAGTTACGCTTCTAATCTAATTATTAAATTTATTAGCACGTCTTTTGTGAACCATGAGCTGCGCTGCCGCCAATCTATTAGCATTGTCTCTCATTCTGAGCACACGTCAATTAACTTTTGTACTAAACTGACATTTTATAGACTTGGGCGCATTTTGGTGATTTCAATTGCAATGACATAAATTTAGTCAAAATAAAAGTTCACGGACGTTTAAAAACATAGATATAGATGAGACCCAAAACTTTTACTTTGCAATATTAAAGTTTATTTTTACAATATTGTGATCATATTTTTTATTTTTTTTGGCTATCAACTTTATTATGAAACTCTTTTATTAAACTTTACAATCAGGACCGTTGCTAGGTTTTTCGGCGCCCCAGGCAAAAATTAAAAATGCCACCTCTTCTGAACAGCGGCGTTGTAACACACTCGATGGCCCATAGATAAAACTTATCCTTTTGTCAAATTTTCTGTAATTCCTGCAAATCTATTGTAGACTTAGTATTCTTTGGGCTTTATCTACTCTGTCTACCCTATCGCGATGCCTCTGTTGCTGAATATGACAATTTATTAACACATTTTCTTATCAAAATATTTTACATATTGTTGCAGTGTTTTTTTTTTTTTTTTTTGCGACTAAAAAACTGCAATATTAGTTAGATTGGAGCAATGTTATATTTGATTATGATTTGCTTAAGTAGCAACATTTTAGATTTATGAAATCTTGCCTCATTCACTGGACTGTCCCTATTATCGGAACACCGTATATATTATTGGAACACCGTATATATCCCGCTAAAAAATGAGGCGTTGACTTGATGTTGATTCAATGTTTCTCGTCAACATTGATTCCATATTGATTTTTTGTTCAAAATGTTAGCCACTTATCAACGTTGATTTGGTGTTTACAAAAAACGTTGATCGAATGTTGCTTTTCAACGTTTAATCAACAAACATTTATTCTGGTGATTCAACACTGATTTTTATAATAGCCGACGGCATTTTGATATCGCTTTTGATGCATATATCAAAAAAATATATCAACAATTTACGAAATATATATATATATATATATATATATATATATATATATATATATATATATATATATATATATATATATATATTTAAACAACTTTAAAATGTATTCTAAAAAATAGAGTGCTCAATGTTCTTAAAAGAACAGAGCAATTATAAATTAGTAGGAAATCACTAAACAAAATTTTTTTCATTTAACACTGTGTTTTATCAATAAAAAGACTCATCAGAAATGCTCTTATCAATAAAAAAAACTCATTATTTTTGATGAGTCTTTTTATTGATGAAACACAGTGTTAAATGAAAAAATTTTTGTTAAGTGATTTTCTACTAATTTATAATTTATATATATTATGTATGTATATATGTATATATATAAAACATTTGTATATAAAATTTATACATATTGCTCAAATATTTATTTGTTTTGTAAAAAACAGGCTGTAAATAAAGGATTTAGCAAAAAATTTATTGATAGAGCAATTCAAAGCTAACTCAAAAGAATAATGAAATAAAGTAGGCACTGCGTTAAGTAAGAAAGTTTTTTATTGAATTTAACACAAAATTTACATTTTCAAACAATTTATTTAGGGTTTGCAGCATTGTTAATTTTTAAAACTTTTCGATTGAGTCGTGTTCCTGATTGCCTTAAAAATTCAGAAATGCCTGAATGACATTCGCAAATTTTTGCATCATGATGCTGTCGTGTAATCGCATCTAAATCGAAAATTTAAATCAAATTTGAAAAAAATCAAACTGCAGAAATTATAGCAAATAGTTACATAAATGACTGACTGGGATAAACAAAATATATTTCCTGTAAAAAAAAAATCTAAAAAAATGCATAAAACCATTCTTACCCACTATCATATGATACAGGGTGTATGTTTTAAAATTTATCTTCAATGAACCACCAGAGACATTAAAACAGGCCCCAGCGTCTTCGCTCATCAACAACTTTCCAAAAGCAAAAGCCGATTTATATGGAGTATTACCTCCACAACGACTAAGAGAACTCATCTATTATTAAAAAAATAAAAATTACTTAAGGGTCAGAATACATATTATGTTCATTCTATATGAATGAAATTATCTTGATTTCAATACCTGGATTTTTTGATTCCTTGATATTAAAATAAAAAGCAGCAGTAGTACCTTTTTATCTATTTTTGCCATCCAACTCAACGCAACTTTTTGAAAATCTTAAAAAAAAATGTATTAAAATAAATAATATTATTATTATTTATGTAAAATATTTTGTAAAAAATTAACCATGAAAAATTACCTAAATGGAAAAAATAAATAAAACTTTGATTAACACATTGAAATATACATTCTTAAAAATTTTATTTACCCTGGCAAGACAAATATCTTTCTCTGTTATCCTCTTTATCCAAAACACAATTTTTAGAGCCATTTTCTACCTAGGTATAGATAAATTATACATACAAAAATTAAACAAAATTTTCAAACATTCTATAGTGATTTTTATTTAAACTTGTCAACAAACATATATTTATAAAATATTTGTCAACAAAATTATATTCTATAACATATAGTTCTGATTTCTATTAAATTTTTTACTGCAGAGGCACACAGATTTTAATTAGAACAAACGCAACATTAGGACTTTTTTTTACCAATATATTTGAAGACAACATCATTTTCCTTTGAGATAGATCAGCTTCTTTCGAGAAGTCAATGTTATTTTCAGCAACTGAAAAGCTTGCTATTTCACTGTGTAAATGGGGAGTTAATATCGATTTAAAAACATCTATAATTCAGTAAAAAAAAAAAGCATGTTTATTTTAACAAATCATTATTTTTCTTTTACAAAAATAGTTAACCTGCTATATTTGGAATCATGTTAGATGTTCTTTGGCTATTTGAACTATCAAAATAATGTCTTCCGTATAGTCCTTCATCACCAACCACAATATCTTCATCACTTTCACAGAATGTCATTGCCGTCTTTCTCCTTTAATATAAACTTTACTTTTTAAACAAAAAAAGTGCATGATTTGTGTAATTCTTTATTGCAAAATTTTTTATTTATTAAAAACTAATTTTAGTAAAATTTACTTTCGCTTGGTCCCTTTTTTTTCTGCGGTGTCATTTTCAATATTTGAAGCATCTGCTGCTTTTTCTAAGCGTGACTGAGCTTCTTCATAAAAATCTAAACACAAATCTATGTACGTAAAATCATTTATCAATATCTAATGAAAACGTAATTGAAATGTTTGCGGCAAAAGCAGGCCCTATGAGAACGGGGTGCAGTTGGTGCACTGCATAAAAATTAATGAATTTTAATGAAAAACCCATAAAAATTAATGAATTTTTTATTTTTTAAAAAACACTAAGAGTTTAAAAAAAAAACTAAAAACATTGTTAAAAAAACTTTTTTTTTATAAAGACTCCAAAATAAAAATGTTTTTGTCAATGATTAAAAAAACTTTTTTTAATAGTTGGAAATCTTTTTTAAACATTCTAAAGACATTCAGAACATATTATTTAAACATATGCCCATTGGAATATTGGATTTAAAATAAGTGATATTAAATGAGAGAATAGTCATATTGTAAAGGGGGATCCAAAATAAATTTGCATCAGCACATGTTTATCCTCTCCAGTGCACTGGTCAAAACATACAGTTCAGTATCTAATTCAATTATTTTTCATTTTTTTATAGTAATATGCAAACCTGTAGTGCATAAAATCCTAGCTGGGTATATCTTCCAGTGCCTGTCTGGGTATATCTTCCAGTGCCTGCAAGGTTGTGACAGCTTTACGAATTGCAGCGGATTTTTAAATGGCGGCCAGAAGCATTTCCTATCATTTTTCATCCAACTTTTAGCAATCACTTCCACTTCTTTAATTTTTCCATTTAAAAATTGACATTTCAATATTCTGGTGCAATTTAATTCTAAACAATCTTATATAAGTTACAAAATAAAATTAAAAATACATTAGAGATTAAAAACAATGAACTTTGTAAAACGCTTTTTAGATTTATTAATGTAAAACTCCAGCATAAATATTTTATTATTTCTATATACATACCAGGTATTTGTTTCACAGAGAAAATTTATAAATTAAAATGCATTCAACTCACTTTAAAATTATTCAATAAACTATATATTTGACAAATTTATACCAAATTTTACAAAATGACACATGCACAGACATTCTTTAAAAAATGATGGATGGCAAGTATAATCAAAATTTGTGTTTTTAATTCAAGAAATCAGTGATCATAACCAATATCACTATGTCTAAGCAGAAAAAAAGCATAACCACCTTTTTGAATGGTTTTTGAACTTTTTGATCATCAAGCCTTTTTTCAAAAGTTCTTTTTTTTCAGAAAAATTGTTTTTAGGTTGGCTAATGAATTTACATAACAAACGTCTAAATAAGATGTTTCAGAACAATCAGAAAAAAACTTTTGAACGGAATGAGGATTTAGAGCCTTGCATTTTAAAAGATCTACCAAAACCTCTTCTACTAAAATAAACCCTTTGTCTTGAATGAAATAAACTCTCATAGATTTGATGTGATCTTTTTATTTACCACTTGGACAGAAATTTCTTTACCATTCCTTTCTCTAAGAAAAATATCCAACTTTTTTCTCTCATCTAGTTGATTCACTATTTGGGCAACAGTCTGATGTGATTTTCGCACCATTTTTTTAATTTGACCCAAAAAGTTTTCAAAAGGAAAAGCTAATAGATGATCAAGACTATCACCAAAGTTAACACAATCATCAGCTAAATGAATCATGTTATAAGTATTGTATGTTACAAAGATCTCCCCATACAAAATTTGTACTTCTCTAACGAACCATATAAGCAACTGTTTAGCATATGGCAAAACTAACAATTCATTTTTCAGCATTTTATCAGAAAGCAGTATGTGCATAGCAATTGAAAGAGAAATAAATAAGTCATAGCTAGTTTTATTTATTTTTCCTTTTTAAAACAACAGGTCCAGCATAAAGCAGAAAGAATTGAAACTCTTTTCCTTTTCCACTTCTCAAGTTCATTTAAAGAGTGTGGTCTACGTTAGAAATTGGATGGTGTATAACTTCGTAAATTTATGAGTTCATTTGAAATACTGTCTTTAACAGATTGACTTATTCTAATACATTGGGGACCTTTACACCAGTTTATTAGAAGTTTTTTAACTACCCCAAGACATATAAGGTGCATATAGTCCAATGGGAATCCAGTTACCATTGGGAAATTTAACTGAACAAGCGGAGAAAGACTCTCAAGTTGATGACCTTCTTCTTTATACAAATTATTTTTAAAAGCCATGATAGTGCAAAGTAAAGCAGTTGTTTCCAATAATCTTACACCATCTTTTTGTGTGCCAACTGCCATACATCTTTCACAGCTATGGTAGCCACTATGCCCTATAATGCATTTAACAAATGCTCTTGCAGGCGCATCAAAAACAAAAGCTTTAATAGTCACCTGCAGCTGTTTATACCCATTTTTTTCATTTCAAAAATAAAATCTTTAAAGTACTCATTTAAATTGTTTGGTTTTCCCTGACCATACCAAATTGCAACAGCATATGGTCCTTTTCTGGTAATTGTAATTAGTATAGGCCAAATGGAAGTCTTTTTACTATTGAACATAGATGCACTATCAATACTTACAATTAGATCAAGTTTTTCCTTATTTCCAACTGTTGATATATAATAATCGATTGCACTTTCAACTCCAAGATATATATAATCACCTCCACTGACATATAAAACATTAACTTTTTGAAGAGATTTTTGTAATGTCTGCCTGCATTTCGGTATAGATGGAGTAAATTTATTTAAGTGAAACAAAAGTGCATTTAAAGCATCATCTTTTATACAGTATTTTAATGACCACTCATTTAAAAAATCTTTTGTTGAAGTTAGAGTATCAATACTACTGTATAAACTATTTTCAACAGCAATGTCATCAACATCACCATAATTAGATTCAACTTTACTTAAACAAAATTTATTTTCAGGCAAAGTGATTGAAAACATCAATATATCGATGTGCACATCTTTAGAAACTTTAAAAATCTTTTGAATGTCTGAATCTAGATGAACAGAATTTATCAGGCAAATACTTGCAATCATAAACATTACTAATTTGCTATGATAATAGTAATGTTAAAGAACTACCCTAATTTCATTAGGATAATCTTTATTCAAGAACTGAAAATATAATTACTAAATAAAGTATATGTTTTTCAATAAAGTTCATATTCATTTCATATCGTAATATAATTAAAAATTTGAACAAACGTTTTATTACCACCAAAAATAACAAAAAAATCCCAGCAGAACATGCTGTTTGCTCTGCAAATTACTGTTAGTAAACGGCTCAATAAATTTGTTTTTTGTCAACAGAAAATCAACGAACACTTAGTGTTTGTAAATAAACGTTGATTTGCTGTTGATAATATTGCCGTTGCAACAACGTCCATTTATAGCTGATCGCTGTTGATCGCTAATGTCAACGCAAAATCAACGTTGATCAACATCAAATCAACGCTTCATTTTTTAGAGGGATTATTGGAACACGGTATATATTATATATTGCATAACTTGTATTAAACAACAAAATTAGAAAACCTTAAATAGCAAAAAAATCCCAAGAAAAATTATGTAAATATTTTTAATTTAAATTGTATAACAAATACAAAAAAAACTGATTTCATTTAAAATTTTGTTTTACTTAACGAGGATTTTTTAGTTCTCTCTTTTAATACAACGATACCTTCCTGGCTAAAAGACTTATTAAAAAGACTTATTACCTTATAAAAGACTTTTCAAAAATAAAGATTTTTGAAAAGTCTTTTATAAGATTTTTAATTTTAAGTTGGTCTGCTATGTATTTTTTTAATGAAAATTGTGGCAAGTCCTAGAAGACTTTTTTGGCCTATGGAACTGCGTAAATAGTTTCAGTTTTGAGAAACTTTTTTTTTTACTTGCCACCGAAATTGGTTAAGTCAATAGCATACAAAGAGCTACAAACAAATTTGGAAGTCCATTTCCAACTTGTTTTGACATAAACAGCTCCGCACATTTTCCAGGTTCGCATTTTTTTGTATTCGATGAGTAGTTTCTGAAATTTTGGAGCAGAGCGCTGTCCTTTTTAAAAGATGGGTATCTTAATCAATGTCCTTTTTAAAAGATGGGTTTCTTCAGGGATAATGTTGCGTAAGTGCCTTTTACAAGTTAATACAAAAAATCATCAGTTCTTTTGAACTTTTCATTTTGAGGTCTCTTATATTGTATAAAAAACCAAACAATTTTGTGATTTCTTTCAATTGCGTTTCAAATCGCTCTTTTACAGAACTAAATGCACTGTAAAATATTGCAAGGAAGATATTAGTTCTGTACTACTCTTTAGGATTATCAATGGGTTTATCTTCTGACTTGTAAGTGAAGAGTTTTCTTCTCCTCCTTCTTATCTCTGGTTGTAAAATCGTTTCATTATTGATTTTTTTAACAATCCCTTAAGCATCAACCAAAATTCTCTCAAATTCAATACCACTTCTCATGTTGTTTACAATTTTTTTTGTGTTTTTGAGCTTATTTACTTTTTCTTAAGAGTAAAGTGTTTTTATTGCAACAGTTTACTTGTTGCTGCTACAACAAATTTAAAGTGAACTTATGCTCTTTAGAAGACCTTATGCTTCAAACTTAGTCAGGGTACCAGATGAACATTTTAAATTTAATTATTCCACAATTTCAAACAATGTATCGTAGACATGTGATAACTGATACCTGATGGGAGTTAAAGTATCAATCTTGCTTGACCAACGAGTATCACTCAGTGGTTTAATAGTCAAAGATATTGTGTTTCATTTCAGTATATGCCATTGACGAGTAGATGCAGCAAAGAACACATTAAGTTGTTGAAAGACATCAAACAAGGCTGTAGCTTTAATGCAACACAAAGTGGCATTGTTAACCACTAGGTTAAAGGTGTGTGGGCTGCAAGGGGCACAAAAAGTACATAGATTAAAAACAAGGATTTTTTTTTTAATCCTTTTTTTTTTCTCTTCCTATAGCTCCATTTATCATAACCCTGTCCTCTTAAGTCTTCAATTGACAATGAAGAGTTTTTGAGCTGATTTATCAAAAAGTGGCCCATAGCTTCACCTGTGGTCTCTATTAATGTTACAAACCGCAAAAGTCTTTTTTTACTGGTAGTGTGCTAATTTCGTGAAATCCTTCATTATCAGATTAAAATAATGCAGTTATTGAAGATTGAAAAAAATTAACAAATCTTATTATCATGGTCATTTGTTCTGTACGGCTGATATCTCATGTGCAATCAAGAATGAAAAATGCTTTACCTTTTTAACTAATGAAATGATTTTGCCTTTCATATCATTTAAAAGCACTTTATTAAGTTCATTTTTAATAATGTTACCCAAAGTGAATATGAATAGTGAATATGTCCTTTACCATCATTTTGTATTCTTCTGAGATGTTCATGCATGGTTGGATTAAATAAGGAAATGAATGTTATAATCTTAAAAAATTGCCATTGTCAAGAACATAAAGTTTATCACTGCTGCCATGTAGGCTAAGTTTTATACACCTAGACTCTTACAAGAGATATAATAACCTTTATAATTTGATGTGCAGAAAGTATTGCTGACATGTTATGCCAATGATTGCATTCATCCCGAGAAAATACTTGTCAAGGCCGACGACACGGGTTTCGAAGTAGGGGGGGGGGGGGCACAATCGTCAATTTTTTTAAAAAGTCCTCTATATCTAGAAATTTTGAAAGAAAAAAAAATATCCTTTAGAAAAAAAGCGGCCGACAATATTGGGGGGTGTTGTCGGCCAATGACCGACATTTAACATTGGCTTAAATTTAATTTTCCTTCAAAAAGATTGCAGCAAAAACAGAAAACCTTATCAGTCGATACAGAATACTGGAAATCCAAATGGCGAAGAAGTTTTTCTAAAAACTTCTTCATCATTTAGAAGTTTTCTTTTATAATACACGGCTGAAAATTTCCATTTATCTTCATAGAAATCATTACAAACTTATTTTGGGCCGTTTTCAACCAAAATTGTTCTTAATTTATCTCTACTTATTGGTAGGTTTTCCAAGAAGCTGAGAAATCGCTTTTTACACTTAGCATCATTTTGGTTTCAAGGATATCTTTTGCAGTTTCCACTATAGACTTTTTGTTTGATGTTAGCTATTAACATTGTCATTGCCTGGATGACTTACATTGTCATACTTTTCTAATGTTGAAGTTGGTACTTAAAATTTTGAAAGAACTACCTTAAGGAAAATCTTTAAAAAGAATTGCTCGATATGGTTAATTCTATTTCTTTGTCCAAAATATTTTTAAACTACCCTTTTAGATCTTTATTAGCTAAGCTTGCTTAAGTAAGCTTGCTTAAGTAAGCTTGCTTAAGTAAGCTTGCTTAAGTAAGCTTGCTTAAGTAAGCTTGCTTAAGTAAGCTTGCTTAAGTAAGCTTGCTTAAGTAAGCTTGCTTAAGTAAGCTTGCTTAAGTAAGCTTGCTTAAGTAAGCTTGCTTAAGTAAGCTTGCTTAAGTAAGCTTGCTTAAGTAAGCTTGCTTAAGTAAGCTTGCTTAAGTAAGCTTGCTTAAGTAAGCTTGCTTAAGTAAGCTTGCTTAAGTAAGCTTGCTTAAGTAAGCTTGCTTAAGTAAGCTTGCTTAAGTAAGCTTGCTTAAGTAAGCTTGCTTAAGTAAGCTTGCTTAAGTAAGCTTGCTTAAGTAAGCTTGCTTAAGTAAGCTTGCTTAAGTAAGCTTGCTTAAGTAAGCTTGCTTAAGTAAGCTTGCTTAAGTAAGCTTGCTTAAGTAAGCTTGCTTAAGTAAGCTTGCTTAAGTAAGCTTGCTTAAGTAAGCTTGCTTAAGTAAGCTTGCTTAAGTAAGCTTGCTTAAGTAAGCTTGCTTAAGTAAGCTTGCTTAAGTAAGCTTGCTTAAGTAAGCTTGCTTAAGTAAGCTTGCTTAAGTAAGCTTGCTTAAGTAAGCTTGCTTAAGTAAGCTTGCTTAAGTAAGCTTGCTTAAGTAAGCTTGCTTAAGTAAGCTTGCTTAAGTAAGCTTGCTTAAGTAAGCTTGCTTAAGTAAGCTTGCTTAAGTAAGCTTGCTTAAGTAAGCTTGCTTAAGTAAGCTTGCTTAAGTAAGCTTGCTTAAGTAAGCTTGCTTAAGTAAGCTTGCTTAAGTAAGCTTGCTTAAGTAAGCTTGCTTAAGTAAGCTTGCTTAAGTAAGCTTGCTTAAGTAAGCTTGCTTAAGTAAGCTTGCTTAAGTAAGCTTGTTTTCTGCTGATACAATGATAATAAGAGTATTTAAGAGTATTTTATAACGAAACGTGATCAGCTTCAACAAGAACAGCAGCCCATTTGTACTGGTAGCAGAGTAGTATAAAATCACTGACAACAGATAAAAGATTTTTCGCTGTATCAAAATTTTATAAGAATGACATACAGTGCTTCAATTGCGGCCGCACATTCTTCAAACTTATTTTTCAACAGCTTAACGGCAGCATGATTTGCACTCCAGCGTGTTGTTGACAGTCTATTCAATTAAAGTATCCCATCGATGGGAGAAAGCAACAAAGAAGGAGAACTTTCTCTCAAAAGTTTCAAGTTATGCAACATATGAAGTATTTCCAGTAAAAAAGTTGAACACACAAGTTGAGCGAATGGTCCACGCATCTATTAAAAATAGATTTTTTATTCGTTCAGCATCAATTGTTTTGTGCAGCTTATGTCCTGTTGCCAATCTTTTCCATTTTTCAAAGCAACATAAATGGTTATATCTCATTATTATATAACTTTTAATTCAGCTACCACCACTTCTAAAGTTCAGTGACAAGTTTGGGTTGTTTTGTTGTTTCTGTTGTATTAACAGCAGTCTCCAGCAAAAGCAGTATAGCTTCTCACTGACGATTTAGTAAACCATCTATGACGGCAGTAATTTTTTATTGTTAGACATTGTCACGTAGAACCATTCTTTTAACAACTGGTGCACATCACCTTTAGCTTTTGCACTTTACTTTGTTACTACACTGAAAAGACCATCCTTATTTGAAAAAAAAAACAGCTTTCTATTTTGATTATTTCAACTTAAAAATAATCTGGAACTCGTGCATTTTAAAAAAAAGCACCAGATAATATCCCAATTTTTTTCGCTAACTTGACTCGTCATTAAATTTACGTTATTAAGGAAAGAATCATTTTTAACATTAACTTCTGTTTCAATTTTATCCAATACTATTTGATGTATTTCTAGATCAATCCCGTCAACTTCCGGCTTATTTGCTTTATTGAATAATGTTTTCTACTAGCATTGGTGAAATCAGTACTGATTGTAGATTATGGAACAACGAATTTTGACGAGCTTTGGTCATCACATGGTCTTTAGACTTATTGACGCATGAATCCATGCAGTTATTTTAGTTATTCACTCATTTCTATTTTTCTCTTGTGACATGATAGGAAATTCTCAATAATTAATTATAAATCATTATCACAACTCACTAATTATAGTTAACATTAATTATAATTAATTATCATAATTATAATCATAAAATAATTCTTTCATTTCAATTTGATAATTCGATTTAAGCTAATCTATCGCAAGTGTGACTAAATTAGTAACAACCGAAATCTTAAATTAGTACTTTTTAAGGATTGTCCCCCCCTCCCTCCCCTCATTTTATTCTTAGTATCACCTCTGAGTACACATCGTTAGATCGTTTTAAAATTATGTTTAAAGTATTATAGAGATCATCACAAATTATAAATTCAAAAATGAATAAATGATATATACAATTTTTGTGAAAAAAAAAAAAAAAATACTTTTTTGAAAAACATAGAAAATACAACCTTTTGTGAAATTTGTGTGAATGAATAAAAGGCGAAAGATTTGTGTGAATGAATAAAAGATAAAAGATTTGTGTGAATCAATAAAGAAATAGCGGAGTTATTAATATAGAAAGTCGGAATGTCACAACCTTTAAACTATGGATCAAGTTGAACGCAAAAAAAGTATGAAAGTATGAAAAGTGTTTGAAAAAAAAGAAAAAGATTTTTACTTCATAATGTATACAATCATATTACGCATTAAGATCAGGACCATGCCTGGGCATTTGGCCGGCTGCGTGCTAGTATGTATGGCCGCCCTTTGAGGTAAGAAATATATAAGAAAATAAAATCAAAATTTTTAATTTATATTTACAAAATTACATGTAACATTAACATTTACATATTAAAATGAAATTAAAAATTAACCCGACGCGATTTTATGGAATCAAATTGTTCAATCGCTTCTTGAATATTAACGAATCAGCGATGTCACTTTCTATTGCAATAATTGAAACATTACTGAGACGTTCTTGTGTCATGGATGTCCTCAAGTAATTTTTAATTATTTTTAGTTTTGAGAAACTTCGCTCTCCTGAAGCGACGGAAACTGGAATTGTTAGAAAAGGTTATAAACTCGTGACGACATTTGAAAAAGACGTCTTCAAGTTGTTTTTATATAAAAAATTTAGGAGTTCGTCGGGCTGCTACTTGTCTTTTACGATTATTTTCAAAGAAATTATTTCTTCATACAATTCCGCACCATTGATATCACAGGATTCACCATCTTTAAATTTATTAGGAAGATCGAAACAACTTTTTTTTATTTCTTCGTCTTCCATATCAATAAATTTGTACAAAAATCCAAAACATTGCTCGAAATTTGACAAAGTTTTAAAACTGGTGGTAAGAGATGGAATTGCTGTATCTAGTATTACATAATAAAAATTATTAGAAAATTTTCTTTTGGAGTAAATTGAATATCTTCTTCTCCTTCATAGCTAAATCGTTTTCGGTGACGTCGGCGACGTCACCAAAAATAATACATTAATTTCAGCAGGGAAATCCGGCTCTGTTTCAACTGCTTTGCAAATTTCATTAGAAACATTCAAATAATTTTCGAAACATTTATCATTTCTAATGCTTTTGAAAAACTTCAAAACTTCCATAATTGATTCAGCACATGAACTGATATTCCAAGAAACTTTCTGCATCATTTTACTAATTACATCTATCTTTTCCCAAGATTTCGTACCATATTATTATTGGATAAATAAATTTATCTTTTTTTAATTTTCATTGCCAAACATTCAGCCTCATGTCGAACTGTTGGCGTTGAACATTCTTCAGCTGTTTTTATAAGGCCATCGCAAATTTCACCTAATCGTTAACAAATTTCAATGTTAAAGATTTTACATTTTTTTTTTAAACTTGCCATCTAAATGGTGAACCACTGAAGAAATTATATATTGCTGATACAGCACTTTACTATTAATTGCCAAATTTAATGTATGCGCGTTGCATGGCATAAACAAAGCTCGTAGGTAATTGTCCAAAATTCGTTTTTGCAATCCAATATGTTTTTCGGACATATTAGACCCATTGCCGTATTCCTGGCTCCTCGTCTAGTTAATATTTAATTCAAGATTCTCCAGTACTTTTTTCAGCTCGATAAAAATTAATGAAATTTTCTCTTATATCAATTTTATTATTTTTAGTATGTACATATCTGAAAATCATTGTAATTAGCTCGACATGTCTAGCATCAGGCGTACAGTCCAAAATGACTGAAAAATATTTGGCTTCTTTTATTGATGTTAATATATATTTTTAAATTTGATTTGCAAGGATAGTAATTATTTTATTTTGAAAGCGATTTCCCAAAAATTAGTCCCCCAGGTAATGTGGCATGTGGTCTTTTTAAGCGATTGATTTTTGTACGTGATTTATGAGGTCTGTCATTTTATTTTCCTATCATTTCAATTGCTTTTAAAAAATTTCCATTATTTTTTTCGTACAATTTGCTGGAAGAACCTTTAAAGCTAAACACTGTGTTGCTAGAATTTGTATCACAGATATCATGCACCTAACAATTTGACACCATCGTTTTTTCTCGGCATCATAATACCGTTGCATATTATTATCAATTGTAGTTTTTCTTTTAAAATTTAATTTCAACCTTTCCAACGAGTGCGGTTTTTGATGTGCATCGATGTTTTTTCGCAACGAGATTTCAGATGTGTGTTGCCAATCGTTGAAGCTTTCATTAACTAATTTTATTTCTTGTTTGCCGAATTATTTACAACAGAAACAAAATATGGAATTATTTTTTGGAGAATAGATTAACCACTCACGTTTAAATTTTTTTATTTTTTTTATTTTTATAATTCGAATCACTATAATTCGAAAACCTCCACAATTCGAATGGATTTTTTAGACCTATCAGTAAGATTCTCTCTGTAAATCGAGCTTTTTTAACTTCTGACGGGTAAAAAGCTCATTAAACCGTCAAAATCTGTTTTTAAATTTCGAATGTTGTGAGTTTTTGAAAAACGATTAGTGTAAATTATCTTCTACTATTTTAAGATAATCATGGCATCAAAGAGACAATTTAAAGCGGAAAACAATTTAAAACAGAAATAGAAAACTCTAATGGAATTGGAGAAAGGAAAAACAAATATAGAGGTTTCAAAATTTTTTGATATTCCACCAAACACTCTTTCAACCTGGAAAAAGAATAAAGATAAAATCTTTAACGCTTTTCGTCAAGGAAATTGACTAAACGGGTGAAAATTGATTCATATTACCTAGTAAACAAAGCTGTACTTAAATGGTCCAAATGAATGAGAGCTGATAATGTACCAATTAACGGCTTGCTGATAAAATAAAAAGCTTTATATTTTGCAATAGAGTGTTACATCAAAAATTTTCAAGCCTCGGAAGGCTGGCTAGACTAATTTAGGAAAAAGCAAACTAATTTGGAGATAGTTTGACAAATGCTCTTAAAGGTATAAATCTGACATGAATTTACTAGCTCATGAAAGACAATCTACAATTTCTGACTTTTTTTTTCAAATTTAAAAGTTGAAAACACATAATATATATTGCTTTTAGGCCTAAGAATTACTATTTGTTTGTTTGGTTTCTATTCGTTACTTTGAAAAGAATGTTTGAAAAAAAGTCAACTTTCTATAATTCGAAAATCTCTCAAATTCGAACTTTTATTTTTCCCCATAAAATTCGAATTAGAGAGATTGTACTGTATAAATATATAAATATAAAAATATAAAAAAATATAAATATATATTTTTTAAAAATTAGTAATTAATAAGTAGTTCATTTTGATGAAGTAAAACAACCTTTATTTATTTATTACCGCTTACTTCTATATAATAATATTTTACATAATTACATTAACATAAATATAGTTTTCTTAAGATCTCCATCGCGGAGCACATTTTTACATCTTCCCCTTCTTCTTTAAATGAAATCTTTTACTATTTAAGTTCGGTAATGTTTTAATATTTCCTCCACAATTCTATAGGACGTCTTTCTCTGTTTGGATATGTTTTCGGATTCGGTTCTTGATAATGGCTTTGTTGCATCGGCATAGTAGTTGTTATTTCCTTTTCTCGTGAAACTGATTCATTCTGAGAGTATTCCTCGTTTTCCTCTTCTTTAATTGGTGTCGGATTGAATTGTATATCCATTAGTATTTTCTTCATGTGTGAAGCACTCCGAGTTTTTTGCGAGTTATCAACGGGAGATTTGGAAGTAATCATTGTACCGTTCTTTGCCATAATTGTGTAGGGTTTAAACTCAAACGGTGCCGTAGTTTTGTTATATCTTTTTTATTTTATCAGTACTGTATCTCCAATATTTAAATTTGGATTTTTTGTGTGGTATTTTGAATTGTGGAATTTCTTTCTGTATAACTTAGCATTTTCTTGTCTCTTCTTGGCTTGATCATTAATATTTTTATCAACCCTTGTCTGAAATGAGAGTATTGTGAAACCTGTAAGGCAATTGAACATGAATGTAGATGGTGGTATCCGAGTTGTGCAATGGGGAGTGGTACGGTAGGAGAACAGGAAGTTGTATAACTGCTTTTTCCAGTCTCTTCTTTCAATGTGTGCTGCTCGTATTGTTTTCATCAGTGGTTTCATGAATGATTCGGCTTGTGAGTTAGTTTGCATCCAAAGCGGCGTGATTCGTTTATGTTCAATATTCAGTTTGTTAAAAAACATCTTTATTTTGAATGAAGTAAAAGGTGGTCCATTTTCGCTAATAATTTTTTTCGGTATTCCATATACTGCGATCGTTTTCTGTAGAAAATCAATAAGAAGATCAGCGAATGTATTATTTATAATATCGACAATCGGAAAATTTGATGTTTGGTCTATGAGAACTGCCAAATAAAATCCGTTAGGTAAAGGACCAAGATAATCTATGTTAACTGTGTCCCAAACTTCTGATGGTGTTGGTGTGATTAGTAGTTCGGCTGGTGGATTTCGTTTACCAAGAGCTTGACAAATTGCACATTGTTTTATATATTGTTCTACTTTAGGGTCTAGGCCAGGAAAGTAAACTTTCTGTCTAAGTAGTGCTTTGATTTTCTCGAGTCCCATGTGATTATTATGCGCCAGTTGTATAACCGTAATCTCTAATGATCGTGGAATTATAATTCGATTTGCTTTTAGGATAATGCCTGATGTTTGACTTACTGTAAGTTCTTCGCTAATCTTACGGTAAGAAAGTAACTCTTTTTAAAACTTTCTTATTTCTGGGGACAATACGGATGTTTATACCAGGTATTAGTGGCGACTAACTCCGTAAGTATTCGTAGAATAGGATCGGCTTTGGTTTCTCCTTGAATATCTAGTAGTGAAAGAGCTTTAGAACATGCGTATTCAGCAGTAAAGTTGACACATTTTTCTAGCTTTTTGTTGTCACAAGGGTCTACCTGGTGTCGACTTGGATAATCAGATATATTATGTTTTCCTTGGACGTAGTGTAAATCAAAAGAATATCCCTGTAATCATCAAGTCATACGCTCAATGTGAAGTGGTACTGTAGCATTTGGGTTGCTTAAAACCTTCACAATAGCTTCGTGATCGCTGTACATTTTAAAAGGGTGTCCAAACAGGTATGTCCTGTTGTGTTCGCAGGCGTACACTATAGCTAAACATTCTTTTTCCAGCGTAGAGTAGCGTTGTTGTACAGGTGACAGCGCTTTTGAATTATAAGATATGAGTTTAAAGTCTTGTTTATTTGGCGTGTTTTGTACGATGATTGCCGATATGCCTACAAGATTTGTATCGGTGAACACTGTAGTTTCTGTGTTGGGATCAACGTATCCAACGCATGAGTCTGATGTTATAGCGTTTTTCAGTTTATCAAACGCACGCTGGCACTCAAAGTTCCAGTTCCATAATGAATCTTTATGAAGAAGGTTTCGTAACTGATAAGTAATTGTACTGTAGTGTAGAATGAAACGCTTTAAATAGTTCATAAGCCCGAGAAAGCTTTGGAAAGCTTTAGTGTTTTCTGGTATAGGCATGTTTCTGATATTATCAAGTTTTTCAAGATCTGGTTGCATTCCTTCTTTTGAAAATATAAATCTAAAAAATGTGACTTTTTCTTTTCCAAATAAGCATTTTTCAAAGTTTTGAGTTAATCCTCTCTGTTTGAATCTTTCTAATTCTTTGTTTAATATTGAATCGTGTTGTTTTGCATTTAAAGCGAATATTAAAACATTGTCAGCAATATTAAGGGTTCCTTCTATATCTTTCAAAACATCTCGTAAAGCGTTTTGTTGTTCCTCCTGCGCAGAATTTACTCCAAAACTAAGTCTTGTGAAACGTTTAATTTGAGTTTGGGATTTAAAAGTAGTAATTGATCTCAATTCCGGCGCAAGTTCGAGCTGGTGAAATGCGTTCATTAAATCTAGTTTTGAGAAAACGGCTGAGTCTTTAAGTTTTATAACTACATTGTCTAGGGGGTTGGAGTCGGGAAACGCGTTCTTCCAATACCTTTGTTAGCGGCTCGCATGTCTACGCAATTCCTTAGGTTACCATCATTTTTTGGAACAATTACCATTGGACTTATCCAGGATGTCGCTTCGTCCGTTACCATTTCACTTATTCCTTCTGCTTCAAGCTTTGTAAGTTCATCTTTAACTTTTTCTCTAAGTGCAAAAGGAATTCTCCTTTCTCTTGCGACTGGTGGTATACTTTCATTTATTTTCAACTTAACTTGGTAGTTAAAAAGTTTTCCTATTTTCCCGCTAAAAACAGAACTTTTATAGGAGTTTATAAGTGGTAGTAATAGTTTTGGAACGTTTAGAAGGAGAGTGTTGTTTAATTTGTTAATGTTCTGCATGGAATGGCAAATTTGTTGTTTACTGTCGCCATAATTATTTTGTATTGTCTTTTGTTTATTTAAAAGTTTCTCATTGACGTCAGTATGTACTAGAGCTTTATTCAGTTGCATTAAACCGAGTAATTTGGCGTCGTTTCCAGATAATAGATTTTTGTGGTGCGTTTTAATCACGTGGAATTTGGACTGAAGGAATTTCGTTTGACTTTCTATTACGGCATTGATTTGCCCTTCAATTTTAAGTTTTGGATTGTTATCCCCGTAAATAATAATCTGTGTTTTAGATTTATATAGGCAAAGCTTTTCAAATGTTTTAAAGTTTAGAATATTGATAGAAGCTCCGGTATCTATTAAAACGGTTATTGGTATATTTTCTATATTAATCGTTACCTCGAAGTTTTCGACTGAGTCAGTATTTATCTTGTTATCATTTACAGAGTACAAGTCTCCTTGATTTAACTTTGCACGCAGATTTTCGGAATTATTGATATCTTTGTAAATTGTATTGATTGGTTTCGTATAGATTTGATGTATAGATTCTCTCGATGTGTTGTTGTATTCTGTTCTTTTTGATTCTTACTTTTACAGACTGTTGCAAAATGTCCAATTTTCCCGCAGGAGTAGCAAGTTTTCCCTAAAGCTAAACATGTATTAGTGTGCGAGAATTCAGTTCCGCATTGATAACAAATTTTTTTCAGCGACTTTTATAATCTAATATGGTTCTTTACTGATTAGTGGTAGATTTGTATTCTTAACTGTATTTACTTCGCTTTCTTTATTCGTTTTTTTCTCCAGTTCTTCTATTTGATTGTCCATCAGTTCGAATGTTTTTGCAGTAGTTAACAAATCTAGTAAAGTTTTGTTAGGATTTTGAAAACTGTATTTAAGAAGTTTTGAAATGTTTGTACTAAGCTCAATTTGTTGTTTAATTTCTTTATTTTTATCGGCAAACTCGCATTTAAGAGCTTGTTCGTGTAATCGAACGAAAAACTGCTGAGTGGTTCCATTTTACGGAAGAACAAAATTTCATAGCTCGGGTTTACTTGGGGTTTGAAGTATTCATTAAAAGCTTTGACTGTTTGCTGGTATGTGATCAGCGTATCTTGCAGTATAATGTTTTCATAAATTTAGTAAGTGTTATCTCCAATTGAAGTAAGAGTTAACGAAAGTTTTTGCTTATCATCTGTAATTATGAGTGAATCGCAAAGTAACTCGAATAGTTTAACGTAGCGTTTCCAGCTAGAAAATAACTTACTCGCATCTTCCGTACATGAAAATGGTGGAAAGTTTGGTTGATTAAGGTTTTTTTAGAGCCATGGTAAATGTAATGTTTATTTAAATCCTCTTATTTTATCTTCGTCGCCAATTTGGTGAAGTGAAACAACCTTTTTTTAAGATCTCCATTGCGGAGCACTTTTTTACATTAATTTATTTTATTAATTTTTTGGTTTATTTCTAATTAAATTAACAAAATGTATATCAAAAATCGTTGTTTTTACTAAAACATTAAGAATTTAATGTTTTAGTAAAAACAAAACACGGCCCCGATTAAGATCATATAATTATTAAAAACATGTTTAGATTAAACAAAGATAATAATATACAAATGTCAAAAAGATGATAAAGAAAAACAGCAAACAATGATGTCAATGAGTCAAAGCTAACTCAATCCAAAAAGATTATTTGCGTATATTAATAGTAAACGGATAGCGAGCATTCAAATATCGACGTTAATCTAATATTCAAATCAAATAAGCAGCAACGGAACAACAAAAGCAAACATTATCAATAACCAATTGCAATCAGTTTTTACAAAGGAACCACTGACTCTGCCACTAAAACCTTTCGCATCCAAAACAAATGCTTTAATTTCGGATATAACGGTTGACTAAAATATTGTTCTCAAACACCTAAAAACGCTTAATGAAAAAAATTATTTTGAGCATATTAGACGACATCTGTAGTTTGCCATACAAGCTTGAAACCTTATCTTGATAGTGACATAAAAAAAAATGGTACAACAGAATGTTACGAAAGTTCCTCAGGTTTTAAAAAATAAGGACTACAAAACTCGATGCAAAATGATGAAAATAACTCTAAGGCAGACGGAAAAGATGTGGTCTTATTCAACAATATCAGCTTTTCAACAATTTAGACCTAACTGATTGGCACGTAAAGCCTTGCAGCATAGCACCTAGAGCTCAACATCAAAATTAGATTTCATCGCATGATTGTCAGGAACTGAGAAGTCTTACATAATTTTTTTAACAACCGAGTAGTCAATGACTGGAATGCTTTGCCAGATAATGTTATCGATGCAACATCAGTTGATAAATTTAAATAACTACTAGATAATTTTCAGTCATTGTAATTACTACAGCTCATCATTTACCGTAAATGACACACAAAAGTGGCTGACATACAAGTTGGGTATAGACGCGTATACTCATCTGATGATGAGTTTAACAAGGCTGTGGTTTTGTGTAACTTAATTAACGAACTAACTGACTAATATATATAAGTAGTAGTGTCAACAGTAAATTACTAGTAACAGTCCTTTTTTGAGTGAGAGCCTGTCATCGTTTCAGAGCCGGCCTTAGATAAGCAAAGGCCTTAGGCCAAGTGAACTCATTTTTCCAAATAAAAAATCAAACCTAGTCAAGCGCAAAGAAGCGCATCAAAAAAAAAGGTTAGAGTGGAGTTGCTCGGCGGAACTTCATCCCCCACTTCGCCAGAGGTAAATAGTTCTAGAATTAGAACCAAAAATTTTTTTTTAATTATGATTCTAAATGCATTTTATGCACATTGTATGTTCAAGATTTTGTGGAAATCAACTTTTTCACACCGGCAAAACTCACATTCATGCAGATTTTATAAAAGTTCAACAAAAGTTAGTTTTTAGAGCTTTTATGGCAGCAAAGTCTTGATTTAATTGTGGTTAATGCAAATACTGGACAGTATCTCGTTTTAGACTTTTCTTTTAGATCTTTCATAGACTTTTCTTTTAGATCTTTCATTAATTCATCTATGCTTTCATTATTAAACTTTTTGCTCTACTTAGGCAGCTGAAAATTTAATTTTATCTGGTTCAATTTTAAATTCTTGAGCCAATTCTCTTGCTGGAATTTGAGCGAATACAAATCCATTTTGTTTGTATCTTTTTACAAACTCGGTTGCACTTTTTAAACATTCCGGTGCAATGTCAAATTGCATGACACCGCTGTGTTGAAGTGCCAAACAAAGATAAATTTGATGCAACATTCTAAACAGTGTCCTTGCAACGAATAAAGATTTCGTTATGTTTTCAAGAATTAGATTGAGACTGTGAAATCTACATAGCACATAAAATAATTTTGGAATGAGTTCAAATATACGTTTTTGTACAACACAACCGCAGACTTTTATATTTGCTTCGTTATCATATTCTTAGACTCGGCAGTTCCGGAAATTTAAATTCAGATCTTCAAGGTTTTGTAAACATGAGCCAGTGCTTTTATTGACAGATATGAACCTCACAGAGTATTCATTTCTACTGATCTACTTCCATGTTGTATATTCACAAAATCATAGTCATTTGGTGACCAACATCAGATGTGCAGTCCAAAATAATGAAGCAATATTTCGAATTTTAAACATTATTTATAATTTTTCTTCTGTGTTCTTCAACCGCTGCAAAGTGAGACGAATTAAGTTAAAAACGGAAAAAAATACCAAACTATTTGATATGAGTGAGTTAAATAGATGTTTTACATCAAAATAAGGGTTTTTGGGGCCCAGGAATTTAAATTTGGGAGTGAATTTTTTTTTGCATGCAATAAACACCCGTACAACGCGTATGTTCGCGTTTTAACACGTTTTAGAAAATTTGAACAACTTTAACCACTATTTATCATTAAAAATTTAGATTTATAAACCAAATTATTTTATCATTAAAAATTTAGATTTATAAACCAAATTATTTTATCATTAAAAATTTAGATTTATAAACCAAATTATTTTATCATTAAAAATTTAGATTTATAAACCAAATTATTTTATCATTAAAAATTTAGATTTATAAACCAAATTATTTTATCATTAAATCAATGCACATGCGAATCTATAACTCTTTGTGTCAAAAGTACACACTAGCACGCGTAAAACTCTTTTAACACGCACAAACAAAACAAAAAAATTTTAACATTAAATGTTTTTTACCTTTTAAGATTTAAAAAAAATCAATACATCTCTTAGCAATGCTTTCCCTCGATATTTCTTATGCATTGCAAAGAAAAAAGATCTATCAAAAAGATAGTTGATCTGACCTCTCATAGTGATATTCTTGGTGTGTAGTGCATTTTGGATTAATTTGTTTAGGCTTTTTAGAGCTTCTTTAAAATTTTGAGCATTAAGCCAAAATGCTTTGAAAAAACTTTAGAAATAAATATCTTTAATAATCTTTTTACTTCACTTAATTTGAGGGGCTCAGCGGAAAAGTGGTCTAACCAACATTTTTGAAATTTTCCGGATAATCACTGCAAACTGTACATTGAGTATATAATTTGTTGTGGAAAAAGTGCCTAACCCCAAAACCCATCCATACAGTGCTACTACCTATAATCATATTTACTTTAACAGAAAAATAAAATTTGAATTGTGTAAAAGTTGCCTATCCAACAGTCAACATGGCGAAAATGAACTGCTCAGATTTGGAAGAGTATAAAAAGTGATTGTGATGATTCAGATGCAGATAACAACACTTCTTTAGAGGATGATGTTAGCGAAGGTGTGTATATAACTAATGCAGCATCAAGATATACTTTTCATTGAATTTATCATACAATAATATAGTTTCTAGCCTCAATGTTGTTTAGGCAGCTTTTCTTCTAGTTTTTCAAAACTGATATGCACTTTTTTATTTCAGTTTCAAGTATTGAGGATCATATGTTGAAGAAAACGCAAGACCTATATCAATACTAACAGGAGTTAATGGTATGTACAATTTGTCTAAAACTAAATAGGCTTATAAAAGGAATTTTTTAGTCCTATTGATATGGCCAAGGACTGATTGTTTACATTTGTGTTAGGCCTAGCATTAGACTAGCTAGGGCCATTTAGTTTGTTTTGTTAGGAATTCTTGTTAGAAAATAATTTTTACCTAACATTTTCATTGCAGATTCAAATGTTAACCTTGTTTGAGAAGTAGGAGAGGACGACAGCGTTTCTCAGGAAGTACAAAGAGAAACCCATAGTCATAGACATAGCCGTAAACGAGTTGCCCATCCAGAACTACAGAAAAGAAATATTTTGAAACAGAAAAGGTGGACAGGGAAGGGATATGTTACATCAAAGGGCAAACTAGTTGAACCAAAGATTTTTATTAACAAAGATTGTGGTTGCAGTCTAAAGTGCAGCAGTAAAATAACAATTGCTCGCCGTAATCAAATTTTTTCTAACTTTTACACCATAAACTGGGGTTTAAAAAACGCCTTTGTGATGGGTTCTGTTGATGTAAAAGAAAAACACAGGACGTATACTGCATCAAATAACTCCCGTAGGGCAAATAGTCGTTCTTATGAACTAACTGATGAATGTGGAAATGTTAAAAAGATTTGCAAAACTTACTTCAAAGACACATTGCAGATTCCTGATGGGACAATAACAAATGTTTTAGCAAGGAAAAAACAGATGGTACACCTATCAAAGATCGTAAAGGTAAATCGGCTCCACAAAATAAAAGTAGTGATGAAGACTCAGAATATCTTTAAAGATTTATTCGCTTATTCCAACGTACCAATCTTACTATAGCAGAAAAGACAACCAGTACAGAAATTATTTGCCTCCAGCTTTACGAATGTCAACGATGTACGAGAAACATGTTTGCAATTGTAATGAAAATGATCGCACCACACTTTCAATTTTTGTATTTCGACGCATATTCAATACAAAATTCAATTTACATTTTACCATCCGCAATCAAATACATGTAAAAAATGTGATCTATTTAACAATAAAATTAGGTGTCTTTCAGAGGGTGAAGAAAAGAACACTGTTAGGAGGGACCTTATTTTTCATCAAGAGATGGCTGAAAAGGCAAAAGAAAAAATGAAAGAAGATACACTAGATGCACATACAAATCCAAACAAGAGGGTATTAGTTTTCGACTTACAAAAAACTCTACCGACACCAGTGCTTAGTACAGGAATAGCCTACTATAAAAGGCAAATGTGAACTTACAATCTTGGAATCCACAATGAAAACTTAAAGATAGGTTTTATGTATGTATGGAGTGAGGAACAAGCATCCAAAGGTACTCAAAAGATAGGTTCGTGTATCCTCGAGCATGTTTTTCGACACATTCCAGAAACTGTGACCCATTTAATATTGTATAGCGATAGTTGCGGTGGATAAAATCGTAATATAAAAATGTCTCTGATGTTACAATATATTTTGCACAAATCTCCATTTCTTAAAACCATTGAACAGAAATTTTTTGTACCAGGGCATAGTTTTTTCTCCTGCGACCGAGACTTTGCTGTGATTAAAAAAGCCAAAAAAATGAAGGGCCAAATTTTTGTTCCAGATCATTGGATAGACCTTATTAAAAATGCAAAGAAGAAGGCCCCAATATTTATTGTAAGAAAAATGAAGATCCATGAATTTATCAGTACAAAACCATTGGAGAGTGGGATAACCAATAGAAAAAAATTAACAAATGGCAAAAAAGTTTCATGGCTGAAGACATGCTGGATAAAATTGAAAAAAGGATCACTCATTTCAAATGAAGCAAACACATTTAGAAAGTGACACATTCATGTTGCTGGACGTAACAAAGCGAAATCGTGGACGGCCATCTACCACTATCAATGTTGAACTTGAGCCCTTGTACCCCAATAGTAAAAAACTCACAAGAGAAAAGCTAAGTGATCTTTTTGAGCTAATACAATTCGTACCACTTGTCTATCATCCCTACTATCTTGCTCTTAAAGGTGACGAGGAGGTTACTGATTTGGGTCTAACAGTTGATTCTGGTGACGAAGACATAAATTAGTACATGCTACATATATAAAAGAATCATTAACAAGTCCTAAACAAAACATCCATTTAGCCTAACCAACTCTATTAACAATATTTTAAAAAAATTTTGAAGAGGCAAAGTTGCCTAACTTTTTTGTTATTGCAGAACACAGTAATATAGTGTCCTATTTTTTTAGTAGATATACCAGTGTATTTTTTCACCTGTCTTTATAGTAAATACTATTTTTCTGATAATGATACTTTTTCCTGTTATTTTTAAAAAGATCCTTAAAGTCTTTTACAGTTTACTAAAAATGAAGTAGTTGTGGCTTAGACCACTTTTCCGCTGAGCCCTTCATTTATCAACCAGGAAATAAAGAAAAAGTTTTAATAAATTCAATAAGGATTTCACCAAGCCTTTTATTTTTTGTTTCAAACTCACGTATTTTTAAAATAGATTCAATCTTCTCATTTCTAAATATAAACTAAAACACTTTATAATCAAATGTCATTAGTTTAAAACTTAAAACGACTATATCAAGATAATACGCAATGTACTAATGTTTGATACGCAACGATTGAGCAATTTTACACGTGCGTCCGATAACTACCATTATTTGAAAAAAACGAAGAGCGGATGTTGTATAACAAAAGTATGCATTTATAATTACTCTTTAAGAAAAGGGTGCAGCAAATGACCTCTTTAAGTGCAATAAATGACCTGGGTTTATTTTAAACATATGTTTAAAATAAACCCAGGTCATTTATTGCACTTGTACACAAGAGGTCATTTGCCTATATTAACCTATTAACCTATATAGGTTAATAGTTTGTTTGAATCAAAATTGAACGTGGAACAACGTGGCTTAAAGTGTACAAATGTTTATAACTATATAAAACTACATATTCAAATTGTAAATCATAAAAGAGAAATTGTTTTTAAAATAAAAAAATTAAAAAACATTTATTTTTATTTACCAATGACAAAGTAGTTTAACATAATCATTATCAGAGACTTGAAAATTGATTATAAATAAGGTTAAATCAACGGTAAAGATACCTCACATTTTCAAAATTTTATGGTCATAACATTTTTATTTTCACATTTTTATGTTAAACAGTATATTATAATATTTGTTAAGGAATTTTTTTATTTCTTACCAAAAAGTAGTTTACTTCAACATTTTAAGTCTAAAATGGATCAAACTTTTTGTGCATGACTTTTTTGCGTTTTTAACCTAATCTATCTTGCTGTGCGATGCGCCACAACTGCTAATGGCATGAATTTCTTTTTTTTATATACGCCGTAAATGATCTTCTAAACATAAATTGTACATTCATAACAATTCAACCAATCCCAAAAAATTTCCATCGTTTGGTTGAAATAATCAATCCACGTGTTACAAAGTGCTAAATTCCGTTCAGCAAGTAACTATACAGTTAAAAAATCTTGTTTCTTTAAGCAATTTTCCATCGTTCTTCTAAGTGATTTTCTGAACCAAGCGCTGACAGCTAAAACATTGGACTTTTTTTTTTCAATTTCTATTTCCATCAACTGTGAGCTTGATTTTTAGAAAAATAATCGACAGCAAAAACAAAATACAGCATTTTTATGGTTCAAATAAATGAGGCTAACAACGATCTAAGCATTCACCATTTTTTAACTTCTTAAAAAATATTTCACAGAGAAATTTCTTTTTTGTCGCTTTTTAGAATTCTTATCTAATGGATACTTTGTTCCTACAAAAAAGACAATTCTATTTTGACCAAGTAAACACGTTCTTTACTGCAAATTAAAGATGTCCATAAGCCTGTACCTTTCCAATAGAAGTCAATATTTTTGCTCTCTTTTGCATTAATTGAACCTGTATCTTCCGTGCCCATGATTTCTTTTTGTAAATTAGCCAACTCATCAACCATTTCTTCGTAAGTCAACTGATTACAATGACTACATGTTGGGAATTGGGATAATAATTGTGTATCCTCCTCTTTCTGAGCATAAACGCTCAGAGCAAAAAACACCCCTTCTCTGCTTTTTTTTATGTGTTTTAATACAAATACGATTAGATAAGAACATTTTTAATCTTGGGCTGTAAATATAGGAGGGTCTCTTGCGTAGGTCTCCTAAAAATGTGCTCATCTTCATTTTGGTTATCTCCTGGCTTCAAATCTTTTGCTTGTTTTTGTCTTTTCAAAATGCTATTTTTTTGTTTAAATGGTCAATTGGGTTGATATCTTCTGTAAACTGTTTTTTTTTTTTTTGATCCATTTCTTTTGCTTGTTGTTTTGATATTAACACGACTACTATCAGCACATTTTCGATTTTCGTGTCTCTATTTTTGAGGAGTTTTTTCTTTTATTTTTATGAAATAACTGATAGAAATTAATCCTTCACTACCTCAGCAACAACTGAAAAAGCAAAGTATTCAGTTAATTTTTGTGACAAAATTACAAAACTTACAGTAATTTTTTCTTTATTTTGTTATAAGCTAATAAAAATGTAACGTTTATGTATGATATTTTTTCGTGGTTTGAAAAACTAATCAATTGTGTTAATCATTATTGTTTTATATAAGAGCTTAGTATATTTATGTAACATTTTTCCAAGCTAAATGCAATAGTAATGCCTTTTCTTTGGCAATCTTCTGTAACTCCTGTTGCAATTAAATACAACTAAAAATCTTATACAACTCAAAATACACGAATTATTAATGATCAAGTTTTCTGCGGTAACGGAAATGACCTTAAAAATAAAAACGAAACTAAAAATAAATAGAAAACAAATAAATAAACTATATCTTTATTAATTTATCTGCAACGCCTTCAAAGCTCCCAAGAATTTGATTTAAAAAAACTGAGAAAAATACGAAAAAAAAGTTATCAGGCTTAATTTTTTTTAAGAGCCTGGAGTACAGTTCCATCCTCGCCCCGCTTTAATACGGCCCTAGATGAACCAGAATCAAAAGAACATTTTAACATTATTAACAAAAGAAAGCAGCAAGGGTTAAATTCAAATTTATTAATTTAATTTGTTTCTTACTTTAGCTTTTTATTATATTTATAGTTAAAACTGAAAATTTTCTTCCTTTTTTATATGATCTTTTAAATCATTTAACAACGAATTTATTTCATAAATTGTAGATAATTATCTATCAATATTTAAAGAATTTATAGAACTATAAAACCCCTTTGGGAATTGCGATGAAAAGTATTTTTATTTTTGTAATGAAACTATGTTATGCGGCTTTGTCTATTTTTGAAATTTATGTCCTATCCAAATTTATTTAAAAATACTTATATGTTAGTGAGTGATATTGATAATGATAAAATTACAAAATTTCAAAAAAAATATTTATTTTTATAGAAGAGTCTGTAAACAACCTACGTAATACTTTCCTAAAACCGTCATTAATTGGCGTGTTTGCAAATAACTAAAGATTTTTCTCCGAGGCTCCAAACACGAGTAGTTCTAAATCTTTTTTATTTAAGCAACAGACTCTCTGCATGGTTACATCCAGTGCCTGCTCATGTATTTAACTATGAACGGTTAAGAAACCCGTATAGACTGAGTTCTGTCAGCTCATCAATAAACGAGTAAGTCTTTAGTCACTTTCATAAGAAAATTTAAACTAGTCTTATTAAATTTCATTATTATAATATACCATATATGTACATGTTTGTTGAAGACGAATTTACTCTCAGTTGTTTATTAGTTTTTATATAAACCGTGTGAGTTCCATCATCATTTATTTAAACCGCGTGGGTTCATTCATCATTTTATATAAACCGTGTGGGTTCGTTCATTAGAATTGAGGTTAACTAAAAGTTAAATTTTATTTTAACAACTTTGTCTCTTTGTATTTAAAATGAAAATCTATTTAGGGCTGCTAAACAAAAAGAAAAACTTAATAATAACACCAAGTCAAGTTATTATTTTTTTATTGATCCGGTTTGAAACAGTACTCTTTCACCACAGCAAGCAGTGGTAATAAATTTAAAAAAACTTTGTCTAACAAGGAAATCTTATATATTGGATAAAATCCGTGCTGTAAAAAATATACAGACCCGTAGCAACCGGGGGGTCAGCAGGACGTTTGCCCCACCCCCATAATTAATCCAGCACTACTCCCCTCCCTTTCAGTATAATATTTGTTCCTACGGGCTTGGTATAGACGTTGACATTATTAAAACGAGTAGTTTAATTTTGATTAGGTTTTTCTTTTAAAACTAGTTCACTCCCATAAAAGTTGCAAGCAATCACTATTCAGTAGGTTAGTAGGTTTTGTAAAATCTGAACATGCACGTTCAGATTCTACGCGTTGTCTTGAAACATGTTTTTCAAGAGGAAAAAAAGTAGATTCAGAAGTCATAAAAACCAAAAAAATTTTTTTTTTGAAACCCCTCATTTGAAAAGAAAGTCCAACTTCAACTTCAATATCACGAAGCATTAATTACGTAACATAAATTATGCAACATTAATTATGTAACTAGTTACAATAAAGACTAGGCTATTCAAATACTGGACAATTTAAATCTTTCCAGATTTGAATTGTCTAGTAACATAATGTATATATTATGTTACACATAACTTGATAACCTGAGGACTTGTAAGCAGACTTTAATTTAGAAGGGTGACAAGCTTTTAACTATGGTCCTTTTATGATTGACATGATATGAGTCATTTTTTTTAAATATATTATAACTTTGTCATTTTTGCTGCATAGCTGGGTTGTACATTTACATTATTAAACGAATAAAAGAATAAAGAGTTTTTAGTTATCTTTTTCTAGAAGAAAGAAGATTTCATAATATTTCATAATAATACACCAAATTATTTAATAAGGTGTTTTAATTTAGGCAACTTTTCCATATATTTGTATTTTTTATTTATTTTTATTTTTAATTTTTATTAATTATTTACCTCTCCAAAGCCGAGAAGGCATTCGAGGAGGCTACTTTTGTGGTTACAACCCTCTCTCAACTCTATAACTCCGAAACACGAACCTCGACGAACAAATCCGCTGCGTGGAGAAACAAGTACAAAACTTTAGTTCTATGGGAAGTAAATAAACTTAAATAAAACTTACATAAACTTTAAACTCCTGGCTAAACTTTTACATAAACTTACATAAAACTCCTAGTTAAATTTTTTTTAACTTTGACCTAATAATTTTTATAATTTTTTAAATGTAAATTTTCAAATGTTGCGAAATAATTTTCAAACAATTTAGAAAAATAAGATATCAATTGAAAAATCGTAAAAACTTGGTAATTTACATAAGTAACTCATTAAGCGCTCTGGGTGCGACCCAGTAGTTGCATCACTTTTGTTTGGGATTTATGAATAACTTTTAGGCATAATTCAAACTCCAAATTATTTTATGTTCATACATAAGTCAACACCTTTTTAGTTTATAGTCAAACATAGATCTAAAGCAGACGAAGATATATTGGAAAAAGAAAAACTTTGGTGATTGTATTAGGAAAGACTTTCCATAAAAAAAATTTAAATCTAGACGAAGTTCAATGCAATTAATTTTTTAATTACAAACTAAGTTTAGATAAACTTAGTCTGTTATTATAAAATTACACTCCTTTCAAAACCGAAACTGCAATTTAATCGTTTCGTAGAAACTTATTATTTTATTTTCAAAGAAATAATTCTACCGTAACAACGTAATTCTTTGAATCTTAAATATTATATATATGTAATATATAAATGCACGCGCAAATATTAATAAATGTGTTTTCTTTTTTTTTAACACACTTTAGTATGTTTAATTAAAGATGCTCCCTGAATACTTTGATTACAGGTTAAGTGTTTTAGGCGTATGTTTAAGAAGATATTTAAAATGTTCTTAAACTTTCGATTTAATAAAGGTCAAGCAAAAAAAAAAAAAAAAAAAAAATTATGAAATCTATCCAAAAGAGTAAAAAATGAAAATGGTGGTTGGAAATAAATCTGATAGAAAGGTAATGCTGTTTTTATTCTTTTCTATTATAATAAAAAACTTGGAAAAATGTTTCTAAGTACAAATTATCATAGTAAAAGGATAAATTGTCATAAAGCTATATAATAATTGTATAGAAATTTTAGAAAATGTAAGAAAATGTTTTGAAACATTGCAATAAATTCTATTAGAATTTATTGCAATGTTTCAATACATTTTTACTTTTGGGGTTAAATAATATAAAAGAATTTGGTTTTAATGACTTAAACCAAATTTTAAATATTTACCTTATTGTATCAGTGAAAAAGTTCAAATATTAATTGCTCATAAATAATATTGCTAAATATTTTTAGGATTAAAAAATTTTTTTGTTATCATTTTAAAAATTAAATGTTACTCATATTTATTTGAATTTCATATTTATATGTTGTTGTAATTGCTTTATTTATTCAAAACAAAAGACTTATTAAATTAAGTTTTTATTTTGACAAAAAATATGGCCCTTATCGTTGTATTTGCTTCAATCTTGTTCAAATAAATATAGGTTCTCCTGCTTTTAGAAATAATTTTACAACAAATCCTTTAAATTTTATTTTGTTGTGATTGTAATCGTGTGCTTTTTGATGCTGTGTAAATCACTTAGATTTATTTAAACAGTATGAACAACCAGTATAAATTCTCCAGCAGACCATCTTTCATACAGGTTTGTGACCCCAAAATTCGTTGGGGTTAAAAAGTTCTTGTATAGTTTCTACAATATATCAAACTTTTAGAACTTTAAAATATTTTCAAAGAAAGAATATGAAAAGTTGTTAATGAATGTAATAAAGGTATATATAACTTTTGCATTGTATAAATATATTTATAACTATTGCATTGTATAAATGTTTAAAGATAGTTGTAAGCACAAAATTATTACAGTTAACAAAGTGGTCCCAAAAAGTAAAGTTAAATGAAAAGAAGTAACATAATATTAACAAAATATTGTATTTTGTGTTCCTCAACCTTAAAGAAAACATCTGAAGTTGTCGTAGAACTATAAGCCTAATTTTAAAATAAAATTAGTATTTCAAGAAATAAGCTTGCTGTGGGAAATTATGCTATTAGTTAATGGAAGACCTTAATATCCCAAAGTCAAGGTTCAGTTGAGCAAAGCCACATATTTTTTAAACATAGTGACTATATTAACAAACAATATAAATGTTTAAAATGTTGCAATTTAGTACTGCTCATTAGAGATGTGCCTGGTACCCGGCTTGGTCTTGGTTCTCCTGTGGTTTAACTGATTTTATATTAAAATTTATTTTTCTATATACTGCGGCTACCTATTTCAGTATGACAACTTGAAAGTTTTAAATAATTTTTAAATAGTTCTTTAAAAACTAACTATTTTAAGGAACTGTCTAAACAAGCTTCTTTCTTAAGAAGCAAAGTAAATCCCATAAAAATTACTTGTGTCTATCATGAGAAAGTTTACTTATCTGGGTATGAGAATAAATATTAAAGGTATAGTTGTAATCCTTTAAACAAACACACAAAAAAAAGTTAATTTAGTTACCTTTTTAACTATCAAAGGTATTAGTTTTAATATTAAAAATAACTTTTAATATTAAAACTAATACCTTTATTAATAAATAAATTATAAGCAATGTTTAGTAATTAATGTCTTTTCTTTTATAGATTCTCTTAAAGTTATTAATCTTTCAGTTGCCAAAGATTTTGGTTTAATTTCTTGTTGAAAAATCTGCACTAGTTCCAGAAAAACACTGTTATTGATATCACCAAGGAAAAGATGTTTGACTTCTTCTTGAAGTCCATTTTTTTTTGTATAATGATGTTTACATTAAAAAAGTTGAAGTATTGCAAGTTTCTGATGCTTCTAAGCTTCTTTCAAAAGATAGAGTTATATGGAAATTGTAAAGTTAATAAAATAAGAAGTGTTACAAGGATGTTTCCATATTATTAGGTGTATAAGTACTTAATGTGATCCAAATCAAGTCAAAATTTGACAAAAAATCATCAAAGTTTGAAAAAATCACACTTTTTATTCTTACTCCAGACAGTTAGACAATAGAAAAAACTCTGCAGTAATATTTGACTTCACACCTATAATACAAGTCAGAAAATTGAAAAATAAATTTGAATAATAAAACCTTCAAAATCAGGTAGACATTTATACAAAGAGGTTATTTCAGAATTTGTAGAATTCTATTAATGCAATGAATATTTAAGGAATAAATATCCAGGAATGAAAGAGTTTCTGTTTATTAAAGTAGATCATGTAAAGCAATATACCCAAAAATATAACTTCTCTCAGTCAATGTTAAAGAACTTTATTTTCAGTTTAAAAATGATGGTTATCTTAAAAATCAATTTTCAAAACATGATTATCATTAAAGCAGATTTTCAAAATTTTGCGCGTACATACCTGTTGATGGTGCCTCTATTTTGCATGCAATTTGTATTTGTTGTTACCATTAAAATGTAAAGCTTCTTGTATAGAAAATTCCAGGAGTAGCCAATTACAAAAACTTGAAATTGAAATTAATGGTTTGAAGTATTAAAATAGAGATTATATAACTGATTGCATAACTGTGATAACTATCCAGAAAAGGATTTATCTGATTATATTGGCAATTTCTTTGATAAAAATGAATTTGTGAAGTTAATTTTTATCAATAGCAAAAAATCAAATTTCCAATATACTTTACTTTAGCTCCAGCAACTTTATGTTTAGATAAATTTGTTGTGTTTTATATAAAAAAATCAAGCCTCCGATTTCCTTACTTACCTTACCTTTCCAATATTTAAAAGCTAATTTAAAAATAGGCAATGGTGTTCGTTGCTTTATCAATAATGTTATTGATAAACTTAAAATGTTAAAACATTTGAGCACTTTATTCTTTTATCCTACTGATTTATCAAGCAAAATGAACAGCTGGTCATCAGCAAACAATGTCACCTTAGATGTGAGAATTTTTGAGAGATCATTAATATAAATTTAAAATAGTATAGGGCCAAGGATACAGAAATTACAAGGTGTATCCTTGTAATTTCTCTTTAATTTCTAATAGGTCATTTGCTTTTTTACAAAGTACATCAATTACTGCTAAGAGTTTCATGTGAAAGACAGTTGATGACTTATTTGAGACAATATTCCAGTTTTTTTCATTACACTGGCTTCATCTGTAACTATTCCAAAAATATAATTATAAAGATTTAACTCAAAATCATCAAGCTTCGTTTCAATCAATTTAAGACCATCTTCATCCTTAAGACAACAACACTATTCCAAGGCATTGATCTGAATTTTCTGACATGTGTAGCTGTATTGAAAATTAAACTACTTTTATACAAATTTTTATGAAATACCAATGTCTTTGTGTTTATTTAATTTGCTAAAACTACTTGGTTTTACTTAAGTAATGTAAGTTTTCTTATGCACTTGAGTTGTTAAGTCAATTACTTAAGTAATTAAGTTACTTGAAACTGCCCTAGGTCAACAATCATTTCTACTTTGCTATTTAACAAAGTATTGGATATATGTATATTTCTATAGTTTACAGCTAAGAAAACGTGTTTGTGGTAAAAAATGGCTCTTCACTTGTTTGTGGTATTAAAGCTGACAAAATTAAGGTTAGATTATGTCAAAACACATTAATTTAATTGCGGGAAGTAATTAAATTAATGCGTTAAACTGACATTTTATGGTAAAAAATTAAAGATGACTATGCAAGAGTATATGTAAATATACGCTCTCGATTACTGACCATGGAAATAATACTTAGTTGTGAAAAACTAGCCAGATTTTTTAGTCGTTTTGAGAATATTTCAAAAAACAAAAAAAAAGCGCAAAAAAGATTAATTAAATCGATGAGAGCCAATTACCAAAAAAATAAATAAACTAAGAAAAGAAAATAACTCTTAACGCGAAAAAAACTTAAAGCATAATAAATTATGTTTAAAACAAATATTTTCAAAATATCGCTCTTTTATAATTTTTTTATAAAATTAAGCGACATTTTTTTGTATAAAGTAACATCTTATGATTGCTTAATAAGGAAACAAATGTTCTTTCATTTATTAAATAGAATATTATAATTTTTATTTATATACTTATGTCTTATTTCCAGTGCTGGATTAAGCAGGGTTGGGGTTAGAAGGGGCTATAGCCCCAGGCCCCGCAATGTTAGGGGCCCCGAAATAGTCTAACAGACCTTTTTTTTTAGTCATTTTTATGCTGTGGCACATGAAAAAGGCCGAAAATAAAAATAGCCCTCGGCCCCGAAAAGTCCAACAAGATTCTTATAAAACTAACGCTAGTTTTAGTTTTATTTAAGCTAAATTATTTTATTAATAAAAAAGTTTATTATTTTAATAACTATTTTATGCTTTGCGTAGTTTGAAAAGTTTAACATATTTAAAACAATTCTTCTTAGTAAGATAAACAAATGAAATAATTTAATCATTGAGTTACTGTAGAAATTAAATTAACTAGGTAGAAATTGACTAAAAAAGTTAAAAATACTTTATGAAGAGGAAGCGGAACTGTTTCACAATACCGCTGATGATGTCTAGTGAGTGGACTTTTTAATTTTAATTAGTATTTAAAACAAAAAAAAGTAACTTTAAGTTTACGTATAATGAGTTTGTTAGAATGGCAACTGGAGCAAAGATAATTAGAATTAGTTAACCAATATCTAAGAACTTAAAAACTTTTCTTTATACCTAAGAACTTTGTGTGTGTATATATATATATATATATATATATATATATATATATATATATATATATATATATATATATATATATATATATATATATATATATATATATATATGTTCTGTCGTGACCTCAGGTGTGGTGCTTGTTCATCCGCAAGTTACTTTGTATGCATTTTTGTGTTTAGTAACCAGAAACTTCTTGTATGTTTATTTCATAATTAGTTTTATTAACTTTGATGATTATTAATAGTTTAACTGAAAAGGCAAGTCTTTTCGTTTACAAAATAAATCGTAAAAATTTATTTAAAAGATTACATTAGAATAAAACACAGATACACAAAATTACATTTACATAAAAAATACATACTTTTTAAATAAAAAATAAAATAAAATCTATAATATATAAAAAACTTCCAAAATTTTGACAATTTAAAAAATGTATATTTAAAACATTTATTTTTGTAAACATATAATAATAGTTTAAAAGATTTATGGCTTTGTAGATGTGGCTCCGAGAATGAGCTATAATATTAAAGTAATAGTTTGTTTGCTAATATATTCTTAAAATGATATATGCTAGAAATCTCAAAACTTAACCAATAATATCTCGAATAATATAATTTTTCAACAGAAGACTCTAGAACTTTATTTCGCTTAGTCAGCGTATTTTTTGAACCAATAGAATTAGTTTGTTCCTAGATTTAGCAGGTTTTTAGTGTTCAGGAATATTCTTTTTATTCTTCTGCACTAAGATGTTTTGAGATATCATTCAAGTTGATGTATGTTTTCATGTAAATCCGTAAAACAAAAATTTATTGTTTTATGGACATACATTAACTTAAAGAAATTCTCAAAACGACTAAAAAATCCGGCCAGTTTTTAGCAACTAAATATTATTTCCGTGGTCAGTTATAAAGAGCGTTCGCTCCTGTTTCCCGACCAAGCCTCTCTCTATATATTAACCCCTTATCCTAGGATAAAACTAAACAAGATTAACGCAAATGATTAAAATGATAATTAAAAAAATGATAATTGAAAATCATTGTTGCGGCACTGCAGTTTGATGAACTTTTACCTAAAAAGCACAAAATGAACTACTATTTGCAAATCTTTTGAAAAAAGTTCACCCCGCCATTAAAAAATCAATTTTTAACTACGCAAACCGGTTTTTATTGTCGTCATCATTGAAATTTATTTAAATACATTGACTAAAAAATATATACTCATTAAAATATTTAACTGAATTTAAATAAATTTCAATGATGACGACAATAAAAACCAGTTTGCGTAGTTAAAAATTGATTTTTCAATGTCAGGGTGAACTTTTTTTAAAAGATATGCAAATAATAGTTCATTTTGTGCTTTTTAGGTAAAAGTTCATCAAACTACAGTACAGGAGTATTGGGTTGATAAAAAGTCATAGCCCTAATATACACACCTTAATAAATTAAAAGTTAATTATATTGTTATTGTTGCAGAATAATGCTATAAAGATGTCAACAATTGATTTTATCTGACTTAGTAAAAAAGAAAGCCATCTATTAAATATTAAATCCATCTATTGAGCATGAAGTATCAAATGGTTTAAAGTTTTTTAAATTACTTTTTACTTAAAATTTTATCTAAAAACCAAAAAATTATATTAAATTTTCAAGTTTCTAGTTCATTTTTAACAAATCAGAACAGTATTTTGAAACAAAATTATTCATTTAAAAAAAACACATTTTTTTGAAAAATAATTTTATCATGTAGTGGACTAAATTATTACAATAAAATGTTTATTTTAATAATTTAGTCCACTACATCATGTCTGCTACTAAATGTTGTCATTATAAGAAAATGTCTAAGTTATATATAAAAAGTTTGTTTAACAACATAATTTATTTTTAATAATTTTTTAAGTTAATTGCAAATTTGAATATTATTAAGGAATAAAGGGCGTATAATTTACTTGCTTTTTTTTCTCAGGATAATTTGCTTGCAAATTGGAATTTCGATCTTCTAGTGTGTGAAAGTTCTGCTATAGGTTATGAATCTAATATAATATATCGTGCTGATGGTGGACGTGGGGAAAGCACCGATTTTGAGGATGCAGCTTTTAATTACAAAGGTCTTGATTGCTTTCTGTATGGAGTTTTTGATGGACATAATGGGGCAAGAGTTGCACATTTTGCCCAGCACAAAATTGCATCAGATTTATGTTTTGGGCAGTTGAGTGGTATGTTAATGTTTGACTAGCTTTAACATATTTGAACATTCTACATTGTAAATAAGATCATTATTTAAAGTTTTTTCATTAGCGTAATTTATAATTATTTAAGCAACTTGTCTTCACAGAGTTTTTATTATATTAATTTTTATTGCTATTTTATCAGTAAAATTTAAGATCTAAATAAGAGCTTTGTTGTTTTTGATAAAAAATAAAAATTTTGATAAAATATTTCATAATTATTAAATAATCTCTGCAAAAATAAAATTTCCCTATTTATGATAAATAATTTATTTATGATTTTTTGTAGGTCTTCTTAGCTTCGTAAAATTTTTTCTCATAAAAATTTGGTTTCATTTAATTCAAATTTCAAAACTTTATTTCTGTTTAAATAATAATTTGTTTAGATATATATACAGATGAAGAAGTATATAAAAAACTAAATGAAACATTTGAGAACACTTCAAAGGAATATATGGATTCCATTAACCAAGCATTGATGGGAAAGTTGACTTTAGAAGATGCGGTAGAGGTTTCTTTATGGATTTTTTTTATATTATTAATTTATTCTAAAACAATTTTATATAGTTTTTTGCAGCAATTTTTAAAAATTTATAAGCTAGCATAAAAATGAATTCTGTAAGCTGTACTTCTGTAACTAAGACTACTAGGTATCTTCTTGATTGTTGAATCTAGGTATCTTCTAGATTGTTGAATCTGGGTATCTTCTAGATTGTTGAATGTAGGTATCTTTTAGGTTGTTGAATCCACAAGTTAAATAAAAGCCCTTATAAAATAATTTTTATCAGAGTTTCTAATATTTTGATATAGTAAATAAAATAATGTATTAGTTTTATTTACATATCTGCATTGATTTAACATAATTTTATATTAAATCAACACCAGCAATAAAGGTAGATATAAACACAAAATAAACACATTATTGTATAAAATTGAAGATTCAAATTTTTGAGCTGACTTAAAAAAACCAGTAAGTAAAAAAAAAAATTGAAACTATGAAGATGCAAAGAAAGCCAGTTTGAAAAAAAAACAAAACAGAAACCATGAAAATGGAAAACAATTTCTACTATTGATTAATTTTATATCAGGAAAAAACATTTTTTTTTGAAAAACCCCTTTTGAAAAAAAGTTTAAAAAAAGTGGGTTAATGTTGCATGGTCTTAATGTCACAATATTTTGCAACATGATTTTCTTTTCAAAGAATCTCAGATGAACAAAAAATTTTTTATCACATATTGGTGGTAAAACACTTTTTAGGCTTGAAGTTAAAACACTTTTAAGCAAATTACTTGATGGAAAAAAGCATCTATTTATTGTCGGCCTTTTATCAACCCTTCTTTTTTTATCTGTAGCCTGTTAGTATCCTTTATTTTCTTTACCTGTTAAGCTTGTGTAGGAAAAAGTAAAACTTATGAATACTTGTTCAAATTGGTCTTTGAGTGACAATAAAATTCTTTATCATCTCCTGGTACAGGATTGTCTATCGGGATTGGGTATAGCTCTAAAACTGAGTTTAATAGTTCTAATGCTGGCTGGTAGTGAGCTTTGCAATGACATCGAAAATAAAAAAATGTTTTGGTAAAGGTAAATATAATTTTGATTAAAAAAAATTTCAATAACTATAAGTAAAATAGGAATGAAAAATTGTTTAACTTTGTCTGTTATATTACATTTTTTATATACAACAGACAAAGAATCTTGTTAAAATATTCAAAGATTATATTTTTCTCTCAATATAAGTTTTGGCAGATTTAATAAAAACTTGCATAAATGTCAACAAAAGAATCACTTAGGTAATTTTTTGTCAATGGGGTTTGACAGCATCCAAGTGTTTTAGTCTTTCTTAGAGTTTGTTAAAGTATTTTCTATTTAGTTCAAAATTTTGCCCTTTTTATTGTCCTTTTTGGTGCCTACAGTTATTATATGATATTATGAATAATTTAAATGAATTATAGTTAACTAAATTAGACATAAAATATAACTTTTACGTGGATGAAGATTTAATAAAATTACCTAAAAATCTGTATTTAAGGATATTTATATAATGTACAACATTATTTAAATATCCTTAAATATTTTTCAGCTTCTTTATCATATACTTTTTGGTATCCTAAAGTTATCATATGATCATGATCACATGATCATAGAATATTTATGAATAAAACTTAAAAAGCTAGGCTAAAAATGTGTTACAAAATTGTTATAAAATTGTTACAAAAATGTATATTTATTAGTGTTGTTATGGACTTAATTTATTAGTGTTGTTATGGACTTCAAGTAAATCGATTAAAAAATCAACTAGTCGAAAATCAAAATTATTCAACTTTAAAAAATCAACAAGTTGATATCATGTGAATTTTCTACTAATTGATTAAATGACTAACGATTTAAATAGTTTTCTACTAATCGACTAAAAGTTCTTTAATCTTTATTTGTTCATTTAATAACAATAGTATGTACTATTATAACTATTGATTTTTAAAAAAGAAAAAAAATTTAACAAAGTAATCTGTAATAAAAAACTAGAAAATTTGTCTGCTGCATTGTTTACACATGGGATGACAAAATTTCGGGGCAGTATGTGACAATTGGGACGACCAGACAAGTTTCTTAATCCTTTCTGGAGACACTTAAAACTGTTGTATTTGATTCTTTTATTATAATAATAATAATAATATTTAATTTATAACAAATACCTAAGCATTTGAAAGCAGGGCAACTAACAAAGCCCCGCTACGATAAATGTCAATTCGTTTTGTTTTTAATTAAAAGTTTGGGAAAAAATAAGTCCAGTTGATTTATAACTTTTAAAAGCGTTAACTGATGCGGCAAATACAACGGAGTTTGATAGGATTTTCCAGTCAGGTACGATGCGATTACATAGGAAGAATTCTTGTTGTAACAGTTTGCTACTGCTTGACGTTGAAGATGATGACGTTGGCCATGGAGGCTGTTGGCTGGTCTTTACTTGTTTAGTGCTGAAACTAGTGAGTTTGGTTTACAAAGTTCAACTTCGTTAATGCCGTGGTATAGTTTGAAGAACTGTATTAGATCACCCCTAATTTTAAATGATTTAGTTTATGGATTTAATTGCTAAGCAAAACACGCCTACTTTTTGTTTGTACAATGACTGTTTTGTTTGTATAATAACAAAATAGCTAGTTTTATTGTGACTTAGAATGCAAAAGAGCATTTAATGAGGAAGTTCATGCCTCCTTTCTTACCAGTGATGCTAAAATGTGTCAAAAGCTTGTTTTGAACTGGATCTCTTGCTTTTAAAGCTTGCGCTCTAACCACTGCGCCATGGCTGCTTATTTAGTTTATTTATTAAAAATATTGTGTAAACATCATGGCTATGATGTTTAACTACTTCAAGAAAAAGTTTTTGAAAAATATTGTACCCAATTTCAATTTTTGATGTTTGTATACATATTGTAATTTTAAAGTATTTTTTATTTTTTTTCCATTTTATTGAACTTTTGTGTGCTGTTTCAAAACACAAATGATTTTTGAAAATATTTTGGAAAAAGTTCAAAATAAAGAAAACTAGTATATGCGAGAATAAGTATGAAAGAATATTGATGCACATTACTGAACATTATTTTTGTGATGTTATGGATGTTGCTATGAAAAAGTCAAGCAATGTTATCTTTATTATATTATACTGTGAAATTTTAATTTTTTAATTTTGTTGTAATAATTGTGTTGTAGTTGAAACCATTCTACTTCACCATTTTACCCTGAGATTTTTTAATAATTACTATATGTTATAACAATTTAAAATAGCCAAAAATATTTGTTTTCGTAACAGCAGTTAAATTATATATTGTAATATAATAGATATGTACTAAAACAGTTATTTTTAACAATGTTTGATTTTTGCATACTCTTATCATCCTAATACATTGTCAGAATTTTTTATAGTGCTAAAGCTTTAATTTTGAATTTAGGGTTTACAACCATACTTGGTGCAACAAGAATACCCTCAACTATCTGAGCAACTTAATGAATTTAAAGCTGAAGTATCAGGTGGGTGTTCTGCTGCAATAGCACTCATCCATAATACACGGCTGTTTGTTGCAAATGTTGGTGACACTCGTGTTGTGCTGTGCAGAGCAGCTGGAAACAATGGAGAACTTGGTGTTGTTCAGGTTTTTACATTATTTTTTTGTCCTATATTCATCTGTTATTATATTTAACTTTAACTCTAATATATCAAAATAAAAAATTATAAAAAAAGAATTGAAATTTAAAAAAAAAAAAAGTAATGGTATTGAATGTCATAAATTAGTAGGTTATATATTATAAATCAATAGCTATATATACAGAGTTTTCTGCTGCATGTAGTTCCGGGTAGAGTAGTTTACTAGAAGTAATATATTATTGGGCATTTACTTAAGCAGAATATGCTATCAAACATTTTGGAGTGTATATAGAGTTTAATACATGCATTTTAGGGCAATTTAGTCAGTGGTACAACAGCTATATTGTCCTTTTAATTATTAAATATAATGTAGAAATTTTATTTTTTTAGTTTATTAAAGGTGAAAATTGACAAAGCTTTTACACAAATGTTTAGTATTAAGAATAAATTTGTTTACATTTGCATTATTGATTAATATTTATTTCAACATTAAATAACTTAGCTCATAAATATTTTTATATTTATTAAAAAAATTCAGTATGTGTCATTATGGGTGTCTGTCAAAAATCTTACAATCTAAATAGGTTTTTTATTTGAAAATTTTTAAAGTGTGAACATTATTCTGTATTTTTTGCATTTGAATAAAAAACAAATTGAGTTAATAGTAATACCTTTTCAAGAGACCTCTTACATATAATATAGACCTTAGTAGAAATATTATAGTCGTTTTTATTTGTGGTTATTAAAGCTGTTAAATGTGTTTAAATTGTTTAAATAGTTAATTAATGCAGTATTTGGATGATATACTTGGTAGTAAATAACATTTAGTAATTCTAGTTTGGAAACAATTTTTAAGTTTTCAACAAAATTTTATTATAATATTGGTTTTTTAAGGATTTTGTAATTATTTGTTATTTTCGTATAACATATTTTCTATTTATTACATCTTTTCTTTTTACATTTTTTTTATTAAGTATTTTTGAACTGATTAATTGATATTGGTTTAATAATATATATTATTATATATAATATATGATTAATATGTAAAATATGATTTGTTATAGATTACATAGTAGTATAGAATTAATAATAAAATAGTTAAGCAAGGTGTTAGCTCAAGAGAACTGTAGGGTAGCACATGTAATTATTATGTGTTATGTTATTTGTTATTGTTTAAAAAAATACTTAATACCAACATTAAGCTTAAAATTTAAAAAAGATAATAATTTTTTAATGTTTGAGCTTTAGAAATTTTTTTTATTGTTTTCAATGTATCAAAAGTATTGTAATAGGTTTTCAAAAATTAACTTTTTTTTAATTTAAATTCAAAAATTAATATTTTTGTAATGATTTTTTAATGCAAACTGGTGAAAAACAGTTCCATTGACAGACAGGAAAGTTGTAAGGCTTTGCCATTCTGACAGAAGGGTTTCAAGCAGAAAAATAGCAGCTATTTTGGAAGTGAAAGGTGTGAAGACAAGTTGTATGTTAGTCAAAAATTCCTGGAAGCTGGACTTTACCACCCAAAAAAACCTCAGATTACTGAAAAAATGAATCAGGAATGCATGGAATGAGCCCTGGTGCAAAAAAACTGGGAAAAAGAAGACTGGTCAATAGTAATCTTTTCAGATGAGTCTTTTATCAAAGTATTAGATGACAGTGTTCAGACTGTAAGAAGGAGACCAGGAGAGAAATTCAGGGAAGATTGCTTCCATCAGACTGTATTCTTCTAGACAAGGTCTAAAAACATATTGTAAAGATAGTAGGATCCACTCTATCTGCCAAGCTTGAGTATCTCTTCCATTCTCGTAAAGTTGCATCTCTTTCTATTTTCTACATATAATATCTTGGTTGCAGCTAGTTCCATTAACCAAAACTCATTCTTGCTTGACTCGTCATTCAGCAAAGTCTCATTTATTTACTGTATCTGTCTCTGCATGCTCTAAAAACTTTGTCCAGTTTTTTTCCTTGCACTTCAACCCTTTGATCTCCCATCTTCACATTTTCCTGACTCATAAAATCTACAACTTTTCAATTCTTCTGTCAACCGTTTCCTTGCTTTTTAACTCTATTCTTTGTTTTCTAGTAACTCCCAACTTAATAGTGATTTCTTGCAGCCTTGTTGGGAGTGAATCAGAATTAAAAAAGTAAAGCTAAAAATACATTACTTGTTCCAGGATAGCACCTTTATTTTTCAGCAGAACTCAGCTCCATGCCACATTTGAATGAAAAAAATGATATTGAGGTACTCCCATGGAATTCCCCTGACATAAATCAACTCAATAGATCAACTCAAGGATGTAATCCATGAAGTGCCAGTAACCAACAAATCAGTCTTTTAGAATATCTAACATTTTTGTGGTTTCATAATAATGAGATCAAGGACATGTGTGGCAAGTTGATCAAGTGCAGGCACTAATTACGCTAAACGTGACCATATAAAATATTAGAAAGACATTCCATTCTCTTCTAATGTTTTTAATTTTTTGTAACGTTTTATTAAAGTTCAACAAAATGCTTTTACAAATTTTTTTTTGTTATTGTTTAATGAATGAAGTTTCATTAAACAATAACAAAAAGTAATTTGTAAAAGCGTCAAAAATAATATATATACCACTTTTTAATTCAAATTATTAAAAAGTGGTATATATATTACTTTTTCCAAATAGTTGCAAGAAAAAAAATTAACATAGCCTTTTTAAAATACTAATTTTTAATCATTTCATGCTATGATTTGTAAGTCAAGTTAAAAAAAAGGTTTTAAACAACTCTTTGTAGAATAGAAAAGAAAAAAAAAAGAATCAATTAAATTATTCCATTACAACTGGAATATTTAATTTAACTTATTCATAATTTAAAGTAACTTAAAATAATCTTTTAAAATATTTTTAGAAAGATATGGAAAAATAGTTTCAAACGTTTTTCAAATTTATCATAAAAAAAACATGCATACATAAAAAAAAGTTAAATATAACATTTTTTGTTAATTTACACAAAATGCATTTATTTTAAACAATTGTTATAATTAATTTTTTATTTTATTCAAAGCCTTTTGCTAAATAAACGCTTTAGAAAAGATCAACTATTAAAAGTTAACAATTTTTTAAAATTGTATTTAAATTGTTAAAACATTAAAACAGCCATGGTCAAATTGTAAAGAAATAAAATTATAAGTGTGGTCAGTTACAGCGTGCGATTGCACATTATTCTTGTCCAAGCTTGATATATATGTGTGTAGATGATTATATAATGAAAAATTTTTAGAAAATGACAAATTTTATTCTAACAACTTTTAGAAAAATATTTGAGTTGTTTTCAAATGTAATCTTTCTCCATTCTGAGAAAAATCAAGTTAGCTACAAGGTCTAATGTCATGCAGATTTCTCAAACCAAAAAGTTCAAAAATGTTGTATGGAAGAATAAATTGAGTGCTGTATCAACATCTACTTTATTTTTTTAATGCCTTATCAGTGTGCTATAATTCTCAAATGTCTCAGTTGTGCTTTAATGCTAGCTTTGTAGATTAAGTCAGAGTAAGTGGAACAAACAATTTAAACTGCAGTACCTTTTTTTTCTAGTTTATTTTTTTGTTTAAAGATGTATGTTCAGATCTGATAGTAATTGACAAGTTGTTTTTTTTTTTTTTTTTACCTTGATGTGTTGCACTATGCGTCGCTCTAATACTAAATTAGGAAATAGGCTTATAAATAAAGCAGGATTCAACATATTGAACTGATTTTGTCACTAAACATCAAATTTTTGTTTCTATTTCTATATTTAAAAGAAAAATATTTGGTTTTTATATTTTTTTCATTTCATCTGGACTAATTCCAGCCTTATCCGGAAAACTACATAAGTCCTGGGAAATTTTATTTAAAAAATAAAAAGGGCCGATAATTTATAGAATTTTATAAACTATAAGGTTAACATGTTTTAATTATAAACAATATCATTGAATATAATAAACAAATCTGCTATCATCTGATTCTTCGCTTTTTCAGTTTTTTCAAAGTTTCAACGTTCTATTCTAATAAATGTTTTTAATAACTTGGGGCTATAAAAATAGCTGGGTTTTTTTATAATTTAGCGCAGAACAGCTCATCAGTATGGGGTCATTCCATATAAGATGAGCCAAACCTTCCCAGGTGACCATCTCAGATTTTCTTGAAATTTACACCCATTATAGGTTTTATGGAAAATAAGGTTTCTCTAAAATTTCAACTCATTATCTTGATGCATTCTAAAATTATAGCAATTTGAAAAATAAATGTCTTATATTTCAAGCAATTTATTGTCTTTTTCGAAAAATCTCATTTTCAAATCCATATAAATAAAAAACCAATTATCTTACTTAAAAATCAATCTGATGGCAGTGATCTACCCCAACTTTTGAAAAAATAAAAATTTATTTTTACAAAAATAATGATTTTGGCTATCTTGGACTTTGAAGTTATAAAAAAAAACACTTTAAAGAAAAAATTTCAATATTAATAAAGCAAATGAAAACGGAATACACAAGCAAATGTGAAAAATATATTATTTTGTGAGAATATAGGTGGTAGACATCATTCCTGATAAGTTTTGCAACATTGAATTCAAAATTATAGAAGTTAGACCTCCCTAAAAAAGCCTCCTGCCTTAAAATGGTAAAATTAGGTCCATTTTAGAACTGAAAAATAACTGGGTTTCCAGTAAATTTAACACTTGAAACTTTTAAGAATGTATCTTCAATATAAGAAGAAGAAATACAGAAAAAATACTTTTGGGATGTCTTGTAGCTGCTGAGATATCTGAACTTAAGCTTTGTATCATAATAAGTTTCTGGAATTCAGAATCAGCCATTTTAAATTTGTTATATATTCAATATCTTTAATACCGATGAGCATTTTAATGTAAAAATGTGTTTAATTGTTCTTTCTTGAACAAGGAATTTAAAAATAACTTAATTATTTTTAAGTAGGGTTAAAAAAAATAGTGGCCATTTACTTCATGTTATGATGATGCAATCTTTATTTTAAGTTATCAAATGCGCATGATGCAAATACATTTCATGAATTCTGATAAATGAAAAAGCATATTTTTATATTTAGATAAAATAACAACAAGTATCTTAAAACTAAGAGTTACAATGACTAACAAAAAATGCAATATCAGAGTTTTACTAAACCTTGATTGCCATAAAACTTTGTTTACTCAAATGTTTGGCGAAAGAGTTATTCAAAGCTTCACGGAAGAAAAAAAAATGCTTACTTGGAGATGTGATATAACTTTAAATGTCTGTAGTTCGATATGTTTTCATCATGAAAAGATGTTCCTTGCACATTATGAAACTACACAAAGATATTGATATATAATTATATAAATTTCATAAAACCAAAGCATTAAATAAGTAATCTTAGTAAGAAAATTTTACAAATTTTTTTTTTTCCTGCACTTTTTAAAGTTAAAAATTATTTAGTTATTATTTTTTTTGTCATCGCTTTATGTAAATGTCAATGAAAAATTGTGATGGACGTGTTTAACAAGTTTTACAAGGTTTTATATTTTTGATAAAAATTATAATAACTCTATAGATTGGTTTTATTTTATTTTTTTTAGAATCTCTTCGGTCAATCAATGAAGAAACTGCTTTAACAATGAAGTTATGCCCGCGTCAAAAACTCTGTAGAACTTGTTGTAAGAAAAATAGAACTATTGAAAACAATAGAATTAATGATGAAAGCAATAAATCATACATTTAATTTCAGAACCTACTGGTTCTGAAATTGCAAATGAAATCAGTGTCTAAAACTGAATGCACACCAGATAGTGCATCTGGTGTGCATTCAGTTTGTGTCTGTCAAGTACACCAAATTCAAAGTTGATTACTTATGCAGTGCCCAGTAACATTGAATATAAAGAACTTATATCAAAAAAAGCATGTGATAATGAGAATTGCAGCTGTATGCTTCATAGTTGTGATAACTGCCCTAATGTACAAAACTTAAAACAGTATATAAGTGATATCTTCAATCAAAATGGTTCTGAATATGAGGATATAGTGCTGTACAAACAGTGGTTAAAAAAGGAGAACGCTATTAGTATTTTAACTTTAGAACTTCCATTAGAGGAGTTTCTGGAAGAAATTGTTTCAGTTATTAAAAACTTGCGCGCACACCATTTTATTTCAAAGGCACAGTCCTTATTCCTTCAAATTCAGAAAGAAAATCTTCAACAAAACCAAATTATTATTTTGCAGAAAATTATAGTTTTATAGCAGAAGATACAGCCCAAGGATTTCATTGGAATAATAGCCAAGCAACACTACTTTCATTTGTTATAAACTACAAAGATTTTGAAAATAAACTCAAACCAATAAACTATTGCATAATATCTGAATGTATGCAACATGATGCTAATCCTGTTAATGCATTTTTAGCTAGAGTTTTAGAAGATATAAAAATTGTCTTGCCAAATTTGATTTGCCCTTATATTATTACTTTAGTGATGTAGCAGCTAGCCAATACAAAAACCATAAAACTCTTAGCAATCTATGTCATCATTTTCAAGAACATGGAATACATGCAGAATGGCGTTTTTTTGCAACAAATCATGGTAAATGTCCATGTCATGGCATTGGTGAGACCGTAAAACGACTTGTAGCAAGGACTAGCCTGCAAAATAACTAAATATTATGTCACTGAAATGTTTAAATGGTGTACTAAAAATATAACAGATATTTAATTCATTAGTATTACTGAAACTAATATAACAGATCATATAGAGAATGCTAAGCTTGATGAAACCTACTCTAATTCTAAAAGATTTCCAGGAATGCGTTAACATCACTGTTTATACCACGTAATGATGGGAAGCTAGAAATGAAATGTATATCAGGTGATTCATGTTTTACCACAGTTAATGCAACTAATAATGAAGAAAGCTGGACTTCGGACCGCATAGGTGATTTGCAAGCTAAAATATATCTTGCATATGTCTATGATAATGAATGGTTCAATGGTACAAGAAATTGCAGATGATCCAGATATTTGTATAAAATTCATGCAACAAAATGAAGTAAACTTTAAATGGCCCAGGCGAGAAGACAAATGTTGGGTTCCTGTTGTAAATATTTTAGCAAAAATAAATACTCTGGTTGCACAATGTCAATCAGCAAGAAGCTATCAATGCTTCAAGATAATGAGTTGAAATTTTAGGGAAATCTTATTTTCCATAAAACCTATAAGGGGTGTAAATTTCAAGAAAATCTGAGATAGTCAACCGGGAAATTTTCAAAAAATTGGCTCATCTTATATGGAATGACTCTATGGTTCTTTATTTTTTTTCATGGTATAAATCTTCCTAATTAAGTGCTAGTTAAAATTGATTATTTTAAAAAACAATGAAACTTTGAATTGTTATTATAAACAATATTGCAATTTTTTACCAAAAAATAATTATCAAAATTAATCAAAATTATTAACAATAGCATAATTTTCAAAAAAAATAATCATCGTTCTGTTTATTTGACTTTTATTTTAAACAGTTATCAGAAGAAGTCACTTTTAAACTATTATCTATTAAACTGTTGCTATTTTAAACTGTTTTACCTTCACTCCTTCTTTATTCCTTTTTTTTTTTTTTTTTTTGTTTGCAATGGAGGTACATATCAGATGTGAGAAAACAAATAATTAACTTTATATCTAGTGTTTTTTGCAAAAAAAGTTAAACGTGCTTGACCAACTTGTGCAGTTTTGTTTTCCTTGTTTCTGGCTTTAATATCTCGCATAATGAAGCTATTGTATACTTAAAATACTTTATAAAAGAAGAATTATCATTCTATGTACAGATTGTAACATATGGTTTTTAAAATGTATTATTAGTAATGAGTGTAAATAGATGTTCAGATTTCTGATTAAAAATCTATATATCCGGTTTTGTATTGGTGCTTTTCATATCAACGAGTAAATTCCTGAAACAACTTAAACATCCTGATTTAAGTGCTCTCCATGGCACACCATAAATAGCACCATAAAGCAGTTAGCAGATTTTATCACCTTTAATTTTAGGTTCACCCTGCCTAATAATTTAGTTACCTTGTTTAATCAGATTTTTACCTTTTCTGATTAATTGCTGTTCCTCCTTATATGTCTAATCTCTTTTTTAGAATATTTTTTTAATCTTTTATATATTAAGTTGTTATTATTAAAAAAGTTATTTACATTATATTATAATACGTGTTTGTATATATATATATATATATATATATATATATATATATATATATATATATATATATATATATATGTATAATCTTCATAGCCTATTTAATAATCAATTAATATAGAATATATTATACTTACAAGAGATATTTGCATTGTTGATTATTGACCAAAAAAATTTTATATTTTCTTTTTCCACATATTATTATTAAATTAAAAGCCAGACTTTTGAAAATATTAAAACTTGGACTGCTTAAACATAGCACATGCAGATACATTTTTACTTGTGAAAATATGCCTTGGAGTATGATCATTTATAACAAATAAAAAACTGGCTACCTCTGTAGTAACATGATCCAATCAATAAATCTCCATGGAAACATAAAAATAATAATCAGAATATTTTTGTTTTCTTTTCTTGGCTTTTAATTTACAAAATGTATCATTTGATAATATACAAAATTAAGAAATTTTTAAAAAAATAAAGATTTAGCGAAAACCCAGGTTTTTTAACCCCTAAATCCCGCACTTAAAAATGTGAATTAAAAAATGTTTGAAATAGTGTTAAGAAGTTTAGTGGTGAAGTTTTTTTTTTGTTGTTGAAGGTTTTTAACCTATGATTATAAAACTTTTAAAACTCATTAGAACTCATTTAAATTTCTTTAAATGCTATAATCATTTTTATGCAAGAGTTCTCCAAAGAACTCTTAATTTAAATAACAGTTTTTCGGACTGAAACATTTTTTATGATTTTTGAATTAAATTAGTTTTTTTAAATGCATAATTAATTTTAATTGATAGCATTGATAGAAAGTATTTTTGTCCGAAAAAATAAAAAAATATATAGTTATGTAAAGTTTGTACGATTGTTTCTGTTGTTATTTTTGTTTTTAGTTTCTTAAATTTGTTTTATCAGCTCAGTACTGATCATACGGTTTCAACAATATCTGAGTTACAAAGACTTGGAAATCTTGGAGTTGACATAGAGCAGCTTCAAACTCTCTCCATTCTTCGAGTAACTCGCAGTTTAGGTGATTGGAGCTTAAAAGCAGATTACAAAAATAATTATTTTTTGAGGTACGTCATTTTGACAATTACATTATAATTTTAGAGTTTAGTTTTTTCCTTGGTAGATTGCAGTTATGCATTTTTCATTTCATAATCTACTTTATTGAATCTGCAAGATTAGGAAGAGAATCTTTTTATTTTTGATGACCATTGATGTCAAGAATTTATTTTTATTTTTGATAACCATTGATGTCATTAAAGTTTGTTTGTTTTTCGTTTAGTGCTGCTTCTGAAGAGCCTATTCTTTCAATTCCATCTATTCACGGTGGGGAAGAGATAGATAACTCAATGAAATTTTTGATCTTAATGTCACATGGTGTGTATCATGCCTACATGCATGCAACAGATGCGTTACCAGAAGAGGTTAGTGACTATTTCCATTTTATTTTCACTGTGTTTTTAATTTTTTGGCCTCATTTTCATCACTTGCAGTTTTCTTAGGTAAATTCTTGTATTGCTTCAATGGTGGAAGAAGAAATAGGGAAAAGATCTTCCATAGAAGATGTGGCTCAAGAAGTTATTAACAGAATATGTCGAATGCACTTAAGCAAATTTTTAAAATCTCATAATACACATTGCCTTAAACGAGATGATATGACATTGATAGTTAAGCTTTTTAATATGGAGCTAGGTAGCACACAAAACAGGTAATTATATAGTACATGATATATAGTTAATAAATGATAGTTGACTTACTTGACTTAAGTAAGCTAAGATCAAGATTTTTGAAATATAAGTGCTCTAAGATGTAGTTGCATTGTCATGATCACTGGGAATTGCATACTTTTTTATGGGTGTAGATTACTATTCATGTTTGATTTATGGTTGATACATGATTGTTTTATAATTGGTTCATGATTGAATCATGTTTGAATTAAGTCCATTAAATAAATTAAGTTTTTAACAAAATGTTTTAAAATGAAAATTTTTAACAAAGTGTTTTAAAATTTTTTTCATGGTACTGATTTTTTTTTTAATTAAATTTTACCTTCTGTGTCATTTAATTTTGGATGCAAGATCTCAATGTTATCGTTTTAAAGTTTTTTAGTATTCTTTGCCTAACATCACTTTTTTAATCTCATTTCTATTTGTTTTTTATTGTTCAGCATGTTCCCATAATTGATGTATTTTTAAATATTTTTCATAGAGGTTCTTTCCCAGCTCTTTCTCTTTACCTATAGTGGTTATATTTTTTTAAATGTTTTTGATAGAAGTAACCCAGTTTCTATACCCATATATAGCAATATTGTCTTGGTGACTAGACTTTTTTTTTTGTCTTATCAGATTTTTTTTTAAACACAAAGTCTGCAAATTTTTTACTAAAATATATTTGGAGAAAGGAATAGTGTGGATGATGTATGTTTTTAAAATTATATATCCTAATGGTATTAAAGTTTACTTTTTCTTGAATTAAAAAATTCTACAAGTATTTTGTGTACAAGGCGGAATAGCTCAACAAGTGTTTTGTTTCTCTTTTTAAACAAATGAAAAATTGTTTTTGTTTCTCACTAAAAAAATAACTAAATTAACTTTTGAATGAACTACTTGAAGTGAGTTAGCGACTAGCTTGCTTTATAGCGGTCTTTCAGTAATTTTTTTTCCCGCCTCTTTGTTTGATTCTTTTACAACCTAAAAAAATCGTTTTGACTTTAATGTACACACAACCATTTTGACTTTAATATAAAAAATCACTGTCTTTGTAACAAGTTGTTGCAAGCCGATTTCCTTCTGAGTAAGAACTGATGTAACTATTTCCAAAACGTTTCGGATTTTTTTTATTAAGCGTAATAATGCTTGCGATTCGTATTTTTACACTGCCCAACGTACACATTTAATTCGTGAAAATCCTATCAATGCGTGTCATAAAACGTTATTAAAAAAATATCCATTGCAAGCATTTTTACGCCTAGTATGAAAGAGTTTTTATTTTAAAGTTTATAATAAAAGTTTGAAAATATAAATAGTTGCACGAGTAATTGATGATGGTGTAAATGATATCAAATATCAAGTTATATTGTTTTATAGGTCTTCATCTGGGTGCTTCGAAAAGCGATTTGCAAGCTATAATCTTCCACCCTTAAAGATACCTTCTGCGCTAGAAAAGTCTGCGAATACTCCCAGTTCTACAGGAAGCAATACGCCCTCTACAGCTACACCTGGTACTCCTAAAGGTGTTACTGTAGGTCCTTTTTCTAATAATGATCAATCTAGTAGCTCTCCGCCTACTACCGCCCTGGGTTTTTGCAGTACTGAACTAATTTCCACAAACCAAACTATGAAAACGTTCGACAAACCTCCTGACATGACAATGTTTATAACCGACAATTTTAAACCGAGTCCGCTTTTCGATGAAAATACTTCTCTTTTAGTCGTTAGTAAGACTAAGTCATATTCAAACGATAATCTGTCTTTGGACAATTTAATGGACAATTCAACTAAAACATACTCAAGTTCTCTGTCTTGCAAGGACCCTTCTGATAAAATTTATAATCGTGTAGAGTCAATAGAGTTGGATGAAAACGGACGTTGTCAACCTTATGTTGATTTTTCTGAATTTATCAAAAATGTTGAACGAGATGGGGGTGAAAAAGTTCTTTTTCCGGAACTGTTTCTATAAATACTTTTATTATAATAGTAATCTATAACAGTTTTTTTCAAGTAAATTCCTATAAGCTTGTGTGATCTCTGTGCCAACTCAAATAGTTGTCCTTAAAATGACGATATCATCTATAAATTCGGAGAAAATCTAATCTATCCATTTAAAATATTTACGCAATCCAAATCTATTCAAAACATAAAATGCGAGAAGAAAATCTAATTATTTGTAATTATTAACCTGTATTAATCGTTTGTTTTTTTAATATTAGATATACTTAATTTATAAATAAAATCTCAATTTCAAATTTTATATTTAGAGTAGTTTTTTTTTTTCTTCCGAAAACCTGGTTTGACTAAACTAAAATAACGCGATAACAATAAGTTTCTTATTTTAATTCTAATAAGTATTAAAAATAAAAAATTATTAATTCTACCAATTTTTATTATAAAATTAGAACTATTATAAATAGAATTAATCATTTTAGTTATAATAATTCTAATGAGTAGGGGAAGTTCGTGTACCAAAGGCCGGATATTTTCAATTCCCAAATTCAAGGCAGACTTGTCTAAAAATAGTGAAACTATATGATCACATCTCTATACTAATTACTTTGTATAAGTATATTGACTTAAACTATAAAACCCCGTCATGTAGAAGAGTCTGAAAAAAGATAGACATAAATTTGATTAAAAATTTATTTATTCTTAGATTGTTTTCAACAAATTTATCTAGTGTTACTTGGTTGTATATCTTAAATAAAATAGTTCTGAGTAAAATAGATTAATAAGTCTAAAATGAAAATGAAACATGGTCTGAAAGTGAAATAAAAGTGATTAAACTTTTTGAGGAGACTCTAGGGGTGGAAAATATGAGAATTGAACGTGCGCATTGCATTGGACGTCAAGATGCAAAAACACCGCGCACAATTATTATAAACCCTAAAAAGACGTGGAAAAAAAGTTACGTTATGGACGGCTAGGGTATTAAATTACTCCAACTAAAAATATAGATTTTATACAAAATATGTTAAACTTTTTAAATTAAAATGCGTGCTTTTAACAAATATATCAATTTTCTCAATGTTTTTTTAAATAAAAGTGATATTTGATACAATTTATTCAAATAAAAACAAAATATATCTATGATATATTGTTGAAATTTTGCTATGAGCCTTGCAAACAGAATGGCTACATGATGCACATTGCAGACGGGTTATTCATTATGGTGCATAACAATGTCATTACTGTGATGGAAGGTTGATAATAATATTACTGCTTTGTTTTTCTTAGGCACATAAGAAACTATAGTAGAGTCATTTTGAAAACTAAAAATGCTAGAGTAAACTGGTCGATGTAAGGCTGACAATATCTTTTTTGGTATTTCTCCTTTATTTTTTTTAATGGTGCCGGTGTATGTCATTTTACGTCCAAGCAATACACGTGCAAGAATGTTTGTAAAAAAATTATCAGCTGTTATGAGTCTACCACTTCCATTTAAGTGATCGGCTAGTTCAAGAACTACTCGTGTACCTTGTCCAACATCACGTACTCCATTTACTGTACCAATATACAGTTGCAAATTTATGCAGTAAGAGGTTTCAGCATCACATCCATATCTTTATTCCATACTTTCCTGGCTTAGTAGGTATAAACATCTTAAATGGACAACGTCCCCTAAATATAACTAGTTGCTTATCGACAGTAAGATATGCACTTGGATTGTAGTTGTTCTTACTTTTAGTGATAAAAATTTCCATTATATTTCTTAAAGGTGCAAACTTGTCTTCAAACCGTCTTTGATTTCTTGTTTTTCTCTCATCAAATCGAATGCATCGTCGCAAGTTAACAAATCGATTTCTTTGCATTGAAGCCGAAAATATTGGTATACCATCTAATCTACTCCAAAGTTCTTTTATGCTTTGATTTTAGAATGGAACACTACAGCTAAAAAAGAACTCCAATAAACTTATAAAGTTCATTTACTGCCATCACTTGAAGATAATTCATTTAAACCAAAAACAATATTTTTAGTCTCGACTGCAGCATTTCTCCTTGGGCGACTCATTATATTAATTATATTTATTCTAAAAAATAGTTTATCAAACAGTGTTTATCAAACAAATTATATGAAAAATATATAACAAATATTATAGGCATTATTATTTTGTATCAATAATATAAATATTTTTGACATAAAAACAAAATATATGCAACATGAGCACACTCTTGCAGTTACAGTGATTGTATACATATAATGCATATATGGTATAATTTACTCATAAAAAAAATAAGTAATACCCCATACCTATTAAAAAATAACTAAAACACAAGCAAGTATTAAACTAAACATGATTCATATAACTATTTATTGATTCACTAACTAAAAAATGAGAAAACTTGCTTGGAGTATTAAAATACCCCAACCGTCTTTAACGTAACTAAATTTGTAACTAACAATAGTATTGTCAATTAATCAGTAAAGCAAAAACATTTTACACTAACAATTTCCTTAAATGATAATAAAAGATGTTCTGAAGTGGCAGTTCAAATAGACAAAATTTGTTAATGTGGCAGTTAAAAACAAACTCTTCTGGTAGTAAAATACCCCGCCGTCCTTTAAGGGTTAAGCTGTTGGACTACATATATAAAGTAGAAATTTTTAAAAATTCTTCTAAAGTAAAGGGTGAAAATATCTACATAAACAAACATTTTTGCTTCGAAACGAACTTAAAAAAAGATCTTAGAGAAAAAATGAAAATTGAGCGGCAGCTGGGAAAATTTGCATACATATACGATATGATAAGCTGATTGTACGCAAGTGGGTGTCTAAGAAAACGGAAGAAATACCGAATCCGTGTCAAGATAGTAAAGGTTAGGGTTTATCAGTTTTCTTTTAACTATTGCAAACTATTTTATTGACTATTTTGCGTTTATTTATGTATGCTTTACTTTAAAATGGAGGAAAACTTTATCATTAAATTTTTAGATGAAAATGTCGTACTCAGTGACGTCGATGACTCTAATTAATTTAATCAAAAAATATCTGAAAGCCAATACTATACAGTTAGTGAATCCTCTCAATGTCTTCAAAAAAATAAAAATAGTTTTTCAATTTTAAACATTAATATTCGAAGTTTAAATAAAAATTTTAAAAACCTTAAGTTTTAGTTGGATGAATTAAAACACGGTTTTAAAATTATTTTTCTGATGGAAACTTGGTGTAAACGTGGTGAAATAAATACTCAATTTGAACTAATTAATTACTCATCAGTTTACCAACCAGGTGTTTTGGTGTATGTGGGGGCGTATGAACTTTTATTCACAACTCAATTAGTTATAATTTACGTCACGATCTCTGTGTAAATGAAATAAATTGTGAATCATTATGCATTGAATTAATAAATAAAGCAACAACAAAAATAATTATAAATACCACATATAGACTCCATCTACAAGCTTAAAAAAATTTAAAACTCATCTTAAACCATTCTTAACAAGTATAAATAAAACCCGAAGTCATGTCTACTTAGTAGGGGATTTAGCATTGACCTAAAATACCATGTCTTTAATAATAATGTTAACAATTTTATAAACACTCTCTTTCAAAATAATTTGATTCCGACAATAAACAAGCCAACGAGAGTGACTAACAAATCTTCTACACTTCTTAATAATGTTTTAACTAATAACCATCATATTAACATCTTTACACAGGCATAATCAAAACTGACTTATCGGATCATTTCCCAACAATTTTCCCTCGGTAAAACAACTTCAAAATCTTTTAAGAGACAACGTTGATTGGAATCTCAACGCATATGATTTATTTTAAATCAATTCTGGAAGCAATATGATCAAGCATTTCCTGAAAAAACAATTATTGTAAAAACCAAAACTGTTTTAACTACATGGATGTCTAACGGGTTACTAAAACCTTCAAGAAAACAAATTATATGATAAATACTTGAAAAAAAAAACTTATAAAAGTAAAATGACATATAAAAATATATTTGAAAAACAAAAAGGAGCTCAAAAAAGCTTTATTATGCAAAACTATAAAGTGTAATTAAAGAAGTAATCGGAAAAAATAATATTTTTTTATTTTTGCTTGATTTGTTATTTAGGTGCCGCAAGAAAACCTTGTCACAGAGCACCGCGGAACTGAATTTAACCAGGAAGTTCACGCCTCCTACTTTACCGTAACGCGAAAACATGTCCAAAGCTCGTTTCGAACATGGACCTCCTGGTTATATATAGCAAGCGCACTAACCACTGCGCCACGGCGGCACATTATGCGAGAAACATTCTGCCAAAAAAAAAAAAAAAATTGATAAAAACACAATTTATGATAAATCAATTATTGCTGAAAAACTAAACAGCTTCTTTACTAATACTGGTCCGAATTTAACATTAAAAATTCCTATGAATTCAACACCATTTGAATCTTATTTAAAAAACTACGACAAAGTTATGAATGAACCTAATTTAAAACTAATTGAATTGCAAACCGCTTTTTTTTTTTACCTTAAAACAAACAAAAGGGCTGGATTTGATAAAATTAACGTTTATGTTGCAAAATCAGTACATAATATAATAATAAAAAAAAATTATGGAAAAAAACTCGCAAAATCAAAAAATAAATAAACATAAAAGTAAGTATAAATAAATGTAAAAATACCTGTAAATTTTATTTTATACTTAAAATAATTTTTTACTTTATATTTACGTCAATTCATAATAATTTTATTAAATTTTAGTACTTTTACTTTATCTTGAATAATATCTTCTAATCTTTTGAATAATAGCTGGAATCTAATTTATTGAATTATAAGTAAGACTCTATTTTAGTTTACAGGATTTTTTTTTCAGATAAACAGGCGTGGCGTAGTGGTTAATGCAGTAGATGCAGAGATAAAAGGTTCGTTGCTTGCTCTAGCCATATTTGTGAGTTCGGTGTTAAATATTTATCTGCGGTACTCTGAAATAAGAACGGTATTTTTAAAGCTTTTCGTAATAATAGAAATTTTGTAATAGAAAAAGTTTTTATTTTTCTAAAAAAAAATTAACTAATTTTAATACGCTTCATGAGTTTAACAGCAAATAGAAGCAAAAACTATTGATGAACGACGTAGCGCTCAGCTTTTTCTGAAGTTTTAATGATTGCTACTGATAAACTTACCCAACAATTAGAGGTTTGTCATTATCGGCTTGACGATCTTAGAAAAGGGTTGTGACACTTGTTATTGCTTCAATTCTTTTTTTTATTATTATTTTTATATTTAAATAAAAAAGTTATGATTTATAAGAATTATTCACATATTTCAAGCTATATGCTGGTGTGAAAGGAAAGCTTTAGGATTATGCGTAGTTGCTGGCATGCTTTTTAATTAATATAATTTCTTTGTACTAATTACTTTATTTTTTCTTTTTTTTTTAATTTTTCTTAACCAATACAAAAACAAAAAAAAAGTAGGACTTTAGGACCAATGATTTTTATTTTTAGTGCAGTCGGTTGATGCTTTTTTACGTAACAATATTTCACTGCCGGACACCAACAAATCCTTTTGCACAACTTAAGTTTATATATTCCTGTATGTAAAACAATCGAGACACAAACCGTTAAGCGAATAAAATTGGTTAAATTGGTCTTTAAAGATAAGAAAGATTTGTGTCTTGTTGACGCCATTATATTACGTCACGGTCGTAGTAATAACCAAATTCGGACGAATAACGGACGAATAAATAAAAACATGGCACGTTGTTAATGATTGAACTTTGCAATGACATCGCAAACGGTGGACACTTTTTATTAACAACTATAAATAATTTTTTAAAGAGTGAAAAAAGAAAAAGAAAAATCAATAAATCAGGAGATATTTTGCTTTAGTTTTTCAAAAATATAATCAATTATAAAGAAAAAACGAAATATCTAAAAAGAAGAAAAAAGAACGAACTATTTGAAAGGATATAAAATAAACTACAAAAGTAACGAAAATAATAATAAACAAAAAAAAGTTTAAAAATGAATGAAAAAGGAAAGAAAACATTCGAAAATTTGGGAAAACTCGGCATAACAAGATTTTATATTGTTTTTACTTTTTTCATATTTCGTTAGTTATTCATTTCATATTATGATTTATTTTAAGGTAGTTTTATTTAGCTATGCAATGATGTTTTCCGTTATGTAATGATATTTTCTTTTCTTTAGTTTTTAGTATATGTAGTGCATATAGCTTTACTTATTATTTGTTGCTAATCATTAAAATCATTTGCTAGTTATTTACTCCATCATGTTAGTTTTATAAAGTGTTTCTTTTTTTCGTTCTATGTTTTATGAATTATTTATTGTTACTAGTTTGCTTGATTACATTATTATGCTTTGTACTTTTTTAGCGGTAGCTTTGTTTGTAATGTTTATCCCTTTTTTTAATTTTTGTTTTTCACAGTGTTTTTCTGTTTTTGTTTTTTTTGTTTATTGTGTTATTGTGTTATTGTACAATATATTATGGTTTTCATATTTTAACAATTATGATTAACATATTTACTAAATCTATATAATTTTTTTAGTAGTAGTCGTTTTTATGTCATCGTTAATTGTTACGTTTTGTCAATTTTTTACTGTTTGTAACTGTAGCTATGTATGTATAAATGATTATTGTATAAAACGTAATATTGATTTATTTTATTTATTGTAATTACTGTATTACTATTATTATTATTATTACTATTAATAATATAATTATTAATATTACCAAGATTATTTGTATATATGTAAATTATTTTTTTAAGGTATTTACTTGTATGCTCTGTATGTTGTATTACTCTGTATGCTTATTTCGTGATGCGCTTTTCATTTCTTTCAGTTTTAATAACAATCATGTCTACCAGTAAAAGAAGAAAAATAGAGCTTGTTGATGTCACACAATTTCCTGAGGTACTTGTTCCTGTGCGTGATATCAATTGGGAATTGTGCATTTTGTGTCAGCGTGTTTCACCGGAACCTCTTATAATTCCCAAAGAGGCAGGTTATAAAACTCTAAGTGAAAACTTGATCGAGTTCGATAATCATGAAGCTTTGCCACCAACTATTCGCTTGGATAAAATAAGTGATGGAAAGGAGTTATTGCACGCATTAATTGTTAATAAGGCAAAGTACCACAAGCTTTGCCGAAACAAGTACGACTCTCAGAAACTGCAGAGAATCATTGAGAGAAACCAAAATGTGCAAGATGATTCTGAAAACGCCCAGAGCTCTGCTAGGTGCATGCGATCCTCATGTAAAGCAGTTGACATAAAAAGTTGTTGTTTGTTTTGTGATGGTGAATCTGTGACAGGCAACCCCTTAGTACAGGCAAGCACAAAAGAAATTGGCCCAAAAGTGTATGCTCTAGCCATTGAAATGCAGGACACAAATCTGCTTAACAAAATAGCAAACCAAGATTTCATAGCACTCGAAGTCAAATATCATAAAGACTGTTACAGGGGATTTCTCAACAGAGCCCGCAGTCATGAGCGCTCCTTTAGCAATGATGAACACAATCTCTATCGATTGACTTATGGCTCTGTCATTGCGGAATTGGTTAGTTACATGGAAGAGATGTTTATATATGGTACATCATCCCCTGTTTTTAAGCTGTCTGACATCAATAAACTTTGTGCAGATCGTATGTCGAGTCTCGGAGTTCAGTCTGAGTCTATCAACCGAACTAGACTGAAGGACGATTTAATTTCCTTAGTTCCTGGTTTGAGGGAAGACAAGTGTGGTAAAGAAGTCATCTTAAGCTTTGAGCCAGATGTGGGTAATGACATACGTGATGCTTGCAACTTCAACGATATGTCGGACGGTATTTGCATTGCTCAGGCAGCTGGTATTCTCCGTAGAGATATGTTTAGAGAGTTTCCCAAATTCAGCGGCTCGCTTATAGGCGACTTTGGATCTCGTGATTGTGTGCCACCTTCCCTTGTAAATTTTGTTAATACTCTTTTAGGAGGCTACAATATCGACAATGGTTCACCTGCTTCCGCACCCGAGCAGGAAGCTGCTTATTCCATTGCACAGTTAATTCGATTTAATAGTGTAAAGCGTAGCAGAGCCAACAGACCTCAACAAATACGTCATCAAGCAAACCAAGAAACTCCATTGGCCGTGTACCTTGGTTTGATGATCCATAACAGCACTCGGAAAAGATCAGTTGTCGACAAATTGAATTCTCTAGGTTTAAGTATTTCATATGACCGAGTTCAAGAAATTGAATCAAGTTTGACTAATGAAAAGTGCAAATTTTATGAGCAAATAGGTCATGTGATACCAAGTTGCCTGTCTGAAGGTGTTTTTACAACAGCTGCGATAGACAATATTGATCACAATCCATCTTCAACTACATCTAACGATTCATTCCACGGCTCTAGCGTCACAATTATTCAGCATCCGGATACTCCCCATTCAAATTCAAAATCCACTTCAGATGGACTCCTTTGGTCTAGGAAAATCAATAGCAAATTGCCGGATACATACACCACTCTCCCTGCAACGAATAATGTTGTTTCCGAACCACTAATGACCACCGTGAATGCATCACCTATTGCTAGTGATCCAATAACCATTGAGCAGTTGACACCTTGGCTAAATTCTGTGCAGGAGTCTGTGTATAACACATCAACAAATAAAACTTCATTCGCTGCTTTCCATGCGGAAAGAAATATGCATCCAGCAACCTTTCCATGTCATAACATACTATTGCCATTGCTAACAGATCACATTCAGTCTCCAGCAACAGTACGCCATTTGATGGATGTAATAATAAAAATAACGAGTGCTGTCAATAACAAACAAGGTGCTGTTATAACTGGTGATCAGCCCGTGTACGCAGTTGCAAAGTATATACAATGGAAGTTTCCGGATGTTTATGGAGAGGATAAAATAGTCATTATGATGGGTGGACTCCATATTGAAATGGCCATTCAAAACATGATTGGAAAGTGGTTGAAGGGCAGTGGTTGGACTGAAATGTTCATAAAAGCAGAGGTTGCTAACATTGGAAGGAGTGAGTCGCTGCTTAAATCGTCGCACATAAAGAGAACAAGATATGCGCACGAAGTGAGCCTGGCATCTCTTTTCGTTCTTCGTGATGAGGCGTATAAGCTAGATTGTAAGGACTTTGTTGAGTCATTGGAAGAGTGGATTTCCAGGAAAAGCAACGAATCTAATCAGTTTCTTTATTGGCAAACCGTTATGGAGTTGGAGAGCCTGCTACTGAGTTTTGTGCGCAGTATTCGCGAATCAAACTTCGAGGAGTACGTGCGAATGCTAAAGCAGATTGCTCCGTGGTTCTTCGCACTTGATCTAACTAATTACTCTCGCTGGTTGCCGGTTTTCATCAAAACCTTGGAAGAGCTACCTGTCCGACACCCTTATGTGTTTGAGGAATTCTTTTGCGGAGCAGTTACTGCAGACAGCAGACAACCATAAGATTATAATGTCCAATTCAGCCGAAAAAACTGTTCAAGAAGCCAAGATCACAGGGCAACAGCAATACAACGAGTACGTAGCTGACCGTCTTGTGTCCAGACAAAAGTCAATTCATGAGCCTTTGAAAAGAAACAAATTTGAATTGTTCCACAGTTTGAAAATTCCAGGTTCCAAACATAAAACTAAAATCGCTGATCTTAAACATGACTCCAACTACTTTTGTAAAATGTATGTAGCAAGTCAAAATCGTGTTAGTGATATAGAGGATTTCTTTTCACACGAAAACAACCGTTATCCGCCGTCAATTTCTGAATTCGGAAGGAAGCGTAAGGCCACCAGCAAATCAGATGTCCTCATTTGTTTGGAACAGTATGGTAGCGAGAAACAACAAGACTTCAACCTTGACTATAAGGTTTCTGCTCTGATTGTTGATGGTGCAGCACTCGTACACATGCTTCACCCGAGATCGTCAAAGACATTCTCTGACTACTGCGAAAATGTGATTGGACCATTCGTGGACAGACTTCTGAGATCCGTGCAGCGCCTTGACATTGTTTTTGATCGGTATGTCCCAAAAAGCTTGAAGTCCGAAACACGGGAAGATCGTGGATCAGGGCAACGCATAAACGTCACAATGGGTACACTTATTCCAAAAAAGTTTGACAAATTCCTATCTGTGGACTTCAATAAGACGCAACTGTTCGGCCTTATTTCCAGATTCGTTTTAACGCAATCCATAGTTGGAAAAGTTATTGTTTGTACCATTGAAGAAACTGCATGTGCCAGTCAACAAGATTTAGATGTATCGTCCATATCTCCTTGTAGTGCTGAAGAGGCAGATGGCCGTCTTTTGCTCCATGCTAATCATGCACTGAAAAATGGCAACTTAACTATAACTATACGCACTGTGGACTCCGATGTGGTCGTTATAGCTCTCTCTGTGTTTAGCCAGATGATTGGAGTGAAAGAGTTGTGGATTGATTTTGGAGTTGGAAAAGGAAGACGAATGATAGGAGTTCACCATCTACATCAACACATTCCAGATGGTGTATCGTCAAATTTACCATTCTTCCATGCCTTCACCGGATGTGACACAGTATCAACATTCTGTGGGATTGGAAAACGAACGGCATGGAAAGCGTGGATGAACTACCGAGTAGTTGATGCTGCATTTCACAATCTTTCCACGTCAGACTTAAAAAATGATGTCTTAACTGATACGGCAATGAAGGCCATTGAGCGATTTGTAGTATTGATGTACGATCGATCATCAACCGCTGCTGGCGTAAACGAATGCCGCCGTACACTCTACACCATAAAGAATAGAGCAATTGAAAACATTCCGCCGACTGCAGACGCTCTTCTGCAGCACACAAAGAGAGCAGCACTGCAGGCACACTTATGGAAACAATGCTTGTCTGCTGTTACTCCAGGATATTTACCCACTGAATGGGGATGGAAAGATACTGCTGATGAGTGCTATACACCACTTTGGTGCACTCTGCCGGAGATTTCTCGACATTGCCAGGAACTGATTCGATGTTCGTGCAAAACTGAGTGTAAAAACTGTTCATGTAAACGACATGGTTTACCATGCACTAAGCTGTGTGCATGTAACGGCTATTGTTACAAAGAAACAAATGGTGATTCATATGAAGAACTAGAAGTTGAAGAAGACCCGGAATTCGACCATGTTCTCCAGATCTCCTTCCATGACGAATTGTAATCCAAAAGTGTATTGTAATTATGTAAATACGTAAATGTATGTAAATATGTAAATATGAGTTTCTTGTTACATCATCGAACAAGACGGCGTTTATTTTAAGTGGATGTCACTACTAGTTCTAAAGTTATGACCATTTAAAAACTTTCAAGATGGTTGATGGCAGCCATCTTGAAATTTCAAAACATTGATTTCAGTCAGTTTTATGTAACTTTTCTCTTAGAACAAATCGATGTTTATTTGAAGTGGATATCACTACTAGTTCTACAGTTATGACCATTTAAATACATTTAAAATGGCCGCCATTGGCCATTTTGAATAATTCATCTGTAAAACGATTCCAGATGCATAACAAGTTTGTGTCTCGCTATTTTTTTGTTGCTCATACCGTCCACTATCACTATGCAAAGTTACACGCTGGTGTCCAGAAGTGAAATGTTTTTATGATAGCCAGCTGCACTATTTATAAAGCCATTAGAAAAACGTTTTATGTTATATAATGTTACGTTTTTTAACTTTTGTTGCTTTATATTTACGGTGTAGAATAGAGGGCTTGGTGATATGACCAATTATATCTTCTTCTTGCCCCTGCTATTAGTAATTATATTATGGCTTACGACTTAAATAAACTTATATTGCAAAAAAAAAATTATTTCTCAATATAAAAGAAAGTCAAAAGGCAGGCCAGTAAGAAATCTTCTTTTTTTTTAAATTAAAAAAAAACTTTTTCTAATGTACCTAATGTTCTAAGTTCTAATGTTCTAATTTCTAATGCAGGTATTATAAAATTAAACAAAAATTCACAATTTACACTTTATATTCTATTTTTAAATCTTGAGTCTATTAAAGAATAAACAACAAAAAGAGTAATTTTCTTGCACGCGTTAGTGAAAGAAATTTTGTCTGCAGCATTGTTTACAAAAGGGATAGCAAAACTTTTGCAATAAACGTATAATTTTGTTACATTGTAAGGAAAGTCGGCTTTTCAATATACAAATTTAATTAGAAGTCGAATTTAGGCCATATGTGTACCCAGAATTTAACTTTTAAAGGCCGAGTTTATATTTTAATAACGCATTTAATTCGGACTATTATATCGAATTTTAACTAACTTATTATGCATTAGCCGAATTAACAAGCATTTAACAATATTTACAGAATGCAAGTACACTGATTCGTAAAACATTACTTTTATATAATAAAAATTTTTAGTAATCATTTTTTATAAAGTCTATTTATTATTTTTTAGTTCGTTATTAACCATATTCCAAAACATGACGAAACACAAGCGAAACTAAGTAATTTTTTTATCATTAAAAAAAAAAATATAGGCTTGCAAAAAACAACAGTCTGTGTCGGAAAAAAAAAATCTAAAATCTAAAAATGCAGCGATGAGAATCTAAGTTACTGCTGCATATTTTTCATTGCGAACGGAAGTAAATATTTCTTAATAGTGAACTTAAGAATTTTATAAATTAATACATAAAATAATTGTGGATCTATACATTTATATATTTATACTTAAAAAAAATATCATTAAATTAAAAATGGCAAACAAAAAAGACTGAAAATAAGTTGGAAGAAAAATTCAAAGCACAAGAAAATTCAATTCTAAAGAATATTTCTGGAAATGCAATAATTCAAAATGAAAAAATGGATAAAATCTTGAAATCAATTGAGTCAATTACTATACGTTTGTCATTAGTAAAAGAAAAGCAAAAAACTTTGCAACAAACTGTTGAAGACCTACGGAAAAGTATTGAGTTCACTCAAGATACTTTGATTGATGAAAAAATCATATACAACTTAATAAAGATTTGATCAAAGTAATTAATAGCGAAATTGCAAATGTTTCAAATAAAATCGTTTACGTACAAGAAAATTTGGACGAAGAAAAATACTTATGTCACGAGCTAAAGACAGAAATAGAAGAAATAACATAAGAATTTACGGATTACAAGAAAATGAACGAGAAACTTGGGAAAATGCTGAACAAAAATTTCAAACAATTTTTAATGAACAGCTTCAGCTAAAAAATATAGTAATAGAAAGAGCACACAGAATTGGAAAAGTTTATAACAACATGGATACCCCAAGAACCGTTATACTTAAACTGTTAAATTATAAAGACAAAGAACTAATCTTGAAAAATGCTAAGAAGCTAAAAGGAAAGAGATCTTTATAAACGAGGACTTTTCGGAAAAAACAAATAAAATACGACGGGATCTTATTGAGAAAATGAAGATTGCAAGAAATTCCGGAAAATATGCTGTTTTAGCATATGATAAACAGATTGTGAAGGAGTTAAATCGGAACACTAAATAAGTATCTTTATTTCTTTTCTTTATATTTAGCTTTTTTTCATTATCATTATTATTAATTTTTAAATGGAGGGCAATTTGCGATTAAAATATTTTCCTGAAAATTTAAGTCTCAGTGATAAAGATACCTATACAAAATACTTTGATCAAATAACATGAAAGTAACTACTACTCGAATTACCAAACCGTAAAATATTTTCACCAAAACATTTCTCATTTTCAATTTTGAATATTAATATCCGAAGTCTTAACAAAAACTTTGAAAATTTTAAATTTTCACTTGACGAAATAAAAAATGATTTCGGCATTATCTTACCTCATTCTTAAACAAAATTTATAGCACACAAAAGCATGTTTACATATTTGGTGATACAAACATTAATTTGTTGAAGCATACTTCTAATAATAACGTTAAACATTTTATTGATACTCTACTTGAGCACAGTTTCATTCCAACAATTATTAAACCAACCAGAATAACTTCTGCCTTAGTCGATAATATAATAACCAACAATTCCCATGTTTTCACAGGTATAATTAAGACAGACCTTTCAGATCACTTTTCCTCCTTTTTAACTACTAAAAACATAGCACCAAACAATACCACTCTCAAACCTTCTATATACAAACGAGAGATCAATGAGAAAACTCCAAAATTTTACTAAAAAACAATGTTGAGTGGGATCTAATATTGCAATCAAGCCATGCGAGCAACGCCTACAAACTTTTTCTTGGTCAATTTTGTAAATATTATGAAAAAGCGTTTCCAGTTAAAGGTTTAATCAAATCCTCAAAAAAAAAAACTCTACGACAAATTCCTAAAAAATAAAACTTATAAAAATGAAATTACTTACAAAAATTATAAAAACATGTTTGAAAAAACAAAACAATACTCAAAAAAGCTTTATTATTCAAATTTGTTAAAAATAACCCATGAAAATGCTTAGAAAACACGGAATACGATTAAAGAGATAGTAATAATAACTGTAAAAAAAGCAATCTACCAAAAAACTTTTGATTGATGGTAAGTTAGTCAGTGATAAGAATATCTAAATAGCTTTTTTCTTAATGTGGGTCAAAAATTAGCAGCAGAAATTCTGTTGAGTTCAGCAACATTTCATTCTTACTTGATTAAGAACCTCACCTCAGAAAAGATTATGAATGAAACAAATCTAGATTCTTATCAATTGCGATCCGCTTTAAATACTCCAAAAAAACAACAAAAGTAAGGGCTTTAATAATATCATTAGCTTTGTCGTAAAATCTGTATTTGACATCATTGAACTATCATTGCATCACATCTTCGATCTTTCACTGAAATCAGGCATCGTCCCAGATAAACTAAAAATTGCCCGAGTTACCCCTATTTTTAAATATGGAGATGATTTTGATAATAATAATTATAGACCTATATTAGTTTTACCATGTTTTTCCAAATTACTAGAACGCGTCATGTATAATAGGTTTTACAATTATTTTACGGAAAACAATTTTTTATACGGTAAACAATATGGATTTAAAAAAAAAAACCACACAACCGACCATGCTATAATTGAGCTTGTTACTCATATATTTAATGCTTTTAGTAATGATTACTTTACGTTAGGAGTTTTTATTGATCTTTCTAATGCTTTTGACACCGTAGATTACGACATTCTTCTAAAAAAACTTGAAGTGTATGGAGTAAAAAATAACAACTTACTTTGGTTTAAAGATTATTTATCAAACTGAAAGCAATATATTCAGTACGAAACAACAAAAACAACAAATAGCGCCATAGCTTGCGGGGCTCCCCGAGGCTCGATCTTGGGACCATTGTTATTTTTGCTCTATATAAATGATTTATATTCAACACCAAACTTCTAAGTTTAATCTTAAATGACTCCGATTTTTTTTATTCATATACAGACATTAAGACACTTTTTAACATAGTTAAAAAAGAATTACTTAAAATAAACGAGTGGTTCAGGTGTAACAAATTCTCTTTGAATGTCAAAAAGACCAAATTCATCCTATTTCATTAACCAAATAAAAATGAAATGTTCCTCCTAAACTACCTGATCTAAAAATAAATAATACTAATATAAAAAGAGAAACTTTCATAAACTTTTTAGGTATGGTTTTTCTTGGATGAAAATTTGTTGTGAAGCTCCATATAAACACTTTAGAGAAAAAGTTCTTAAGAATTATTTCATTAATGTATAAAGCAAAATCTTTCCTAAATATTATTTCTTTAAAAAGTTTATGCTTTTCATTATTACATAGTCACCTAAGCTATGGTAACATGGCCTGGGCAAGCACAAACTATACTACGCTTAAAAAACTCTACAGTAAACAAAAACATGCCTGTAGAATTATCTTTGGAGTAAGTAAAAAAGTGTCTTGTGAACCTCTTTTATGCAAACTTGGAGCGTTAAATGTATACAAAATTAATATACATAATGTTTTACAGTTTATGTACAAAATAAAATATGGACTATCTCAGCCAATATTTCAACCCTATTTTAGCGAAATAAGTTGAAAATACCCTACTAGGTTCTCATATAACAACTTTGTCATCCCAAAATTTGCAATAAAGTCAAATTCATACTCAATCCAACACCGCAGACCGCAATTATTTGTGGAAACTTTTTCCCCAGATTATTACTATCAAAAGAAATACACTTGAACAGTTTAAATCTGAATCAAAGTGTTTTTTATTATCTACGGACTTAAATTTTCTTTTCTTTTTTTTTAGTAAAAAAACATAAACAAGCACAACTTATTTCTTTTATTTGCTTTTACTTTTATTTGTTCTAAATTTATTTTACAAAACGAATTTATATATAAAATTTATTTATATATATAAACAGTTATAGTTTTACACATCTTGTATATATTTTATCACAAGCATTTATCACGATTTTATATATTTTATTGTAAAAAACGACCTGTAATGAAGCCGCAATGGGGCTCGGTGATAAGACGAACTGATATCTTCTTCTTGCTCCAACCATTTGTTTTATTATTTACGTTATTTTATAAATTGTAACTTTCTACGGCAAAATTAAAAAAAATAAAAGATAAATAAAAGTTATGCAATCTTTAAAAAACTTCGAATGTCAATTTTATAAAGAAAAAAGATCTTGAAGACTGTTAAATACTCACCTGTCTGTTCACTCTCTCAACTCTTTAACTCCAAAACACGAACTTTGACGAGCGAGGTCGCTGCGCGGAGAAACAGGTTGATATACATGAAGCTTGTAATATATTTTAAAAAATTTTTTCTTTTGTTAGTGAAAAAAATAAATAGCTTTCGAATTTACCTGAAAGTTAAATGAAAATTTAAAATTGTAACCAAGTTTAACTGAAAGTCGAATTTCTATTTCAAATTTGGCACCGAAGTTCAAGCCGAAGTCAACTTCGTCTTTCAGTAAACGTTGTAGGGTAAGGTTGGCGATATTGTACGGCGCCTAAGTTGTACTTTTGCTGTATCTAGTTACTTTTACAACCCAAAAAATATCTTTGACTTAAATTTTATCTTTGCTAATAATAAATCAATTGTTTTTTTTGTTAGATGAAACTAGATTCTGGCAACAATTACCTCAATTGTTGATATGATGTTAAAGTCTTCCGATTTTTGGGGTTCAATTTTTAGAGTATTACTTTAAATATGTTACGTATATGTCTTTTTTATCATATTTATGTGAAAGCACTATTTATGTGAGATCAAAATAACTTCCAAGAAACTAAAATACAGAAGCATTTGTTGTCTAACTTTGTTATAAACTCAAAGTGATTCTAGCCGTGTAATTTGTACCTCACTCAAGGCCTTAAATTGTACCAAGGCTGCCATTTTGAATTTTGAATTATTGTAACTTTTGTCAAGGATAAAGATTTTCTGTTTTGATTATTAATATAATGTGCAGTAATATCCACCATTTTCCTACCAAAATTCTAGCTACTTTACTAGCTAACTTAGTGAGTTTTTAATATAAAAGTTATACCTTATTGATGATTGTTTTCAGACCATTCCAGAAAAGATTTATAGTTTCATAGTTTATTAAGATTTTTTTACTTTTTTGCATTGCTTGGCACAGAAAATCATGAAAAATTTACTGTAAGTTAATGTAGTATTTCTAAAATCAAAATATAGGGCCAATATTGGATTATAATGGTACGATTTAGGATCTTGTTTCCTTAACTGTACCGATAGCATGTTTTTTTAAATCTAATTCCCTATCAAACATCAACGTTTAAATTTTTTAATATTTTAACTTTTTCAGAACATTTTATCCCCAAATTATAAGATACAATAATGTCTCATTGTTTTTACTTTGTACTTTTTTTCCACTTGACTTTATTCTTAGAGAGTACAATATTAGCAACCTCATCCTAATTCGAATTTTAACGAATACACGCTAGCTCTTATTACATTTGCGTCCTTATTAGATTTGTCTGTTTGCGTTAAAGGTTTCCATTAGCATTTTTTTTTTTTTTCCCATATAAATTTATTAAAGTCGTAAAGCATAATATAAAAACAAATAGCATTGGCAAGAAGAAGATATAATTGGTGTTATCACCAAGCCCCTTAGTCTATACCGTAAATATAAGACAACAAAAATTAAAAAACGTAACATTATATAATATAAAACGTTTTTCTAAAGGCTTAATAAAATAAAAATCATCGGTCCTAAAGTCCTACTTTAACTTTTTGTTTTTGTATTGGTTAAGAAAAGTTTAATGAAAAGAAAAAAAAAAATATGTACAAAGAAACTATATTACTAAAAAACATCCAAGCAAATACGCATAATCATAAAGCTTTCCTTGAAATATGTGTATAATTTTTATAAACCATTAAAAAAAAAAAAAAAGAATTGAATAACAAATGGCATTAAAATAAATATAAGACTAAAACTATTAATCTTAACGTTTAAATAGCCAAAGTAAAAACCGAAAATACAAAAAAAAATAATATTAATAATAATTATTTTTATAAAATTTTTTTAAAAGTAAAGTGCCCTTCCTTCTCTCCTAAACCCCCACACCGGTGTCGTCAGCTCTGATATAATATTGATTGAAACAACATTTTCAAGTTATTTTAAGTTTAGAGCAATTTTTTTTATGATTATAGTATTTATATGAATATAAAAAATTAAAAAAAACTTTTTAACAATCCAACTTGATGTTAATAAATCCGTTACGTAAGTATGTTAGTAGAAAAACCTTTAACCCCCCAAAAAGTTATTTTTTTTAGTAAAGAAAAGAAACTAATAGTTAATAGTCATTTTTGCAACATAATAGAAACATTAAACTGTTAAGTCTACTCTAGCATTTTAGAGACGTTTTCATTTGCAGCAGCTTCAGATTTATTTAAAACAGTATTTAAGACAAAAAGGAAACTATGGAGTCTGAGAGTCTCTCTTTTTGAACCCCGGAGTCTGGAGTCCCTTATATTTCAACCAAAATTTTATAAGGATTTCAAGATTTCAATGGTTTTAAATGAAATATAAAAATATATTACTTAAATTTTAAATACAAAAAAACAACATTTTTGAACAAAACTTTTGAATGATCATTTTTTTATGACATTTCGCGAGGTTATAATTATTTTGTTTTGTTTCCACTTTGAAAACACTGGAGTTATTGTGTTATCTACCTCAAAATGTTTTTTTACTATATTAAAACCTAAGTTATAATCAAAAAACTTGCAGAGAAATCGTAATAAAAAACTTCTTAGACGCGGTCTCCAAAAGCTTTTATTTTTTATATCATTTTATCTCAAAACTCTTAAATGTGGAGGTTGAACAAAATAGTTCTAACCTCACGATTTTTAGCTGTAATTTTTTTATTACAATCTTGTTTAATAACATTTCCTGCAAATTTTAAATTCTTTATAAAGTTTTTGTTCCTTTAATACCAAAGTGGATATAAGTTTTTGAGGAAAATAATTTCAGTGATACTTCGTAATCAACGGTCATTGTCAGTGACCTTTTTCAAAAAGTAAATAAAACAATTTACTTGTGTATGTACCTTTTTTAAAATATATAACTTATACAGGTGTTGCAAGAAAAATGTCTTGCTTTAAAACAAAAATATGATATTGAAAGTGCGCAGAATTTGAGAAAAAGTGCTTTTCTAATAAAATTGTAATGGCTTCACCCAAAAATGGAATGAAAATGGAACAAAATAATAGAGGGTATCAAAAGAACTTAAAATGTTCAAAAAAACTAGCCAAAATTTTACAAGAGAAGAAAATAAATTACAAAAAAGAAACAAAAAAAACCATTAAAAAAATATATGAACAATGTGGTCCAACAAAAGTTCTATGGAAGTATATTACTTCTAGTTATGCAAGTAAAAGTGAAACTAAAGATCCTACTTCTAGGTATGCTAATGAACGTGAAAATGAAAATGAAAGTTAACACCCTACTTCTAGGTATGCTAATGAACGTGAAAGTGAAAGTAAACACCCTACTTCTAGATGTGCAAGTAAAAGTCAGCATTTTTTTCTAGTTATGCGAAATTAAAGCTTTAGCATCTTTATAAATAAAAGCAATTTTTAAAAACAAATTATTTCAATTTTTTCAAAAAGTAGAACGAAAAAAAATCTTTACAAAAAAAATCTTTTTTTCTTTTTTAATACCCTCTATTCTTTCAAATCCGTTATTTTCGAGTGGAGCCATCAAAACTTTATTCTAATTTAAAAATACAAAAACGAACAGCACGACATATCTTCAATAATATTAACTTTTTTGATGCACAATTGCTGCGAAATAATTTGTCTAGTGCAAAATTTCTTACATATAAACAATATTGTTTTTTTGTGTTATTAGATTCCAATGGCTTTTTTAATTCTAAATGACACGCAAAAAATTAGATTATCGCCGTTTCCTGATCGAAGGATAAAAAAACCATTAATAAAAAAATAACTTAGAAAAAACGTTAATGCAAAAAATTAAAACAGAAATTAAGTTTAATACGGTATCCTGTAGCTATATTTAAGATATTTTTTTTAGGGATCAAAGAAGATTTGTTTTCACTATGAGAGAAAATTTTCTAAATGTTCTTTATTAAGTTTATTACAACGGCACCTATAATTTTATGACAAGTTTAAAGGAATGATATAAACCGTACATTTATACACAGTTTTATTGTTTATAGTTTATATAAGTTTATTATTATTATTTTTTTCTTTCAATTTATTACAGAGTTTTTATTTAAAAATTTTGTGAGTTTTTTTTTTGCTTATGAGTGTTTCTTTTAGGTCCGACGAGGTTTTAAACTTTAATTATTTTAAAGTAAGTTTTTAAACAATTTTATGTTTGAGTTAGAGTCGATGAAATTAATAAACTTTATGTATTTCATACAAAAACATAATTTAGAATCTTAAAAGTAAATAATCTTCAAATATCACAGAGACTTTTATTAACGCTCCTTAAAATGTTAAGAAGTTAATGCTAAAAAAATGCAGTTTTTAGTAATTTGGAATAATAAAACTATTCTGGAACAGTTCATAAATCTGAAGATGAAAGATTCTATAATAAAACAACGATGAATCTTTTTTATAAAATATAAAAAAGCGTTTACATTTATAAACAGTTATTGAATTTTATTGTAAAATGGACTTAAATAAAATTTGTAATAATAGACGGTTATTGAATTTTTATTAATTTAAATAGACCTTTATTTTTTTAATTTTTTCATTTGTTTACTTTAAGATAAGTCTGCTCATATAAAAAAGTTTTCAAAAGCTCAAAATTTATATGAACTTACAAATTTAATAATATTAATATAATAAATTTATTTTACAAATGTTATTAAAATTTTATTATATATAAAAAAAAAAATAAAAAAAATGGAAAAGTTTAGCAAAGTCATTGGAAAGAAAAAGTTTTAGTTAATATTAATATAATAAATTTAAAAAAATTTAAATGATCTTGGAATTGACGGAACTTCTACCTGGCGGAAAGTTAGAAAAAAGGAAAAAAAAAAAAAAAAAATGAAACGAATAAAAATGGAAAAGTTAAGTAAAGTCATTGGAAAGAAAAAGTTTTAGTTAAAACATTATTTCATTTGTTTTTAAGTTTATTTATTTAAAATATAAATCTGTTTAAACTTTAAAGACAGTTAAAAATACAATTAAATGTTAAATGAAACCAAAATTTTATGAAAATAAAGTTTTGAAAGTAATCTGGTAATAATTTTCCAATCAAAAACAATAATGTTGAAACTAAAATAAAATAAATAAAGGAAAATCAAAACAACAAGAATCAGCTCAAAGAAAAACCAATGAAAAAGAAAATTGGTATTGTCGCAAGAGTCTCTTCTTCAACATTACATGTTCCCTCACTTAACTCATCAATAATTTCAACAATTTAAAGATGAATAAATAACTAATATTTTCGAATCAAGCTCATGAATTCGTAATTAACTTTCCCGCAATCTTTAAGTGAATTTCTGGAAGTATTTTAATATGCGGAATTGCAAATCAGAATATATATTCAAAAAATTTTTCACAAAAGAAATCGTCGCATAGGTAAGGTTTTTACGCATCAAAGTGCGCTTCAAATTTTGTTGAAGTAATATAGCTTAAGTATATATTTTAAAATTAAAAACTTACAAATAATAATTCTGGTAATAAATTTTTTAAATCAAGATTTGTTTTTTTTTTTGTTTTGTTTTGTTTTGTTTTAGCAGTATTAGTATTTTCTAGTTGTAGTCATAATATACACCGAATAATACAAATACTCGTTAAATCAACTTGATTTATAGTGGGCGGCACGATTATGTTAGAGCAGCTTGCAAAAATTGTTTTAAACGTTTTTTTTTCCTCCAACTTAATGAACTTTTTATATTTTATGATAAACTTTAACAAATTTGACTGTGGCCAAAAAGAAAAAAACAATAAAGAAAATGGTTCTTTTATCAAAAACTATAAGTAAAGAATTTTTCTTAAGGCTTTGTTTTTTTTTAAAATGAATGATAATATTAAGTTGCTAAATTTCGTTGTTTCGGATTACAATTTTAACACTCCGATATTAATCGTAAAGCCAATCATCACCTCCTTTAATTACAGAAATAAATTTAATAAAAGAATGACTGACAGCTATTCAAATATAGTTTTATGCTAACAGCGCAAAAACAATAATTTTACAGAAAAGCTGTCAATCAAACATTTAAAAGATCCTCCTATTGGCTGTTTAGATTTGATTTGTAAACGAGGCCGTGCAGCTGTATGTTTATAAAGTTTATAACAATTGAACCATTAACTTTTATATCGAGCCTCAAATTTTACAAGGAAATCTCGTGTAAATTTAAAGCATTTCCTTGTTATTTTAGACTAAGATGAGACCCATAGGTTTAAAGAAAGACGATGGTAAATATGTTTATCCTAACACACACCAGCAGACTGCTGTAAGTATTATTTACAATGTCTCAAGTTTGAATATTGAATTTTATATGAAGAACTGCGGAACTTCTCCGCCCCCTTTCTTGAGATAATATTTTTTCTTATTCCAGAATATCCAGCCCTCACCATTAGCACTTTTAGCTGCAACGTGCAGTAAAATTGGCGACACGTTTAATCCTCAAGGTAATAACATATTTAACGAAAAAGATATTTCCTTCGATCGAGATAAAGACGATTTATATATAGATCAAAACTATAACGTACTACACAAAACAATTCTTCAACCAACTCATTCTAGCTGCATGAAATTAAAAAACGAAACGTTTGAAAAACCCCGTCTACATCCTAATATAATAACGGAAACACGAATGATTGAAGCACAAAACCGCGCGTCTTTATCGAGTTCATCTTGCAGCCATAGCAATGTAAATACATGTCGCATTGATAATCTACATTTTTCTTCTTGTGAAATGAAGTCGTCAGAAAATTATGTTAATTCGTCCCCGCTATCGCAGAGTAATTTTTTCTTTGAAAGTGACTCGTGTCTTTCCTCGCAGTCCCCTAACTGTGCAGTAGATGAAATGAGTTTTCAAGGTAGCGCTTTGCACAGCTTACAGCAGTCAGACCAGCAAAATATATTGAATCTGGGAAGTTCTATTTCCCCGACAAATTACCACAACCCAGAAAACGGTTATACTTCTGATAAACAATACATGTGGCAACAGTCATATCGAAAATGTCAGCCAAATGTTGAACCAACAAAATCTTCTTGCATGGTTCAAGAGGAGTTTGAAATTAAAAACATTCCTATGCAAGCATTGAATTTAATTAGTAAGCAACCTTCTTTATCACATATAGTTAATCCGGTCCAAAATATGTCAACACTGCGAAACCAGCCCCAGAGTTTACATGCGTCCCATACGCCAACTCAGCCAGTGTCGCCACATCAGCAACATTTATTACATTCCTTCGGGAATAGCAATCCAACCGCTAATAGTTATAGCTCAGAACAAAATTTTGCTCATTTTTTACCACAAAACAATCCAATCGAAGTGAAGCAAGAGAACTCTTATATGGTTCACTCAAACTTTAGAGAACCGTCTTATGTTAACTCTCCATTAAACTATCAACATCACACTTCAGACATGAAATGGAGCAGTAATTTTTCTATACGACACCCTCAGGAACATATATCCGATGGTAGCAATCATGAAAGCATACACAATCATCCTGTAGGAACCACTTCTTCATTTTGTCCTACATGTAGCATGCAGGCTAATATTTCTATAGGTATGGGGCAACACCAACAAGAAATGATTATTAATCGAATGATACCAGGAGATATTCACGGCGAGAATTTATCCGATTACCAATATCAACAACAGCAGCAAATTTATTACACAAGAGATCACAGAAGACCCAGAAGAATTGCTTGTACCTGTCCTAATTGTCGTGATGGAGAAAACAAAACGGTAACTACCAAAGATGGAAAACAACGAAAGTTACATGTTTGTCATGTTCCTGGTTGCGGTAAAATATATGGAAAAACTAGTCATTTGAGGGCGCATTTACGATGGCACGCAGGTGAGAGACCGTTTGCGTGTAACTGGTTATTTTGTAATAAACGATTTACTCGGTCTGACGAACTTCAAAGACATAGACGGACTCATACCGGAGACAAAAGATTTGAATGTACTACTTGTTTGAAAAAGTTTATGCGTTCTGATCATTTGTCAAAGCATATGAAAACTCATCAAACGCAAAATAAAAAAACTGAGGAAAAAATTGTTCCTGATAAAAAAACCACCGAAAAATGTAAAACAGATGAAAAGTATCCCATAGAAAAACATTAATTTATTTTTTGAACTTATATATATATATATATATATATATATATATATATATATATATATATATATATATATATATATATAAATATATATATATATATACCATAGTGAGGAGGATTTATTTTCACACTCTAAAAAAGTTGTTTTAACAGTGTAATATTTTAATTTTTTACCATTTACATGTAATTAGTTCCTTGTTTAAATCTAAATTATTACAAAATTAAAAACAAGGAAAATATTAAATTTATATGCGTTGCATTGCTTTTTAAAATGTAGAAAATGTTTAGAAAATTTTTTCATAAAAATGAAACTTAGCAACAATTTTTTTTAATATATATTATTCGAAAAGTTAAACAAAGACTGTCATTAAAGCAAGTTTTTCTAATTGTTTGAGTTGATTTTCAGGTTTCTAATGGTAACGCACATTAAAAAAACAAAAAACAAAAAATAATAACAGTACAGAAGATGTAAAAATTGGATTTGTTTTTTGACTACAAGTTTAGAATTGGTTTATAATGCAAATAAAAATGAGCATTTTAATGCTGTTTTTAAAAAGAATAAACACCTTGCAAAAAAAAAAACCTATACTTTTCTTATTTTTTTAAAAACCAACTTAAAATTAAATTAAAAAGAAAATTATTTGTTGCATAAAATTTTACAAGCCAACTTAACTAAAACATTAAAGTGAAATTGTTTTTGTTTGCACAATATCAAGCATAACTTTAGCCTAAATTGCTCATACCTGCAGAGGTTATTCAGATATAAATGTTTGGAGTTTACCTTTTTAGGGAATACGTGCCAATGTTAAAAACATACTTTTGTTAATACGTGCCAAATTTTAAAATGTAATATTAGAAATACGTGCCAACGTTTAATAAATGTTGAGTAAATAGTAGTTGTGGGAGATAATTACAAAAAGTCGACCTAGAGTGATTTTAAGTCAGCGAAGTTGTGCTGTTTACCCAGCGTCTAGAAAGTAAATTTGAATATAAGGAGTCTGGTGGAGTGTCTTTTATAAACAGAAATTTTTGTTTTAAAAAAATGCCCTTTTTTAAAACGATCATTGATTAGATACGATTGATACTATCGTAGTAGACACTTTTGATATGTTGAAACGTTTTTTTTTTTAGTTATATATTTTTTAGTATTTTAGCTGTAGTTTCTATTAGTTTTTAAATAAAAGATGTTTTCAATAAACCCAATTTTAATTTTACACGTGGAGACGCGTATATTACGCGTATTTTGAAAGCATAATTTTTGAAAGCGTAACTTTAAACAAATTTGTTTAATTAGGCGTTTATAAGTCACTTGATTTAAATCAATAAAATATAAATCAGGAAAAATTAAAAAACAAATAACAAAATAAAAATAAACAAAAACTCATGTTTAAAGTTGATGCAAAAGTTGATAGGTGGGTTGTTGGGCGAAAAAGTGATAACGCCTTACTTTTTTTTTAAATAAAAAAATGCCTCATAAAGTTATTACTTTATTTTAGTAAAAAAGTAAAATTCAAATATATTTTTATAATTATATTTTTATAATAAAAAAGTATCATTTTAGTTACACATTGACTGTTTCAAATTTATAATATGTTAAATAATTGTGAGAAAATTTACTGCAGATGCTGTCAATAGTACTGAAAAGATATGTTGTATTAATCAAAAAAAAATGTTGTCTTTATTCTCTATCGCGGATTTTAAATTACTAAACAACTTTACAATGGGAGGAGCGTTATAGCAGACATGATGTCACTCCCGCTAAATAATTTACTGGAAAAAATCGCTTTTGTGTGTGTTCTACAGATCGATCTCTTGAAGGATAAAAAACAGATAAATAAAGGAGGAGCCGACTTTAAAGTTTTGACGTCTTGCCACCTAATCTAAAGTCAACACATTTTGTTTTAAATCAAGATTCTTTTATCCGCACACGTTCTCGAGTAAAAGACATAATGTTAAAATAGTCCTGAAAAGATCTAATGATTCATTAAGTCTAGGAAATGAATTGCTTTTGTTTTGAAATAAAAAGCCATATTTTAGATAAAATTACATTTAAATTGAAAATGATCACATCGAGGAAAATCTTTTGTAGCTATTCAGTGAATTTTGCACCACCTCTAAATATTCTGTTATAACAAAATTTTTGAACACCTGTTTAATTTGTAACGCACAGTTGTTTTTTGTAAATCGACTTTTAAAAAAAGTTCATATTTATTTATTTACAGGATTATTTAAGATTTTACATTTGTCATAAAACGACATTACATTTGCATTTAAACGCAGCATAGTTATCATTACTATTATTAATATTATCATTGTTATTATTATTATTCTTCTCCTTCTTCTTCTTCTTCTTATTATTATTAATGTTAGTGTTATTGTTGTTGGTGATGGTGGTGGTTACCAACTTTAAACAAATAATTAATTCAGAAAAAGTAAAAAAAAAAAAATTTGTATACATTTTTTGTTTTATTAAATATATATATAAATTTTACTATTCAAATTGAAACAACTTTTAAATAAAATTGCGAACCCCTGTCGCTTCAATTAAAAACTTTTTTAAAAAAAATTAAAAATTATTGCGTAACAATTTGAACTCTTGATTAAATCCGTTTACTTAAGTTTTAAATGTAGCAAAGAAAATTATTCAATACTAACAAGTTAGGTGTTATTTTAAAAATTGTTTTTATAAATGAAATCTTCATTCTATTATTTATATATAGATAGCGTTCCCCCTTTTCCAAATTCTGTAATAATATCTAAAATCTATATTTTAAGACATAATCATGTTTTAAAATATATATTTTAGATATTATTACAGAATTTGGAAAAGGGGAACGCTATCTATATATAAATAGTAACGCGACACCCTAAACAATTTCCAACAAAATAAATTTCATATTTAGATTTTTATCAATTAGGTTATAAACGGTTAAACAAATAAAAAATAAAAATTTTAGGCCTTTTTTTTTCTTCTTTCTAGAATAAGGTTTTTAAGACTTTGGGGGGTTTTGACTGCTTATTAGTTTGTTTTCGTTAATGTTTGGGTTTTTAAGGGAAAAAAGTGGGAAGGGGGTAGTGAAACCTCGAACCCTATAACCACAACAATGGCTTTATTTTATATTTTAAAGTAGTTGTTTTAGTTTGTATTTAAAATTGAGGGCTTGATATTTAATAGTTTTTTTTTATAGAAAGGCTAGGGAAAGAGGTTGGAGGAGGGGGGGGGAGAGAAGCCTAGGTCGAGGGTTAATAAACTTTTAACTGAAAAGCTGTGAAAAAAAGTCTCCGTATGTTCAGGGAATCAAGAGTAAAAAATTACGTAAGTTTATTGTTTGTAAACATATTTTTCATTGCCCTTTTTAAAACACTTCTTCAGCAAATAAACATTTAATAATTATAACAAAATAGCTAAAAAAAATTCATTGGGAGTGGTTTACGCTTATCTACCTCCCGCAAAACAAGCATTGGCCAATCAAAGGCAACTTTAGTTTAAGGTTTGAATTTTTGTTTAATTTTGTTTGAATAAACTTTCATATAACATTTACAATAAAATAATATTTACAATAAAACAAATATTTAAAAAACGTAAAAAAACAAAATACATAAACAGTTATAGGGTCAAAGTAATCACACTCCGTCAATTATCCTTTTTTTTAAATTAACTTTTCATCGCAAATATTCTGTTTATAATTGTTAAGTCCTTTTAAAGTTAAAGCGGTGTTCGTAGCTGCTTTTTTGGATTTCTCATAAATAGCGTTTTAATTCCTAATTTAAATAAAAGGCAACCTCAAAGAACACTTTACGAATCAAAGTTTTATTTTAAGTCTCAAAATTGTTAACGTTTTTACGTTTTAAGAAATTTTTTTTTTTAATAAACATCATAATAATATAATAACGTAATATATAATTTACTTTCGTGAAAACAATACTTTTAGTTTTAGCTTTGTATAACAAAAGAAGCATTAGAATTAAAAAAGACGCCAAAAAGTTTAGCAACGGCGCCTTAAAACAGTATATTTCTACGTGGTACTTCATAAAAACTTCTTGAAAATATTTTTAACGCATATTACAAAAATAAAAGATTGTTTTAAAAAAAGTAAATTTATGCTGAATGAAACAATTATAAAATAATAACACACACGCGCGCGCGCGCGTGCACACGCACGCAAAAAAAAACTACATTTTAAAACTCGAAAAAAAGCTATATTTTAAAACTCGCTTTTTAATATTTAAAGATGAAATAAATATTATGTTTTCAATTACACAGTATTTAATTATAAATAAGAAAACGTTTAGTTTTTACTTTTATTAAAACAAAATTAACGAAATTCAAACTAAAAATCCACTCTCAAGCAGTTATCTCTAATCGAGTTCTCAAAGTTAATTAATCAAAAGTAACACTTAGGGTTGGCTTTTTTTTTTGTTGGAAAACTTAACGGAAATTTTAATTTTGGAGAACGGAAATTTTAATGTTAGAGATTTCAACGGAAATTTTAATTTTGGTGCAGCTGTGGCGCAGTGGTTAGATTCTGGCTAAGAACCCAGAGGTTCGAGGTTCAAGGCCAGCTCTAAACCAATATGCGACATTGGTAAGGAAGGATGCGTGTACTTCCTAGGTATATGCTCCTCCGCGTTCCTTTGTGATAAGATATAAATATTATCATTCAAAATGAAAAAACTTAATTTTCAGGTTTTGATAATGTATAAAATTGTCAAATCTAAAAGTCAAAAATCCTGGATCCGCCATTATAGATGCAGCGAAGACATTTTACAAAGATTTTGCAGCACTAAAAAGAGTTATTTCAAAAAAGAGCCAAAAGTTGTGGCGACATCTTTCACTAAATTTTTCTAGACTACATTTAGCATTAATAAATGCTGAAACAACATTTATTGATTTCTAGAGCACATTTATGCTAAAGAAACTATAAACTGTTTCTAGAGCACATTTAGTTTCCAGTTCCATTAAAGTTAAAATGCTGTATTATTTGTCAATATTTTTAAACATTTTGGCCCTACTTTACAACTACGTTGAATTTTTTATTAAAAAATCTAATTTATCTAAAACAAGTCTAATAAACATTTCAAAAGATGAAAAATATTAAGGAATATATTAAAAGTAATTCTATATAAATTGATTGGAACACCACCCATAAAGTTTCTTTTGATCAAAAATTTTAACTTTTTACATGTATATCTCATTATTAACACGAATCCGCTAAATAAATAATAAACAAACAAAAAACAACAACCCTACGTCCCACTTTGCAATGGCTACTTTAAATTACTTTAAAAAATAACACTAAATTGCATCTTATAATAACTTAAATTAAATATCTTAAAACTTTAAGTAAATGTGGTTATGAAAAAATGTTTACAACTGCAGATGGCAGAATTCATCATAATCACAAAACCGATTGTATAACCTAATCTACTCTTTTTCAGGGCCGATTACACGGGTTTCGAAGAGAAGGAACATAATCGTCAATTTCTAAAAAAGATCTTTTTTTAAAAAAATTCATGTGTGCGCAGAGCAGCAATTGCGACTCTGCTCTTGTGAACCGGTGCGTTGTCTTGCAAGAGCAACACACCTTTGGTCAATTTTCCTCGACTTTTTCTTTTTTGATGGTATTCTTTAATTTTTCTAATATTGTTGCATAGTATTCTCGGTTACGCTCCTTCCTTTTTCATTGTAGTCAATAAGAAATATTCCCTCACAATTCCAAAAAACAGTAGCCATCAACTTTCCAGCCGACTCCGACACTCTGAATATCTTTGGCGGTGGTGTCCTCTTTTTATGCCTTTGCATAGACTTTTGTTTGGACTCAGGTTCAAAGTAATGAACCCATGTTTCACCTCCATATCAATCCGCTCCAAAATCTGTGCAGGTTTGTCTCTAAGCAACTCCAAAAATTGTTTTGTCACATCGACGCACTGTTGTTTCTGAAGAGTCATGAGCATTTTCGGTACCCATCTTGCACTGACTTTTGTCATACCAAGGTGGTCATATAGTTGGAACAAAATGGAACAACATGGAACAAAAATAAATTAAAAAAAAAAAAAGGATTCGTAAAATGGTGGTATCTGATACTCCAACTAATGCAGATAACTGTTTTTTCTTCAAACGGGTGTCCTCCAGTGCGATACCTGATGTGGTGGTCTCAACTGGCCTTCCTTAGCGAGGGTCATTTTCACTAACGACCACGTTTAAAAAGACCACGCCACTTGTAAACCATTGATTTACTAGGGCCCTGTTCCCCATAAACGGTTTCCATTTTATTCAAAATGGTCTGAGCGTTCTTTCTTTGCTCGGTAAGGTATTTTATCACAGCATGATGTTCAATTTTCTTCATAGTTTCAGTTTTCTTCCGGATTGACTTGTTTAGCAGGTGAGTATTTATAAACGAATGATGCGTCAGAGCAATAACAAAAATTTCGATTCTAATGACGAGTCACTAATTTATAAGACACTTAGTGACCGCCCATATCCCCACTCCATCTCCTCTATTCCACGAACTTTTGAACCCCCCTCGTATATCTCATTTATAAATAAATATAACTTGTGGTGTTCCGCAAGGATTCATACTTGGTCCAGTCATTTTTATAATATAATAAATGATCTTCATAAATTGCAGACGATACAAATTTTTTTGTCTTATAAAGATAATATTTTATAAAGATAATATTTGTCTTATAAAGATAAAATTAATATGCTTTTTACTAATATGACAAATAAATATAAAAAAGTTTCTGTTTGGTTTAAACAAAATAGATTATTTCTAAATATAGAAAAAACTAAATGAACACTTTCTTATCTACCTTCAAAAAAACAGAAACAGCTCCATATCATACGAGACATTTTAATTGATAATATTGTCATAAAAAATATTAGATAAATCATATGATAACCATAGGCGATTCTACAAATAAAATGAGGGAAAGAGGTGTGTGTGTGTGTGTGTGGGGGGGGGGGGGGGTAATCCTTAAAAAGTACCAATTGGTTCGTTACAAAAAAAAAAAAAGTTCCTCAAAACTAAAACTTACCCTACTAAGTTGTTTCAAATACCCTACTAGCCAACTAAATTCAAAAAATGAAGATTTGTAATGTAATATAATGAAGATTTTTCGGTCATACACATAAACATAAAAAGTATTAACACAAATATTGACAAATTAAAAAATTGCTTTTTAGAATGTAATTATTTATTCAGCATGATTTGTCTTACGGAAACATGGTGTACTGGCGAAACATGGTGTACAAACAAACTCAAATTTTCATACTTCTAACTACAAATAATTATATTTCTAACTACAAATAATTTCTTTTGAAAGAAAAATACTTAGAAGAGGAGGAGGAATAATAGTGTATATTTGGAATGGTTTAGAAAAAAAGATTAGAAATGATCGTTCACTTTCTGATGCCGACTGTGAGGCTCTTACAATTGAAATAATTATTCGCAAGAAGCAAAAGATTCAAGTAACTGCTTGCTACATACCACCTGACGGCAATTTTATTGAATTTTCTTACTATTTGAATCAAGTTTTTATTAAAACCAATAGTGAAAAAAAAAAACTTTTTTGCATCGGAGAACATAGACTGTTTAAAATACAATGAACACTAGGGTACATCGCTAAAATCATTTTGATTAAAATAATACGGCGTACTGATATTCCTATGTAAAATTAAATTTTAATTTGAGTTTCTTTCAGTAATTTCTACTAGTAAATTAATAATATTCTCTGTGACAAGGTGTATGTTACAAAAATGTTATTGTATCAGGAAGTTTCAAATTTAGAAAACCAATGCCATAAATTCTCTTTTGAAAATGATTATAATATAGATATAAATCAATGTAATAAACAACTTTCCATGTTATTGACGTATTTCTGATCAAGATGGAAAGACTAGTATTTAAAGAATCTGCATGAATATCATAAATCTTCCAAAGTTAAAGGCTCAGCTCAAATTAAAAATTACGATACAGTTTCATTAGACAATTCCCATAGGAATTGTCTAATAAAACTGTAACCATGGCACTTTCTACTACTTTTTTTTTTTACTTCTACTAGGAACTATTGTTCCCTTTGACAAGGTGTATGTTACAAAAATGTTATTGTATCAGGAAGTTGTTTTTTTGGGAAAACCATTGATTTTAGATGTTATGATATGCTTGTAATACAAGTTATATATTTGAAGGTTCTAAATTTCTTTTGAAAATGTTGTGAAAACCTGTAAACATATAAATTCCTAATTTTTATATGATCAAATTCGTTTAAAATCAGTAAGAAAGTCAAATAGCAAAGTAAAAGCAATTAAATGTGATAAAAATCTAACTTTAATATTTAATGAAAAACCTTGGTTAACTACAGATAGAACTCTTTTGTTGTTTAACTTTTGTCCACGTTATCAAAAATATGCAAAATAATAGGCTCAAAAAGCAAAACCTTTTTTTCCCGATAATACTTACAATGTTCTTCTTAATCAATCTAAAACTTCTACTATCTCAAGCGTTAACAAGACTGGTGATTTTTTAAACTTGCTTTCACATAATGGAAAACTTTTAATCTAAAAAGTGTGGGCATATATTTTTAGGTTCAATAATTATCAAAAAGCTTCCTCAGAGATAAATGATAAACAAAGAAAGTTTGTTTCGGATTTTGGCGATACAGCATTATGCATGAAAAAAATAGGCATAAAATATCAACACATGTCACAAGGCATTTTGCAAATTATTCACGTGAAGAAATAATCTAGCTGATTAAAATACTATTAAGAGAAACACTTTTGTTACAAATATCTAACGATACGAAAATTTAGTACAGAACTACTTGAAACAGAATTTAGAAATTTAAGGAAAATATCATTAGGCATATTTTTTAAGTGTTCTTCGAAACCAAAGAAGTCTCTTGTTAACATTAACATGTATTTTGAAATTATGATTTGCTTAACGAATATGAAATTTTGCCAGTATAATGTTTTATTTTTTTAAACTTTGGTCAATATCTAAAATTATTTGAAATAGGTGGATTAAAATGTCCTTTTGACAATACTGTTCAATGGCTTTTCTTCAATTTGATTAAAGATAAAGTTTATTTGACTTCCATATTCAATACTTTTATGCTTTAATGCATTACTTAATTGAAATTAAGTGTTATTGTCACAATATACTTTCCTATATTCATTTATAAAAAACTCAAAACTTTCTACACCCAAATCAAACAAAGAACTATGTTGTTTTAAACAAAGAACGACCGTATTAAGTTTTTCTTGTTAGGTTGACATTTATTCATTGACACTTTTGTTTTTATTATTTGCTGACATTTGTTGATTGTATCGTTGTTAATTGTAATATGCCTGGAGGTTGCTATTTTGAAATTTTAAAAGCATCCCTTATTTATTGAAAGCAATATTTTTTATTGAAACGTTTATTTACTATTTTTTATTTGATTTGAAACCTGTTTCTTTTTTTCATTCTTTGATAAAAGTTTATTGTAATGAAGTAATGAAGTATATTATTAAAAATATGAAAATATTTATAAATTGTTTTTATAAATTTATATAAATCGTTGAAGTGTCTATTTTAATTTTCAGATATTTTATAAGGTAAGCCATTAAATTAAGTATGTGTTTTAAAACAAATTTTGATTAAATAAAAAAATTGAATTTTAAACAAATTTTGATTAAATTTGTCGTTTTCATTTTCAAATATCAACCTCCAATTTTTTTGCAGAACAAAACATTTTAACAACCACAAATATTTTGTTAATTTAAATATATAGATAAATTTATATGATAATATTTTGTGTATTATTTGGCATAAATACATTGACTGGCAATAAGAATACCAAGAACTAAATTTAAATACATCGACTTAGGGTAAGGGTTCGTTTAGGGTTTTAATCATGATTAAAAGTCATAAAAAACAAGTAAACTACCATTTCGTTAAAAAGTATTCAGTTTGACTAGATAGTTTTAACGTCGCGTAAATCAGGTAACGTTCTTCCGCTCTAAACGGACGAAAGAAGAAAGCAGTGGTAGGGGACCTCATGTATCACTACAAGCCACTGTACATCCAAGGCTGGCGCAAATGGTGTGTGATTACCTCCCCCCCCCTACTTTTACTGTCCTATTGTACCTATTTTACTGTCGACAAATGTGAAAAGCGAGGACTTTTTTTTTTAGACCAAAAAATATTTATGGCATTTTTGCTACAGTCAATAAAAATCCTGGATCCGCCCCTGTTTATATATTTTATAAAACACAGAACTTGTAAATGTATGACTAAATAAATGAATTAAAAATTTATTTGCCAGTCAAACCTGCCTGCTGATAATGCAGTAATTTAAATAAAATGATAAAGTCAAAATAAAAAGATTTGTGCACATATATAAATATTACCTGTATATTGGTAACATTTATATAAAACAAGGCAGCAACAAGTATATTATTACTTATAAATCATAATTTAAAAAAAGCTTTCTTCTTCGTCCGATCTATCTGAAAAATGTAAATCATTATTTCTATTGCCAATCAAACTTACCTTCTTATAATGCAGTAATTTAAATAAAACGATAACGTTAAAATAAAAGAACTTATGCACACACTATTAAATTCAAAAATTTATTATATTTTTACTTTACTATTTAAGACATAACAAGTGTAATAAATAGAGTAAAACCAGGTCAAACCGCACACCATATCATTCCACATACTGATCGAAATTATTAAATAAAAACTAAACGGATATGAAAACAAATAAAAATAAATTCAAATACAGAACTATTTCCTCTATTTGAATTGATATGCCAATTCAACTCCATTTTTTTCTTTTTTAATACAACTTTAAAGAGGAGTCGAAATTTTTTATACATTTTTTATCGTTGCGAACAAAATAGCGCTTGACCCGAAACTGATATAAAAATAATTTTAGTACTATCTTGTTGGAAATTTAATTTTAATTCTGATAGTATAACTTGTATGCAGCCAGAACAAAAAGTAAAATCAAAAATCAAAAAAAGTAAAAAAACTCTTTTTTCTGATAAAACCGCACACTCGATTAATTATTTAGTTTAATTTTTCACAAATGACTGAGCGCCTATCTTTATCTAATTAACTTAGTGTTAATTCCGGTTCAATTATGAATGAAGTATAATTTTATTTGTTAATATAATAAATTCTTACTCATTAAAAACCAATTATTATATTATTTCTCGATATATTCATCACTCAATTCAATTTAGCTCACTCACTTTAACATTTCAACTAAAAAAACAAAAGCATACAAGAAAGACGATCTACTCGCCACATTAACTGATATTAAAGAAAGTAAATCATCACTGAGAAAAGCTTCATTCAAACATGCCGTTCCAGTCTCAACGCTCAAAGATTGCTAGAATAAAACAACAAAGGCTTTCATGGCTCAGGTACAACAACGGTACTCTCAAATAAAACAGAAAGATTTATGGTGCATGCGTTCCAATTACTCGGTGACTGGGGTTATGGTTTAACACCAAATGAAATCCTAGAATTTGTATGTGGCTACCTTAAACTCGAAGATCAATTGCACTTATTCAAAAATGGCAAGCCGTGTAAAGACTGGTTTTATGCCTTTATGAAGAGATGGTCATAAGAAACTTCAACAAGAAAAGCGGATAACTTAGCATTTAAAAGAAACACTTCTTGTACGCCAGAAAAAATGATAGTTATTTTAAATGCGTCACCAAACAATTTGAACAAACCGGTATAACTTCTGGGTTGCGTATTTGCAATTGTGATGAAGCAGGTTTTTTGGGTGATCAAGGCAAAGCAACCGTAGTGTGTCGAAAAGGGACAAGAGATGCATTTAAACTTACTGGCAACAATGAAAAAATTTATTGTACTGTGACAACTGCTGCAACGCTGATGGGCATTTTGCACCACCATTTGTGATATACAAAACCAAAAGAAATTTCGTCCTGACTGGGCAAGACGTGGTCCAGCTGGCACCGAATATTCAATCTTAAAATCAGATTGGATGGAGCACGGTACGTTTATTGAATGACTGAAAAAAGTACTTATGCCCGAAACTGAGAAAATTAGTGGTATTCATATTTTAGCATTAGATAGGCATACAACTCACATAATTTTGGAAGCGGTATTGCTGTGCAAAAAACACAATATAATCTTGATTTGTCTACCAGAGCATTCTTCACATATTCTAAAACCATCGATAGATGTGTCTGTTGTCATATCAAACAAGCTTGGAAAGAATTTCTAAAGAAAGTAATACAAAGACTCAAAATGTAAGAATTTAGATAAACAAAATTTTCCACTGTTCCTCGAACTGCTATACGAGAGTGGTAAATGTTTTACACGATTGCATGCAATTGCTGGTTTCCAGTACATTGGCTTATTTCCACTTAATAAAAACAACATAAACCATAAGGCATTAGCAATCACACAAACGTTTAATCCAACTTGATTAACTTTAGCAGACTCCACATTGCCTACACCATCATGCTCAGACACAGCTCCATCATCTTTAACAACCGCCCCAGCACCTACTCCAACTACACACCGATTACCATCTTTCTCAACTACACCAACTTCAAGCTTTGATAGGTATCAAGCATGTGTTGAGCGTCGCAAAAACAGTATCGAGATAGAGTTGAAGCAGTTTTTCAAGCCAGAAATCAATCGCATGTTAAGAAATCGAAGCAGTGCAGCATGCCAAGGCTTGGTGGAAAATGTATAACCGAAGAAAATGTGATCAAGTTCCTCAAACAAAAAGATGAGAAAAAAGCAATAAAGGAAGCCGTGAAAATTGCTAAACTTAAAGCAAAGCGTAGACTCTCTATGCCAAGTAAGTAAGTGTTGGTCTTTTTAGTAAGTAAAGTAAACTTAAGCGTTAATAAAAAAAAAAATAATTTAAAGCAAATGTAACTTTTACGGTTTTTATTAGCATTGTTATATTTATTACGGGGCTTAGTGATTAGGCAACTATAGTCTTCTTTTGCCCCTGTTATATATTGTTTTTTATTCATGAACATTGTTATTGTAAATACTATTAACGACGAAATATATAATTAAAAAAAATAAAAAAAATAAAAAGTACTTAAATGCCTGAGCATAACAATGCTGATCAACCTCAGCAAAACAATAATAAAGAAAAAGTACCAGCAGCCAAACGATTAAAAGTTGCAAAATGTAAAAAGTGTAGAGTTACACACAGAAATGTTGCAATGCGAGAATTCGATGTGTCGGGAACGGTTGTGCAAAGAAACATGTTTACCAAAGAAATATGCTGTTGGAACTTTTGTTCCAACAAAAGGTTTTTTTGTTGCAAAAAATGTAAAAAATTTAATATATTTTCTTAAATATAAGTTGTGTTAAAAAAAAAAAAAAGTTAAAATTTAAAAAATTCAATGTTTTCTCAAGTGTGCGGTTTTATCAGAATGTTGCCTAAAACCGCACAATTTTTTTTTCTTTACATTCTTTACATTTTTTGTTTACCTTTTTTCAATAACTTTATTATTATTTTTTTAACGTATATTATCTTATGTAGTTTTTTATTACCTATCTAATAAAAAAAATGAAAAAAAAGAAGTTTTTTAATTTTTATTGATAAATGTGCGGTTTGACCCGGTTTTACTCTATGTTGTAGACCGGAAAAACTATTTTGTAACCACAGAGAACGATCGAGACAAAAAAACGATAACTTGCATTAAGTGCGTTGAGTTCGTTAAGAATTTTAAGAGCTTTAAGATTATTAGATACAATTTTATTCCATAACTTTGGTCCTCTAATAGATATTGAAAACTCAGTTGCGGCAAAAAAAACTTTTGGGTTGAATAATAAGTGTTGTTTGAGTATCTGGTTAAGCATCTGTACTTATTTATTATCTTTTTATTCTGAACAACGAATTTAAAATGTTAAGTGTTATTTTTGTAACTTTGAACATAAAAATTAAAAGATGATAAATGTTAAGTTGGTAGACATTAAGAATATTTAGCATACACAAATAGTTCTTTGGAGTGTGTAATTTTAATAGATAACACTTTAATTGCATGTTTTTGATAACACTGATAAACAAATAAAATTTTATTGTGCAAATCTTGTTAACTAGGTGGTTTTTTAAAACAAATTAAATATGTTGATTTCAAATATGCAAACCATTTTTCACCATCACGTCAAGTTGTAAAGATATTTGGGTTCAAATCTTTAGTATTTAAGGTAAAGTCCCTTTTATTGTCGAAAAAAAAGTTATTCAAAAGTATGTCAACCTGGGTCTCAAAAGAAGCGTATTTTCATAGAGATTTTAGAAAAGATAAATATTTTTACTTAAAATTTATTGACAAAAAAAATTATGTAAAAAAATGCTAAAGACTTTTAAAAAAATTTTAACAAAATGTTTCTCAGCAATAATACAAAAAGTACTTATTTTTATTACAAACAAATACCATTTTTAAAATCTCTATGAAAATACGCTTCTTTTGAGACCCAGGTTGACATACTTTTGAATAACTTTTTTTTCGACAATATTAGGGACTTTACCTTAAATACTAAAGATTTGAACCCAAATATCTTTACAACTTGACGTGATGGTGAAAAATGGTTTGCATATTTGAAATCAACATATTTAATTTGTTTTAAAAAACCACCTAGTTAACAAGATTTGCACAATAAAATTTTATTTGTTTATCAGTGTTATCAAAAACATATCGAAAAAGGCGGTTACTGAAAAAATCCTATTGGGTGTCAAATAGAACTTTCTTTTTTGTTTGTCTTTAAAAAAATTAAGTGAGAATTCAGATGAATGATAAATAAAACACAAATAATTTTTTAAAATTGAATTTAAAGAATGTCATTAAAATCATTGCAATATTTAATTAAACATTAACTAGGACGTCTTCCATATTTAAAATCGTTGCGCAATGTGTAAACTATAAACTAAGAAATAAGATAGATGTTTACAAAAGTATTAACATTAAAATAAGATTGCCTTAATTAATAGATAATACCATAAATAAATTAGATAAGTAATAAAACAACGTGCAAACAAAAAAAAAAGAAAGAACATTGAAAAAAAAAATATGGTTATTAAACTTAAGGTTAACTTAAATTAATTACATTGTTTTTCATTTGGTCTTTTAGATGCTTTTATTTTATTGATTTTAAAAGAAACACTTAGAACCAGATAAATCAAAATCTGTGTGCAATTAATACCCCTTTGATTTCGTTTTAAACTGATTAAGGGAAGTATAATAATCTAAATTACTATAACAAATTAGATTATTTATAGTTTTTATTACTTCTTAAAGAAGTTGATCGATATTACATTTAAATTTAGGAAACCGGGTCAACACAAAAATAGGAGCAAGCCTGTAGGTTTCCAACTATATGGATGAACACTCTTAATTAATTTTTCAGAAGTTCTTTTTTTTATGTGAAACCCAATACTTGTAATTAAGATAAAAATTTAACCTGCCTCCTAATATTATTAAAAAGTAACAATGCCTCCTTGTGTTACTAAAGGTTATTAATTTAAACTACTGCATTACTTTTTGGTCAACTTATTATTTAAACTTTTTTTTTTTTTAACAAATCAAAATAATGAAGAAAAAAAAAGAAATGCATTTAAGAACAGGCTCGTATCATTATTCTTATATTTGTGACAATAAAAAACAAGGTTACATAAGCATATTATGAAATGATTGAGAGTTTGATACAATAATTTAATAGAGTTATAGTTTTCATTTAAACTTAATATCTAAATAAAAAATTAGTGGGATGATTGCTTTCTACATAACGCCATTCAATTGGTGTCTCACGATGTATAGAAACTTGAAAAACAAAACTATCTAATAAAAGATTTTCATTTTGGTTATCATAAAACACTTCCGAGTTCTAAAAATATAAAATACGAAACCTGGGTACTAGGTAAAGACTGTGGATACTATGGTAGTGCTGAAGATTTTTATTAAGATCAAAATGTTGCTCATTTTAAAAGGTTGTAACTTCATAATTTTTAAAAATACATTTTTTATTTATTAAAATAAATAGCTTTCGAGTTATAGCGCATTTAGGTGGGTTACATTTAAGTAGATTGCTTTTATAAAAAAAAGATGTGTATTAATGCGAAGGAAAAAATATTTTGAAAATATCCAACAACATCATTTATGTAATAAGCACAAACTTATTTTGTATTAAATTAAACAATATTATAAAAAAAGTATAAAAAGTCAAAATAGTATTGTGAATATATTGAATCATTTTATATAGATATTCGTTTTTTTTTTTTAGTTTAGTGTCTACATACTTATAAAGAAAGATTTATTTTTTTAACTTAATATTTTGCGTAATTATATTTTAAAAAAAGTTACATTATATGAATTCATTAATCGCTTTTATCAATAGTTATCTCATTAGTTTTACTATGTTGATAATTGTTTGCAATCTCATAATCTTCAGTTATGCTGTTGCGTTTATAATTGTTTGCAATTTCACAATCTTTAGTTGCGCTGTTACGCTCATAATTGGTTACCATCTCACAATCTTCGGTTATGCTGTTGCGTTCATAATTGTTTGCAACCTCACAATCTTTAGTTGTACTGCTATGCTCATATTTGGTTGCTATCTCACAATCTTCAGTTATGCTGCTACGTTTATAACTGTTTGCAATTTCACAATCTTTAGTTGCGCTGTTACGCTCATATTTGGTTGCCATCTCACAATCTTCGGTTATGTTGTTGCGTTCATAATTGTTTGTAATCTCACAATCTTCAGTTATGCTGTTGCGTTCATAACTCTTCGCAATCTCACAACCTTCAGTTATTGTGTTACGTTCGTAATTGTTTGCAATTTCACAATCTTCAGATATGCTGTTGCGTTCATAATTGTTTGCAATCTCGCACTCTTCAGTTATGCTGTTCCTTTCATAATTTGTAGTATGATGGCTTGCTATTGCAAATCTTTGATCATTATTGTTTTTATTTGTCAACTGATCTTCCACTTCAGACTGTAGATCTAGAGCAGAAGCATTTCTTTTTTCATTGTATGCTATTGAATTTTTGTTGCAAAATAACAAACTTTCATTAGAAGCTATTTCATTATCTTTACATTGGATTAAATCCTCACTGGGTGTTTTTATATAATTAAAGTTTACTGATTCATTTTCATTGCACGCAGTCTCATTTTCATTGCACGGAGTTTCATTTTCATTGCACGGAGTTTCATTTTCATTGCACGGAGTTTCATTTTCATTGCACGCAGTTTCATTTTGATTGCATGCTATTATGTTTAAACTGAATTTTCTTTCATTTTTATTAAATTCAATATCATTTTCAATAAATGGTGTTGAATTCTCGTTGTACAAACTTTTATCACCCAATGCTTTGTTTTCATTACATGCTAATAAAATATCATTAACTGCTGTTAAATTTTCAGTGAACGTTATACTTTCATTGCAAGGCGATTCATTTTCATAATGTGTTGTGGTATTAAAATTAACTGTTTTTAAATTTTCATCTAACATAATTGAACTTTCTAAAACTAATAAATTACTAGGTTCATTGCTGGTAACACTGTAACTTGTTTGAAATGATGTTTCATAATTGAAAACCTGGTCAGACAATTCATTCTTTTCAGTTGTAATAATCTGTTGCTCAGCGTTAGTTTCACCAAGTGGAGGCTCAGCGTTAATTTCGCCAAGTGGAGGCTCAGCATGAGCTTCTATCTTAAGGACTTTATTGATTTGATGTTCGGTATGAGTTTCATTGACTTTGTGCTCAATATAAGTTTCATTAATTTGAAGGTCATTGTAAGTTTCGTTGTTTCTATGCTCTGTATGTGTTTCATCAATTCTATGCTTAGTGTGAGTTTCATTGATTTGAAGCTCTATGCAAGTTTCATTAATTCTATGCTCAGTGTGAACTTCATCAACTAGATGCTCAGTGTGAATTTCATTAACTAGATTCTCTGTACAAGTTTCATTGACTTGAAGCTCATTGCAAGTTACATTGACTAGATGCTCAGTATGAATTTCATTAATTAGATGCTCGGTGTGAGTTGCATTAATTCGATGTTCAGTGTGAGTCTCTATAAAATCTATTTCTTTACCAGGTAAAAAATTTTCTAATATTAGACCAAGAGAAGGAGTTAAATCACTTTTTAAAACTAGTGCATTATTTTCTTCTAATTGAACATCAATTCTTTTTACTTCAGGGGCACTTTTGAAAATGTTTTCACATGTATCATCTAATTTCCCTGTAAAATTTTCAAATAACTTTGATTCATCCCTCTCTGTTTCCTCTACTGAATTTCCATCGTATATAGAGCTCACATTTGCATCGCTGCTTGAAAAATTCATGATCTTTTCAGATCTTGGTGGTTTATAACTCATTCGGTCACTTTTTATTGTATTTAAAGATGACTCTGAAATAATATTGCTGTTATTTCCTGACGTATTTGTAGTGCAATCTAAACTTTCACAGTGCTGATTTTTTATGTCATCTTGATAAGTATGATCAAAAAAAGAATCAACATCGTTTAGTTGCTCCGTTTCATCACATTCATTTAATTGCTCTGTCACATCACATTCAGTATAAACATTTTTGATGTTATTAATTTTTTGTTTGTAGTCATTGGATAAATCTCCTGAGTTAAACATATTTTCGTCTAAATCATTAGATGAAATTTGACAGTCAAGTTTAATTTGTTCATTGCTGCTGTTAGCCAGATTATCACTAGCTAAAAAAAAAAATTGTGTAAAAATATAAAAGCAACAAGGTAAAGATTCATTAAAAGAATCATTTATTTCAGAAACCTGTCAAGTGATATATTTTCAAAATTGATAGTATTATAGATTATGAATGACCAACTTTAGTCATACCTTCTTATGCAGTAACATGTGAACTTTCAAGCCTTTCAATGGGTTGATATGATTAATTGATTTTATCATGAAACTTAAGTTTATTGCAGAAACCTTTTGAAAATTTAGAAGTTTTTTTCCGTTAACCAAAAATTTGAAAAAAAGTGCACCTAATGGATTTCTGACATAAACGACTCAATTGAAATTCAATGTGTATATATACATATATATATATATATATATATATATATATATATATATATATATATATATATATATATATATATATATATATATATATATATATACATATATATATATATATATATATATATACATATATATATATATATACATACATACATATATATATATATATATATATATATATATATATATATATATATATATATATATATATATATATATATATACATATATATATATATATATATATATATATACATATATATATATATATACATACATACATATATATATATATATATATATATATATATATATTATATATATATATATATATATATATATACATATAATGGTATTTTTATGTTTATATCAAATGAAAATGCTTTGAAAAAAATTGCTGTGATCAGAGCTAGGGAACAACAAAAACCCTAAAACTTGCGTTTTTAACCCTAAGTGTGAGGGTAATAATTTACTGAGTTCTATATATATATATATATACAGTGCTTCCAGAAAGTATTAGCACACTTGTAATTTTTATAGTCAATATAAATCGAAAACTAATTTTAATTTTTAACTATTTTTTTTTTAAATAAAAATTGAGACCGAATAAAATAAATATAATGCCAAATATTTATCAACTTGTTTTTTTTTTGCATGAATTAATTAAAAGTTAAATGACTGCTCTGAAAAATAAGTGAAAATAACTATACAAAGTATTAGCGCACTTATTTAAAAGTATTAGCACACTAATTCAATTCCTTTTAGAAATAATTTTTGTTAGTTAATCTTTGCTAATTAAATAGTCAATAAAAAATTGAAGTAATATAAAATGAAGCGCCGAAAATGTCATTTTAAACTCAAAATTGCAACAACAAAAATATGGGTTCAAAAACATATCAATTGAAAAAAAAGTGGCAAACTGCTGGCATGCACAAAAAGTTGTCTCAGCAATTGAGAAATCAAACGCCACCTTAAGATCAGCAAATGCAGCCTTAGAATAACACTAAAAAACTATAATGAGTTTGGAACAGTCAAAGACAAAAGTCGCTCTGGTCGAATTAAAAAATATCAGAAAGCAACGAAAATAAAGCAATTATGCTTGCTTCATGTAACTCATACATGAGGATAGCTGAAATTGCTGAAATAACTGAAATTCATACCTTGCAACAAAGACACCACTACTAAGCATAAAAATCCCCTCTCAATGGTGCAAAGAAAGAGCTGCATGGACTGTAGAGCAATGGAGTAAAGTAATTTTCTCGGACAAGTGGACCTTTGAACTTATCAATCACAAGAAAAAGATTTTAGTGAAGAGATATAAAAACAAAAAATACAATTCTTTTTTTATCTTGTCAAGACTTTAAAGAGGAAGAGGCTCAATTAGCATTTGGGGTTGCATTTCTGGATCTAGCACTGGTCTGGTGCATCTTTACACTGATTGTCTCAATCAATATTGGTAGAGGAAGATATTAGAAGATTATTTACATTATTTACAGCCTTTAATGGATGTTTTCAGAACTCCACTTGACAAACAGACTACACTTGGCAATTTCAACAAATAACAGTCAATTAAGCAATACATAGAGGAAAAACAATTTAATCTGATGCCTTAACCCGCTCGCTCACCTAATTTGAATCCTATTGAGAAACTTTTCAGTTAGATGGAGTGCAAATTGTAAAAAAGCAAGCTTACTTACTTGGTGGAGCTCAAGACTCAAATGCAAGCATTATGGAATAACGTGCCACAAGATCTAATCAAAAAACTTATAGATTCCATGTCAGGTAGAGTCTTGGCATGTCTCAAAAACAAAGGTGGCTATATAAAACATTAAATTTTCTTACAACCTTCGAAAGATTGTAAGTGTGCTAATAATTTTGAACACCTTTTTTATCTTATATTTGCCACACTTATTGTATTTTAAAGAAATTAAAGGTAATAAAAAGCAATCATTTTTAATACTTGACACTCTGAAATTTGAATTTCTTTTATCATTAAATTGAAAAAAAAATTTATCAGTCTTTTATTGCTTATGAAAAAAAAAAATTAGAGTGTGCTAATTCTGCAAGCACTGTATATATATATATATATGCATATATATATATATATATATATATACATATATAATATATATATATATATACACATACAGTGTATATATATATATATATATATATATATATATATATATATATATATATATATATATATATACATATATATACACATATATAATTGTGTGTGTTTATTACCGTATATTTCAGATTTTGCTTTGGTATCATTTATAGCTTTAGTGATAGCTGTTTTTGCTATTTTGTCTCCTGTTATATCAGCTAGACTTAAAGCTTCTTCAAATGCTGCAATGCTGCTTTCAAAATTTTTCTGGTTACCTATATTAAAGATAGAGATATAAAATAACAAATAAGAGAACAAAATATATACAAAAAAAAACATATATTTTACATTTAATTTCTTTAAATTTACTAATATTAAAAGCGTAAAGTGCAAATGTTTTCAGAATTTGGATGTAAATTTAAAATTGATGATAATAAGACTATATTGTGCATCAGTACCCATCATTTATATCAAAGTTGTTTTATGTAATCTGTGTAAAACTGATGAAGACCATACAGATAATAAAAAAAGATTTTTTTGTTTCTGTGTTGTCAAAGCTATTTGCTTTTCTGACAAAACTATTATAAATAAAAATATGCCGTTATGATAAAAATATTTTAAATTAATCTGATGTAGTTACAGTATTTAAAATCTGATTTAGTTACTCCAATCAAAATCTGATGCAGCCAATGCAATCAAAATCTGATGCAGCTACTTCACTAAAAGTCTGATGTAGCTAATGTAGCTACAAACTACAATTTGAAATCAAACAAAATTAAAAAAATGTATTAAGGTCAACATCAGGTTTTATTTTGTATTACTTTATTTGACAAAAAACAATGATCAAATTATTTTTAATTTTATTGACAAAAATTTTTTTATTGTATTAAGGCTTCTATTACAGTAGCTGGTATGGATGTTTTCATTAAAATAAACATTAGAGTAACCAACCATAACCATGTGCTATATTATTGATGACTAGTTATATTTATAGTTTATATTATCTGATAACAAAAACAAGAAAAGATTGTGCAATTTAAAACAGTTGAATTGTTTTATAATTTTAATTAAAAAGACAATATTTTAAAGATAATTAATTATAATTATTGAGACAATATATTAAAGCTATTTCATTTTACCATATGCTTGTGCAATAAGAACGTTTGCATTTAACTGCCAAAATTCATCGTTGCCTTCTTTAGCAGCTGCAAGTGATTTTAATCCATAACTTAAGGCTGTGTCAAGGGAATTTAATTCTAAGTAAGAGCGACCAAGTTCATGATACAGCCATGTTGCTTCCAAGGGAGTCTTTATATATTGCATCTTCTCCTCCCAACTGAAATAAATGAATAACTTTTTAATCAATAAATTTTAAATTTAACATCTTAGAAGATAAACCATCAGTTGAATTGATTTTTTTAAATGTCACTTCATTTTCATTTTTTAAAATAATAATAACTTTAAAGATCATTAGCAACCAAGTATGGAAAAGACTTTCTTCTACTATTTTTTGACAAATTAAAAAAAAAATATTTGTGGTCCAATAGAAACCTGTTATTTTTAAACTGATAAAAATTTAATATCTATCACTAGTCAACTGGCACTACCAATCATCCAATCAACGTGCCCCTACCAATCAGCGGGCCGCTTACTTTTACAACATTTTAGATTAAGCTAATTCTATCATCCTGTCAACTAAAAGATTATAAAAATTAACCTTAAATTTTTAAGTAACAAATATTGAAAAATATTTATTAGGATAAAAAAAAAAGATAAAAAAACAACCTTTGAATGGCATCCTCAAACTTTCCCATTTTTGCTTTTGCACGACCAATATTCCCCAATGCTCGTGAAATGCCAATACTATCTGATTGACTATATAAAAATAAACATATATATATATATATATATATATATATATATATATATATATATATATATATATAT
>NC_088925.1:20342500-20442500 GCF_038396675.1 Hydra vulgaris
TTTGAAAGTTGATTTACAATGAATGGTTATTCTTTCTTATCTAATGTCATAAGACTTTGTTGTTTTTGAACAGGTATACTACATGATGATGTTTTTGCTCTACGCAATTGGTTCTCACTCAGCATAATATGATACATTGAATTAACATACATTGCATCTAGTAGTATATCATTGTCTAGGAAAGTTTATTCCCTATTTTGCATTGATCTATTATTTGAATCTGTAACACCTTTTCATCAAAAAACTATATTGTTGAAAACCTGTAGTTGAATGGTTTAATTACAACTGGGTTAACTTTATTGTTGTTTTTATCTTTCACAAATTTCTATGTATCAATAAGTCTCTTTTCTAAACTTTTAAACTTTTTTGTGCTTTTAAAATTAAAGATGGCACCACCATTTTTATTATTATATTTTATCCTCATTTTTGAAAAAAATATTTAAATACTGCTGCTTTGGTCTTGTCATCCATTTTATTTTTGTTGAAACTTTTTATAAAAATTTCTGTGAAATAGATATTAAGGTTACCAAAGGAAAACTATATAACCATATTTTATACCCTAAAAAAAAAGTATAAATTAGTTGAAAAAGATGTTTTTTTATATGCTATCCCTCAAGCTAACGTATAAAAATAATTGTTGGCCTAGCCTAAGTAACTAAGCTATTTGATTGCTGTTTCCCAATTATTAGTGTTGCAATGAACTAATCAAATACATCTTTCAGGAAAACACTTGTCTTCACAAAGCTTAATCAGAAAAATTCTTTATCTCTTCACATAGATAAAATATTTTTTTTCTGACATCATAAACCGTAGTTTACAAAACTAAAAATTCACTATATTTTTTTATAGATAAATATATTTAGAGCTAAATCAATCATTTTAATAACATGGTTATAACTTGTAGAACATGCATGTTTAAACAAACTAAATAGGAATCAATAAATAAAAAATAATAAAGAAATCATTTATAAAACATGCTTGACTTTGTTACACTAAGAAACTGCTAAGTAGGAAATTGAATAGCAGGCAAGCTTGAAGCAGTGGTTATATGAGTTCAAAACGCAAGATTTAATTAATACAGCTTTTTTATGAATACCTTAAATCTCAAGGCATTAAGTTAAGTTTACTTAACTTACAATTTAAGGAAAATATTTATAAAATTGAATAATAAAAAATGTATCAGAAAAATGTTTGAAAATATAAGTTTAATGCAATATTTAACAAAAAAATATAAAAAATAACAGCCTGTTTTATTGTAATAAAAAGTATAGAACAACAACAGTACAGTGTATATAACAACTTGATAAAGAAACAGCAAAAACAATACAAAAAAGTTTATTAAAAAAACTATTTCTTTAAATACAATAATAACTTAATACAATTAGGTGAACAAATACAACTAAAGATTACAAAATTCCTTATTAAAAAAAGCGAAAAAAAGCTCTAAGTTAAAAGCCCTATGCCAGAAAAGGCAGAAACGACCATTTGCTTAGGCATTAATATTGTAGACGACTTAATACTGTATTAAATATAACTTAATACTGAATTTAACACAGTATCTCACTCGATTCTCTAAAACTCATGCAATTCATTCATTGAAATTACTATGTTTCCTTTAAAAATATAGTATCTCACTTGATTTTTTCTTTAAAGAAGCAAAAAATAATTAGAATTTAGGATAAAGAAGTCAGTGCCAATAAAATTTATGAGAATTTACATGGCTACATTTATTAGAGCTAACAGAACTTTCATGGCTTCAGCTTTGACTTTTCTGAAAAATGCTCTGATCAGTCTAGCTCTGGCTCTAGGTAAAATTGACTTTTTGGCTCTGAGCTATGGTTTTCTACCTCTGCTAACCAGCATTGAAATTAAAAGGGTTAGGTACCTCAATACCATTTATAAAAAGTTTTTTGTAGTTAAAAACTAAAAAAATGTGACTTCACAAATTGGACCCTTGATGTACCCTTGATGTACCTTTGATGTACCCTTGATGTACCCTTGGACCTTTAATATGATGTTTATACATATACATACCTAGCAATAAATTTTTGAGTTTCTATTTAAAAGATATTTTTTTCAAAAAAAGTATTTGTATAATAAATTTTATGAGATAAAAATCAACTTGTACCTAATAAATTAAACCTTTTACCTCTTTTTAGAAATTTGAAGATCTCTTTGGTGATGCTTGAGAGCTTTTGGAAGTTCATCAAGGTCAATTAATGCATTCCCGATACATGAATGAGCATTAGCTATAACTTCTATTTTGTGTGGTAATTCTTTTTCATCTATTTCCTTTGTGAAATTTAAAAGATTTTTTGCAAGACGAAGTCCACGTTCAGGATCAAAATTACCTAAAGCTTTAAATGAACATATATATTCATATAAATATTTATATACTTATTGCATAAAGTAAAACTAAATTGAGAGTTACTTTATATTCACAATAAAGCTTGATTTAATTTTATTTTTCCCACTTTACTCCAGAATTAAAAAAGAAAAAAAAAAAAAAAAAAAAAGGAAAATGTTAACCAACTTAAACAGACTTTTCTTTAATATAATAATTTGAAACTAAATATACACAAAAACATTACCACGCACACAAAAAAATGATATATATATATATATATATATATATATATATATAACGAATATAATATCATATTATATTATATATATATATATATATATATATATATATATATATATATATATATATATATATATATATATATATATATATATTATAAGTTTGATTATATATATATATATATATATATATATATATATATATATATATATATATATATATATATATATATATATATATATATATATATATTGTAGGAATAATGTTAATATTTCCAGTAAGAGTGCTCAATACAGCATGTTATATAATTAGTAGAGCAAATAATATAGTGAAAACTAAATAATTATTAATAAGTATTTCAATTACATAACTAAAAGTTATGTAACTGTTATGTAATTATTTTTGCATTTTTGGGTCACCCTATCATAGATAAAAAATTAAAAAAAAAATATTTAAACCTGAAAATTTTGCCTGAAGTGGTTTTTAAATTTGACTGATAAGGTATTATATTTTATTTGTTTTTTAATTAATACACAATTAAATCTCAAACAAGAAAATCTCCACCACAACATCCCAATTTAGTAAGTTTTGAAAACGATTTAATTAAGCTAATTAAAAACATTTCATTTTCTACAATTCAAAACAATTTTCAAAAACAATTGCAAACTGACATGGTAAAAATAAAATCTTCAAGTAATGTTTTTGTCTTTGTTGATAAATTACGAAACCTGTATAAGCTAGATAAACCTTGGTATCATAAACTTTAGATGATATCAATAGTAAAGTTAGAAATGCTACACACATACACCAACCAAACCCTCAGTCGGTGTAGCAGCACTCCGTTGTGAGTCAGGCTATTTGTCAGCCGATATAGCAGCACTCCGTAGCAAGTCAGGCTATTTGTCAGTCGATGTAGCAGCACTTTGTTGCGAGTCAGGCTATAAGTTAATATTGTTAAAAACATTCTGGTCAATTAAATTTGTGTTTTTGCAGTTTTTTAAAAAAATTAGTAATTTGTAAATGCAACAAACTATAGAACTATATATATATATATATATATATATATATATATATATATATAATATATATATATATATATATATATATATATATATATATATATATATATATATATATATATATATATATATATATGCATATAAATATACTTTGGCAAATATTTTAAGATTGAGGTAAATTTTTTTTAATGGTTGCTTACTCTTAATATTGTTTAATTAATGGTAGAGAAGAGTATTTTAGCCCATTTTATTAGGAGAGTTTAATTAGCTTTTTCATTATCCAAGTAATACTCTTTATATAGGGCTACCATAGTCCTGATTTTCATCAGGACTGTCCTGATTTGAAGGGACTGTCCTGATTTGAAGGGTCTGTCCTGACTGTCCTGATCAGATGCCAAAATGTCCTGATTTTAAAAAACCATAACAAAAAAGAAAAAAATATCATTTTGACAAAAACTAAAAAATAAAGCAAAGAGAAAAATGTTGACTTGGCAACTCCAACTTCTCCATTCAATTTTTACTATTTTCTTGCAATTTTAGGCAGTGCTGGCAGAAATGGCAGTGGTAGCAGACATGATAAGGCATGGTCAGCTTCAGACATTCGACAAAACAATTCTGGGAATTGAAAAAACAAGAGCAAGTGCATGTGATATTGTTAATGAGATAAAAATTATTGCAGAATAATCTGAAGGAGAGATTTGAGAATAAGTTTATTCCACTGGAAGCTAAAAAGATACTTGCAAAACTATTTGAAGACGGAATTATTGATGAAATTGCTGTCAAAAAAGAATTTACTGGTTTTTACGAGAGATGTCTTTCTTATATTGACCTTTGGAAAGATAGCTTTGCTGATGTTGAAAAGTTCATGTGGATTCAAAACAGTGCAATAACATTTCCAGAGTTGGAAGAAGCTGCAGAAAGAATTAACCGAAAAATTGGACATACAGAAATAAATACTGATGAACTATTTGATGAAGTTGTTTTGGTCAAGGCATACTTGTCAACTAATTCTGAAACTTGGAAATCTGATGATATGAGTTGTGAAGAAAAATGGGTCCTGATGATAAAACATTTTGGAGAAAAGGGCATTTCAGTAGCAAATTTTTCACTGGTGTTGGAATACATTTTCAGTCTTCCTGGAACTTCAGCTGCTGTGGAAAGGGTGTTTTCAATGATGAACAATATTTGGTCTCCTGAAAGAGGTTCTTTGCTAGTTTCTACTGTGAAAAGTTTGCTTTTTTGTAAGTTAAATATTGATCTCAATTGCTCACAGTTCTATGAAAAGATAAAAAATGACCAGTTGTTCCTGAAAAAAGTACACTCTAGTGAAAAATATGACTGGTTTAAAAGCAAAGAAAAGAAATAATTCTTGTAGTCATTACAAAAATGTAAAATAAAGTTGGTTTTTAATGTTGTATTTTTTGTCATTTTCACTTTTAGTGTGACGAGTTTTTGTCCTGATCTAGACTTTCTGCTTATTTATATTTGTCGTGATTTGACAGGTTAAAAAAGACATGATGTCCTGATTTTTCTAAAATTTCATATGGTAGCCCTATCTTTATATATTTTGCAAAATATTGCATTAATATTTCTGTTTTTACCCCTATAACATTTTAAAGTTATGTTACGTCTCAATCGGTTACAATTGGTAACAAGGTTACTTTGTCTAATTTTTAATTAAATATTAAATAAATAAACTTGATTATGCAGTAAATGTTTGTTTATCATTGCCGTATTGCTGTCTTAAACATAGATTTTTTAACGGTACGTTAGGTCTTAATTTGTTACACTTTAAAAAAAAAAGAAAGACATAATGAACAAATTTGTATTTGTGACGTATTTTAACTACGTTTTAATTTTTAAATGTTTTACATTACGTTACATTTTTATGTTTTTTATTACGTTACTTTTAAATCTTTAAAAGTTGTATTTACCTTTAGAAAGTATTTTTTAAAACTAACCCACAAGCGTAGGTTAATGTTATTTTAAACTTTTTTAATTACAATAGTTTTGGAAAGTGTGCTATTGCGTTTTCAAAAATCAAATACATAAATAATCAAATACTTAAATAATATTGTTAATAAAACAATTTTGTTAAATATTGTAACTCATGAGTTACGGTATTTAATAATGCGTTTGTTGAGACATTTGTAACTAAAACATTTTTTTGAAAAAACTGCAAATTATCATCGTTTATTTTACTAATTTTTCACGAAAAAAAAATAAAGTTTCAAATCACAAAGTTAGGTCTCAATTATTTTATTTAAAATTATAAAAGTGCAACTTTTAAAAAGTGTAAACTAAAACTTAACTTAACGTTAAAAAAAACCTATATTTAAAACAAATTTTAACTATGTCTCATATTTAGATTTTGTTACATTTTTTTTGGTGAGTAATACAAGTATAATACTTCACAAGTTTTTATAAACCCACAAGCATAAAAATGTATGTGAAATGTCAACGTTTCTTTTGATATATATTTTCTTTTAATACAATTTTCAGCTTTAGACAATTGTTTGTATAGTTTTTACAATCTAACATGTGGTGCAATATCTGTCGACACTTGCTAAATCCATCTTACCAACATGACTTTTCTTCCTCACTCATCATTTTTTTAAATCTACATCCTCCCTCTGTAAATATATATCCCTAAATCCAAAGATATGAATGTATCTATAAAAAACATTTAATTAGATAGATACCATATTCACAATGTTATGTGTCTCATTAGGTCAAAATGTTATGTGTTGTTATGTAATATGTTACGCCTCCATTACGTAAAAATAACGGATATTTTGCAGGTAGTGTTATGTTACAATGTTACATAGTGTTACGTACAATGTTACGTCTCGGTTACATAAAAATAACAGATATTTTGCACATAACGTAACAAATCTCGTTTTCGTTACAATACGTAACGTAACTTTAAAATGTTATAGGGGTTACCTGCCTTAACTCCGGTTTCCTGGAAGTACCACTTTTCCACAACATTAATTTTAACCATTTCTATATTTATAACCAAAATCTTTTTTTTAAAATTTGTGTAAACATAATGTGTAAATAAAATTTATTTGATTTTAAAGATCCCAATAAAGTTCACGTGTCTTTTTTAATAAAACACTTGTTTAAAAAAAAACTTGTAAAAAAAAACTTGTTAAAAAAAAAAGTTTAAAGCTAAAAAATCATGCAAAACTATTAGTACTAAGGGGCTGTCCATTAATTATGTCAACAAGTTTTGGTAATTCCCTCCCCCTCCACCTTGTAAACAACTTGTCAAACTTCTTAAGACCTCATATAAAATTACATCAACATTTAATTTCCCCCCCCCTCCCCCCATAAAATTTAAATAGATGAAAACTTTTTTTTATATTTTCTAAGTAGTTAAATATATTAAAAAAGTAAAATTGTTGACATCAACTTTTCATGATCTCCCCCTCCCTCTTGTCAACAATTGTCAATAATTTTCAGACCCTCCCTCCCCCCTATTTTGTTAACGTAATTAATAAACAGCCCCTAAGTTACTTTTTTAATAAGTTATTTTATTAGGCAATTTAATGGAATTCCATTTGAACTTTTAAGAAAACCCTTGAGTAGCTTTTTGGCTTTTTATAAAAAAACAAGCTTGATTTGTAGGCAGAAAGAAAAAGGGAGTCCTACAGGAAAGCGGCCTAAAATAATTATATTTTTTTGCTTATTTCACTGTATTATCTCTTCTGTGGAGACTTTTTAACATAAAAGAATATTTATTGGCTTCAGTATATACATTGACTAACTTATAGCCTCCAGTCACAAGGGTGAGCCACTACATTGACTGAGTGTTTGGCATGGGGCAGCAATCTTTTATTTCATTATTTCAACAATGAAAAAAGAAAGAATGCTACCACATGTCAAACCTTCAGTTGATGTAGCAGCTTTTTTGATGCTATTTTCATACTCCTTTGCTATTTTTTTATGTCAGTTTATCTATTCTTCAAGTGTAGATAAATTGACATAAAAAAAATTTCTTTCTTTTTTTACAAATATTGTGATTAAAATTTGTTTCAACGCACGCTGTATGTATATATATATACTAATATAAATGTGTTAGATAAGCACTGAGACATCACACTGAAATAGCCTACTGCCAGGGGTTTCAGTACATATATTGACTATCTTATAGCCTGCTGCTGCAGGTCTGAGTGCTGCAACATCAACTGAGGGTTTGGGATGGGGTAGCAATCATTTCTTTCATTATTATTTTCTTCTTTTTTTTTGAAAAACCTATATACTGTAAAGATAAACAAAACTAGTAAGAATTTTCTGATCTATATATACTATAGCAGTGCATGTGATGAATAAAATCGCCCAATGCGATATTTCGTGCTCATAATACTGAATTATGTTATCAATGAGCGCAATTATGCGCGCTCAGCATCAATTCTTAACATGCTTGATTGAGGACATTTTAAACAACAGAAATGTTTTTAATTTAATTTAAAATAAATAATAGTTTGAAAAAAAAAATTAAGAATTTCTTTTATTTACAAAAGATGTGTGAAAAATTAAAAACAATAAAGTAAAAAAATCTTACATTTTTACAAAATCTTGTGGATTAAAACTTTTGATTTTTCAAAATTCAATCAAGTTTTAATTTTTTAATTTAAATTTTCTATTCTCATTGGGACGAAGCATTTTGAAAATAATAAACATTGTGTTCTATCTGCTAGCAGTATTGACTTCATAACTTTTAATTCATTGTTTGCACAAAATAGAAAACTGCTTTCTAATTTAAACTGAATGCGCCATTTAAATATTAGGTAAATAATATTTAATTGGTGCCATTTAAATATTGAGTAAATAATATTTAAATATATACTTGATTATATACTGAATAAATATATAATAGACTTTCACTAATATAATATATATTAGTGTAAGTGTATATAATATACAACTTATATACTGACGTATATTTTGAGAAATCCGTTTGCAAAACTAGCAACATTTATTCTTTTATTGTTTGTGAGCATGATTCCAAAAGTTTCAATTCAAAGTTGTATAAAAAATATATTTGGAATAAGTATGGTTTATTAAAACTTTTTTTTTAAATTTTAAGTTGCGTTTAGCTTTAACTTTTTTAATAAATAGACTCTAATATAAACTTAACTGATTCGAAGATACCAGTGAAAATATTTAGTTTTATATTAACTAATATTTGACAAAAAAATATTTGATATTCCAACGTCTTGATGTTTTTATTCATTAATTAATAGAATGTGATTGAACCTGTATGAAATCAAAGCTTTAATAAAGTTTTAGATAAACTTTTTACACTACATATTTATTTATAAGATATTTATAAATATTACACTAGATATTTATAAACATTACGCTAGATATTTATAAATATTACACTAGATATTTATAAATATTACACTAGATATTTATAAATATTACACTAGATATTTATAAATATTACACTAGATATTTATAAATATTACACTAGATATTTATAAATATTACACTAGATATTTATAAATATTACACTAGATATTTATAAATATTACACTAGATATTTATAAATATTACACTAGATATTTATAAATATTACACTAGATATTTATAAATATTACACTAGATATTTATAAATATTACACTAGATATTTATAAATATTACACTAGATATTTATAAATATTACACTAGATATTTATAAATATTACACTAGATATTTATAAATATTACGCTAGATATTTATAAATATTACACTAGATATTTATAAATATTACGCTAGATATTTATAAATATTACACTAGATATTTATAAATATTACGCTTGATATTTATAAATATTACACTAGATATTTATAAATATTACACTAGATAATTAAAAATATTACACTAGATATTTATAAATATTACACTAGATAATTATATATATTACGCTAGATATTTACAAATATTACACTAGATAATTATATATATTACGCTAGATATCTAATTGTTTAACATTTAAGTTTAGAATTTTCATTAAAGTGTTGCAAGTTTTGAGATTTTATTACATGGACTTTTATGCAATTCAAAGTTCTAGTTAAACGAATTTTTTTGTCAAATGGACCCTTAAAAAATGTACCAGTTAGCGAATGGTTCAACTTAACCAGGGTACAATTAGGCGGATAATATGATAAAGTTCAACTGGAATTTAAAAAAAATCATGCTGGATTTAGCTTTTAAATAGAAGAAATAAATAATTTTTAATTTGAACTTCGTCCCCATAAATTAAAATTGAAGTAAGTCATGCATAAATTATGGGTGATGTACATTATTATGAATATAACTTCTTTATTTAACAATATGCAAACTCTACTGTTTAAACATATTTTGACTTCAGCAAAAAATTTTTACTACAAATTTTCTATAAAATCAACTTATGATTTTCTCCCTCGCAAGTTCTTTAAATGAGCGCAATTTTTTACTCTCGCAACAAAACTAGCGAGCGCTATTTGCCACGCCCAGAAGGTCGTTTACAAGCATGTTTCACATGCATGGAGAGATTGCTCCTGCTTCATCACAAGGCCTGCTATAGTATATATATATATACATATATATATACATATATATATATACATATATATATATATATACATATATATATATATATATATATATATATATATATATATATATATATATATATATATACTATAGTATAAATATATATACTATAGTATAAATATATATACTATAGTAAATAAATATGTACTATAGTAAATATATATATACTACAGTAAATATAAATATATATGTATATATATATATATACTACAGTAAATATATATATATATATACACTATAGTAAACATATATATATTTATATATATACCATAGTAAATATACTATAGTAAATATATATACTATAGTGAAAAAAATAAATATATGTATATATATGTATATATATATATATATATATATATATATATATATATATATATATATATATATATATATATATATATATATATATATATATATATACATATAGATTCAGGTTTTATTAAAAACAATCAATCATTTAAAAAACTAAAAAAAAAACAATAAAAAATTAAAAAATATATATATAAATATGTTTATATAAATATAAACATTTAATTTAATCAAGCAGCAATAAACTGCTAAAAATTATTTTTTTTTAATTAAGAAAAATTATTTTTTAAAAAGTAAATTTAATTGAATACCATGATCAATATCTTCTAATTGTTGCAACACATATTTTCCAACATCAGACTTGCTTTTTTTTTTCACTGTGGATTTTAATTTCCTAACTTCTTTTTTGCGAGCATAAATTGGTCTCTGTTGTCTCCAAAACTCTGTTCTTGTCTCCAAAAAGCTCAAACCACCTTGAACAAGTTCATATATGGGACTTTTAGTGTTATTTTTCAAAAAACCTAAACAAAAACATCAACTTCATGTGAAATAATTTTCTGAGTTTTATCTTTAATATAAAAACTATAAATGTATTGTAATTCTTCCTGATAAAAGGAGAAACTGTATATTTGATTTACATTTTATGCTGTCTTATTAGTATGCAGTTTGTGTTCTGATCTGATTTTAATTGAATAATACAATTTTTATTTCTTTAAATCTTTTTGCATTTTTTTTCATTGTCATTATGCTGATTTGTGAGTTTTAATAATAATATTGAATTCTCCTTAAAAAAAGTTTAGTTTGTCTGTTTGTGTAAGGTGTGTTAATGTTATGGCTCCTGAAAGTGAATGCACTACATTGATCACATTAAACAAGGCTAGAATGAAGAGAACCAACATTCCATGTTCTAACAACCGAATTCAAACTGACAAAAGCCTACATATCTGTGAAACATTTAATGGGATCATGAACCATCGTAGATGTAATTGTCCAACCACCACAACTCTTAAATATTAAGAAGGCCTGCTGCCAAGATCTGGGGAATTCAATACATCAAAAGGCAAAGTGAGCTATGGGGATCACATCACTTCAGCCATGCTGGGTTCACCTTTTATCAAAACTGGGTGCCTGCATATTCAGTCAATTTGACAATCAACAGCAAAAATTTGTTTTCTGGCTTTTGGGGCAAGGAAATTTGGTCACCTCAAGTAAATTTGGTCAACTCATCAGATCTAAACCCTATGAACTATGACAAAAAAATCCTGAAAACATAAATTGCTATAGTGGAGATGCTCAAAATATCATTGAAAACGCGTGCCTGGGAAGAGATAATGGTGCAACAGTGTGAAAGTTTAGTTAGAAACATCAGCAAATGGCTTCCTAAATAATTGAAGCCAAATTAACTTTTGACATTGTAATTTTTTTATCATTGTAAACTTTAATTCATTGTTAACAATCTAACAAATGTTATTCTTTCTTGAGTTTGTGTGGATTAACTACTTATTATTTACAATCATTATTTATTTAACTATTTATACATATATATATATATATTTATATATATATATATATATACATATATATATATATATATATATATATATATATATACATATATATATACATATATATATATATATATATATAAATATATATATATATATATATATATATATATATATATATATATATATATATATATATACATACATATATATATATATATATATATTTATTTATATATATATCGTCAATATATATATATGCATTTTAATTTTTACTAATTTTATCTATATATATATATATATATATATATATATATATATATATATATATATATATATATATATATATATATATATATATATATATATATATATATAGTGTATCTATATATGCATTTGCTTACTATTTTTGCTTATCTTTATAACATACAAATTTTTCAGAAAATGAAGAAAAAAACAAAGAGTAATGAAAAAAATATTGCACCCCCATGCTTAACTCTCAGTCGATGTAGCAGCACTTTTTTAGGCAAGAAGTATGGTGTCACCGTGTTTATTTAAACACTAGTGATGTGCAAAATTCGAAACTTCGATTGCGAATTCGAAACTGACTTTTAGTTTTGTTTCGAATCAAACTTTTTTTTTAGTTTCGAACAATTCGAATTTTCGAAGTATAGTACCTTTGTTTTGAAGCGAACCCAAAATTAAAAAGAAAAAAGTTATACATAGATAACTTTTTTTTTTCACTTAGTAACGAGGATAGTAACGATGGTAATTGTTGAAGTATTGTCTGGGAATTTTTTAGTGGACAAAAAACGAATGGCAATAGAATTATAGGCATTTGCAAAATAGGAACATGCAAGTTACCTGTTCAGTGTCCAACTGGAGCAACAACATATCTTTATGCTCACTTACGTGCTGCTCATCTGAAAGCGCATAAAGAGTGTGTAGCGAGAAATGAAGAGAATCGTAAAAGAAAACTTGCAGAACAAGAACTGAAAAATGAAAATAAGAAGCAAAGTAAAGTTGATAACCTTTTTAATAAGAAAGCACATTGGTCGTCAAGTCATCCAAATGCCATCGCTATAACGAATTCAGTTGGTCGCATGCTTGCTCTAGACATGTTGCCATACGACTTTGTAGAAGGCAGAGGATTCAAAGAACTGATGAAATTAATGGAACCACAATATCTGGTGCCAAGCAGAACTACGTTTTCAAGATCAGTTGTACCTGAGTTATATTGTAGTGTAAAACAGAAAACCGCTAATGAAATATATCAAGATTTTGAAGATACTCCTTCATATTCATTCATGACTGACCTGTAGACTTCGAGGGCGCAAGATCCATTTATTTATTTCTGTCTGTCATATGTAAGCTTTATTATTTATTTATTTCTGTCTGTCATATGTTGAATTTGAGCTAAAGACATTTGCATTAGAAAACAAGCTGTTTCCAGGAGAACATACCGCGAAAGCATTCTTGAATCTTTAGACAAGACTATTGATAATTGGGAGCTTCCTCAGACTGTTCCAATTTATGCGTTGCGTGATAATGGCAGTAATATGAAAAGCGCCATGAATCTCTCACAATCATTTTATGATCTTTCTTGTTTTGATCACACTTTACAATTAACCATCAATGATGCCATAAGTGAAATTGATGGAATGTAGACTGTCCTTTCCAAAAGCTGTCGTATTGTGTCACATTATCACCATAGCTGCCAGGCTACACAGAGTTTGCACAGAGAGCAGAAGCGATTAGGAAAGGTAGAACGAGAACTGATAATCAATGTTGCTACTAGGTGGAACTCGGATTACTTTATGCTGAAGAGATTATGCGAAGAAAAAGATGCTATATCTGCAGAGCTAGCAATAAGTGAAAAAATTGATAACTTGACTAATGCAGACTGAAAGCTTGCTGAAGGCTATCACACAATTCTTGCTCCATTTGAACAAGCAAGTAGAGAATCATGTGGCAAGAACTACCCAACGTTGTCTATGAAAATTCCGGCTTTGCATGGCTTAAATCAGCAATTGCAGCGATTCATTAATGATCCTTCACATAAGGGTTGTGGTTTTTATTGCTCGAAAATTAAAGTTAAAACTAGACGTAGATGTTGTCCGAAAGTTTTTTCCATATTTTGTTGACAAAAAGTAAAAATTAAAATGCAAGACCGGAATTATTTTTTTTTATTAATTGAGAGACTGCCTGCCCCAACCAAACCCTCAGTCGATGTAGCAACACTCCCTTGCGGGTCAGGCTAAAAGATAGTAGATGTAGCAGCACTCCGTTGCGGGTCAGGCTATTTGTTAGTCGATGTAGCAGCGCTCCCTTGCAAGTCAGGCTATTTGTCAGTCGATGTAGCAGCACTCCCTTGCGAGTCAGGCTATAAGATAGTCGATGTAGCAACACTCCGCGCATGATTTACAGTAAAAAAAAATAAAAATAAAAACATTTTATTAAAAAAATTAAAAATAAAAACATTTTATTAAAAAAAATAAAAATAAAAACATTGTTTATATTGTTAAAAACATTCAGAATGTTTTAAAAACATTCAGAATGTTTTAAAAACATTCAGAAACATTCTGGTCAATTAAATTTGCGTTTTTGTGGTTTTTTTAAAAAACGATTAATTTGTCATTAATTAAAAGTCAAAAGTAATTAAAAGTGACGTAGGTGTTGGTGTAAGAATCACTTTTTTCCTTCCGTGCTTCCCAAACACAACAAACTATATATATATATATATATATATATATATATATATATATATATATATATATATATATATATATATATATATATATATATATATATATATATATATATGGACAATTCCATTTTTAACTTACGTTACATGCGCAACAACTTTATCAAATATTTGCCTATTTAAACTGTAAATTAAGCTTTTAGCTATTTTGTATGAAAGCTGTTAGTCTAAAGAATAAAAAATTTTGAGTGTGGCCAAAAAAGAGCGAACTTTTTACTGAAAATGCCACTTAACTTACATTACACAGAAAAGCAGTTTGTATTAGAAACTTCTACAAGATGTTAAGAATTCTATGCCAATTTAAAAAATATATAAATTTTATCAGAGGTGACCAGCTAAGGTAAATAAACTTGTTTTTTTGATACTATGAATTTAACTTATGTTACATCACTTACATCACTGAGCAATATTTATAGTGGATTTTTATTCAGAGTTAGAGTTATGTAACAAAAGAGTTGAACTCATTCATTAAAAATGATTAACAAAGGAAATTTTAAAAACTGGTGGCACTCTTCCTGAGTGATTTTTCATAACATTTATGAAAGTTATCTAATGGAAAACAGTTTTTATGCAAGACCAAGGGCAACTTTTAAAAATTATTACTTTAGTATTACAACTTTATTAATACTTATTTGAGTCATTTAAATAAGAAAAATCTTTGGTTTGTCGAAGTTTATGTGTATTGTCTTATTTTCATTAGGTTGAATTTTTTAAATGCTGCAAAGTATTAACATTTAAATCTTGAAAAATATTTTTGACGAAAAAACTGCTATCACAATTTATGAGGGAGAGGGGTTCAGGTATATGTGATCATTTGTGTCAGGAAGGAAGGGGTTAAGAATTGTCAAATATAGGATGACGTGCTTTATGGATGATCCATAATTCCATTTACAAACGATTTGTTTAACTAAAACAGAAATAAAAAAGATTCTAACTGATTTTTTTTATATTAGGAGAATAGCAAATAAATCTTTTTTTTTTAATGTCTAAATACAAAAATTTATTTTATTCTTATTCTATGTGTACTTATATGTCAAATAAAATAAGAATACATAAATAAATAAAAAGGCAATAATATAAATAATTTTAATTAACATTGAAAAAAAAAACTTTTTTTCTAAATTCTCCTAATATAAAAAGTTTCAGTTAGAATCTTGTCTTACCAACGCAAATTACTTAATGACGTAATTCATTTTGCAAACAAAAACTTAACGAAAAAGTTTCAATAAAAACGTGTTTTAACTAAGAATCGTTATTCAAAACTTTAAATGTAAAAACAGAACATTTAATATTTTTTTACATATATTATTAAAAAACTTAAGTTTTTTAACTAAATTTTAGAAAAAACAAAACTTTATCAATAGTATTAAATTTGACCAACAACAATTTGAATATGTTAGCTCCATTTTCACTATTTCTCCATTTTTCTAAATTAATTTCGATTATGCAAATAAATTCATGGTTAAAATTACATTTTACAATTTTACCTTTTTTATCATGCGACAATGGAAAAACAGTAACTTTCGGAGGCATAAAAATAACTTAAATTTATTAATTTTAGTATTAAAGGTATATTTTAAATAAATTTTCATTTGCTAAAAGTTGATGAAAAAGACAATAAAATTTGACTACTTTTTCATTTCCCACCATGGAATTGCTCATATATATATATATATATATATATATATATATATATATATATATATATATATATATATATATATATATATATATATATATATATATATACACAAATAATTTTTAATTTATTCAACAAAATAGAATGCCTAATGTCCTAAAAAGAACAGAGCAATAATAAATTAGTAAAAATTCACTTGACAAATTTTTTTCATTTTACACTGTATATATATCCAACATCTATAAAAACTCATCAGAAATGCTGATTTCATCAACCATCAAAAACTTCTGATGAAGATATATCCATGAAATACAGTTTAAAATGAAAAAATTTGATGTGAATTTTTACTAATTTATTATTGCTCTGTTTTTTTGAAAACATTCCCAGCTAACACAAAACGTTCGAGCACATTCGACAAATATTGAGAACGTTCGAGCATGTTCTGTGAACATTGTAAAATAAATGCAAGGAATAAAATCTTTATAGATCAAAATATAGTTTCAAAGATACTAGGTTGTCTTGAAGAGGACAAAAGAGACAGTTTATTTGACTTGAAAATTGCTCTGAATATAGATGAGCTATTTATTTAGTGGAAATAGTTTCCTGTTTCAACTATATAAAGCGATATTTTATGAATCATATGAGAGCATTAATTATTAATATTTTATTGTAGTTTGTATAAGCTTGTGGTGTCTATTTTAGTGGTTCATGTATAAAACTGTTTTTATATAGAATTGACGGTCTATAACAGTTTAAGTCTTTTATAAATGGTACACTTAAGTCATTCATAAATAAAACTAGTTTGTTTATCACAAAGAGCTTTTGCTTTTTAATTAAAAAAATTTAAATAACAATTTAAAATACTTCATTAAAAATAAAAATTTAAAGAATTTTTATTTTTGATGAAGTATTGTAAATCGTGCTATTCTAAAAAACACATGTGTATATTTTTTATATTTTTAGTGGTACTTTTTCAATGAAACAACACATATTTATTTTATATGTTGTTGATGTTGTTTTGTAAACAGATTTAACTTAAATTGGTGTAAACTGTTGTTATTGCCCTTTAAAGCACTAACTAATAATAATAAATGAACTTTTTCAATGCAAGAAGTATTAGCATGAATTTTTGTTAACTTTAATCAGCTAATTGTGTGCCTTATGGTTAAAATATAATAATTAAACTATGGACTCTCAAATAAACTTGATATGGTGTAATTCAGTTGTAAAACATTGAATTTGTACAAATAAATTTTTACTTTAGTACTTATTCAACAATTGTTAAATAAATAAAGACTACGTTAGTTCAAAAAAGGATTAAATTACAGAAAGGCTACATAAGTTCAAAAAAGGATTACATTACAGAAAAACTAGCACATGTAAGTTTAAACAGAAAGTCTGTTCTATACCTGTATATTTATATGCTTAATTAAAAAACTAAAAAAAAAAAAAAAAAGTTGAGTAAACTTCCGTGTTCGTTATTGCATGTTTGAGGTGAATGTTTAAGCTATCAAAATAATGTTAGCAGTAAACGTTCGCTGTTTGTTATTTGAATGCTCGTATTAAATGTTCAAGAACTGTAAATTGGAGTTCACAAAAGTTGGTTCACATAATGCTTGCAGCGAATGTTATGCAAACCTAAATGAAAGTTGTGGCAATGTTTTTTTAACATTAATTGGTAGCTGGGTTAAGCACTCTCTTTTGTAGAATACATTTAAAATTATTTTAAAGATAAATTAAATCAAGATAAAGTCAACTTAGTTGGATAAACGTATTTACAGAACAACCGTTTGCAACTTAAACAACATGGTGTTACGGTATGGAAAAATTATAGTATGATATGGAAATTTATTGCTTCTATTTTGTTTTAAACTAGCAGTCCAATATAAATTCATAATTTTTAGGACAACTGCTTTTAAAACACGTAAATAATGTGAAATTGTTAACATAACTCAATCACACTTATTTATCTCATTAAAAATATACTTTGCTAAAGTGGTTGTATAGTAATTAAAAAAAGAGAGCTTCTATTCAACATTTACAAATGTTTTTTTCTTCACATTGTATAATATAATCTTTTATTTAAAATTACTTGTGTATATATATATATATATATATATATATATATATATATATATATATATATATATATATATATATATATATATACATATATATATATATATATATATATATATATATATATATATATATATATATATATATATATATATATATATATATACATATATATATATATATATATATATACAAATGAGTGCAAGCGCCAAGAAAAGCTCTCCTAAAACAAACATAGGGGGCCATGTGAGCTGTTCCTTTAAACAGCTTCTTAGAAGAGCTTTTGGTTTTTGCACAAGCTATCTGTTCATTCATTTAAAAAATTGTTTATTAAATACAAAATTTGGTTTTACACTTGTTACAAGCAATGTTTGTAACGCTAATGTTACAAGAATATATACATAATAAGCGTCATTTATTACGCCGTAAAATATTTCTTTAGACGAGTGTTGTCTTTGGATTTTCACACTACCTATCCATTTATTTATTAACAACATTACTTGTCTAAAAAAAATTTGACAAAGAGCTATAAATGTTTTTACTGCTCATAGAAAATGTTTTATATTTTCTTATTGTAATAGAATGTAGCCATTTTAGGAATTATTACAACAATTAAAAATTCCACATTGAAAGCTAATAATATATCAAAGTAAAAAAAATAAAAATTAAATATAATAGTTATTATGCAACAACTTTTTATCAATTAAATAATTTCATACTTTATGAATATAATTTAGAGTGTAATAACTTCATATTTATCAAATAGTCCAATCTAATCAAAAACATTTGCATTCAAATCAGCGCTCTTTTTTTTTTTTTTTTTTTTTTTGCAACAACTGTGCCTTTTAAAAATCATTGCAGTTTATTATGCAGTTCATTTTTTTTTATAAAAGTGACAGTGTTTTTCATTTTAGTTAAAATGGTAATTATACTATTGAGAAAAAAAATTATACTTTTGCAAGAGACTATCTTAAATCTGCTATCTTATACTATCTTATTGCCTGCTGCCACGAAGGAATGCTGCTAAATCGATTAAGGGTTTGGCATGGGGCAGCAATCTTTTCCTTTTTTTTCTATTTTTTTTTTCTACTTTTTCTGAAAAACTCATATGCTATAAAAATAGTGATATAAAATGCTATAAAAACTAGAAACCAAATGCTTATATAAATATGCTACAGTAGACCAAAGATTGTTCATCCAATTCTATTTGTAGATCATTTTTTGAAATAAATAAAATACTTCACCTGAATCTATTTATATTTTAATTAATTCAAACTGTAAAACTGTTTAAAACCATGGTGCATAATTATAACCTCTTTATTTAAATTACATCAAAAGCTATAAAATAAATAGCAGCAAATTCTATTTTCAAATTAGATTTATTGAATCAAATACATTTTAACAAATGGCAACAGAAATAAATAAAGGCAAGATTCAAGCTTACAGTTCATTGTGATTATCAAACAGAACAATTGCTTGCAAGCTGAGACACTCACCATGTTTGATCAATAATTTCATAAATGATCCAATTAATTATTGCACAAAGCATTTAAGTGGTAGAATTCTGATACATACAGCTACCAACTGCAAAAAATTTTACATGTCGCTAGTAACCGCACAGTCTATGTGAGATAATTTGGCAATGACTTGGAATTGAAATGCTTAAGATGGATAGTAAATCATGCAATTAACAAGTCAGGCATTCTCAGATAGGCAAAAAAATGTAGAAAAATCTCTAGCAATAACTAAAGCGCAAAATTACATTCATCTTCAATAGGGCAAAGACCACATGACTTGAAAAATAAATGGCAAAAAATCTTGTGGTCCAATGAAAGAAAATTCAATCTTGATGGTCAAGATGGCTTCAATTATTACTGTTATAACATTAGAAAAAAGAAAGTATTTTTAAAAATAAGAACTATGGGAGGCGGAGGAGTAATGATTTGAGGTGCAATTAATTATTTTGGAAAAAAAGAGATTAAATGCTGAATAATATAGAAATTTGTTGGATGATCATTTAAAAGATATTTCACAAAAATTTGGAAACACCAGTTTTATTTTCCGGCAAGACAATGCACCAATTCATAGAGCAAAGTCAAATACCCCATAGTTCACCAGTAAGAAAATTCAATTATTGGAATAGTCAGCACTCTTTCTTAATTTAAATCCTATCAAAAAAAAAAGAGGTATCTTAGCAACACATATTTATGCAGAAAGAAAACAATATTCAAATGTCAATAAATTGAAAAAGGTAATTGTACATATTTGGAAGGAAATCTCTTTTTCTGATCTCAGAAAACATTCAAAAAGTATGCCAAATTAAACATTTGAGGTTACTCAGAATTGCAGCAATAAAAACAAAGCATTATAATAAATTCAAATTAAGATACACCATATCATCAAATTTTATTGAACAAAATTAAAATATAGTTATAATTTTGCAGAAGTGTTCTTCGCAACTGTCGCCTATACTTTCAAGACTATTTAACAAGTGCTTATCAGAGTCTTTTTTTTTTCAAAAATTCTGGAGAGTGATCTAACTTGCCTAACTACCATCCCATTAGTTTTTGTCCTATCATAAGCAAAGTTTTTGAGTCTTTAATTAACATTTAATCTCTCATTTTGAATCTAATAACTTACTTTCTGATCATCAATATGGATTTCGATCTTTGCGTTCTACTGCTGATTTGTTAACGGTAATAACTGATAAATTTAATCGTGCATTAGATAGATGTGAAGAGGCTAAGGCTCACATTCAACATTACTAAAGTCTTTGATAAAGTTTGGCATGCTGGTCTTCTCCATAAGCACTCTTCTAACTGTATATCAGGTAAGATCTTTAAGATTATTGAATCCTTCCTTACCAATCGTAGTATAAAAGTTGTCCTTGATGGACAGCACTCTTCTTCATTTCCTGTATCTGCAGGGGTTCCTCAAGGTACTATCCTTGACACTAAAATTTTTTTAATTTTCATTAAAGATCTCCCAAAAACCATTTATTCTTATCTTGATAAAAAGCCAACACTCTCTGATTGCTTGGAGGAGGCATTTGGGCTTGAAAAGGATCTCACTGCTGTACAGCATGGGGCTCTTAGTGGATGGTGAACTTAAACTCAGATAAAAAATTTTCAGCTCATAATTACCGCAACAATCTAGATCTTCTTATATTTACAAATAATAATGTACTCTATGAGTCATCTACCATTCATCTGCTAGTATTAACTCTTACTTATGATCTCTCTTTGAAACAATATAACAAATCCATTGCAAAATTGACATCTGCTAAAATTGCATCTCTTTATCATGCTCGCCACTTTCTTATTCTGGATTTTATTCTTTATCTCTATAAATCTCAAATCCGCCCTTGTATGGAATACTGTTGCCATATCTGGGGTAGATCTTCAAATGATGCCCTCTCTCTTTTAGACAAGGTGCAAAAACGCATTGTAAACATAGTTGAACGTGCTCTAGCAGCCAACCTCCAACCATCATCACACCGTTGTAATGTTGCTTCTCTTTCTCCTTTCCATAAATATTATAATGGATGCTGCTCTAAAGAGCTAGTGTCTCTTGTGCCATCTGCTAAAATTTATTCTTGTATTACTCGTCACTCAATTAAGTCTCATCCTTTTACAGTGACTGTTACTAAGTGTTCCAAAAATTCTTATTCATCTAGTTTTTTTCCTCAAACATCAGTTTCATTAAAACTCGCTCCCTTCAACTTGTTTTCCTGATTCATATAATGTGCAATATTTTAGATTGCCTGTTAATCATTATCTTGCTTTATAAATTTCTCATTTAGTAACATTTTATCATTCAGTAACTTGTTGAAAGTGATGTTGTTTAATAAAAAAAAAATCTATCATTTTCCCAAAATTTTTAAATCAATCAACAAAATGAAACCAGACTATATTATAAATGAAATATTAATTAAGATGCCATTGAATAATTTAGTAATGATCATTTATTTATATGCCAAATCTTGATTTTTTAGTGAGGTTAAAAAGGTTAGATATAAAAAACTACTTTTTTACAGTATTTAAAGTTTCATGCCATTTTTGGCACTCACCAGCCATATATATAATCAAGAAAAAAATGTTTTTTCTTGATTTAAATATATGTAAAATATATTTTAAATATATTGGTTTAAATATATCCAAATATTACCATGTTGGGTCTCAAATAAAGCGAAATCATATGAAAATTTAAAAAATTTTATAATTATATTATAAAAAACTTATTGAATAAAAAAATTATTGGCAAAAATGCACTTTTTTATTTTTTAATTAATAAAGTTCATTTTTTATTCTGTTAAATCTAACATATTTATTTTTAAATAATATAGTTATCATTTTAAAAACTTTCATGATTTTGCTTCATTTGAGATCCAACATAATATACTTTTGAAAAACTTTTTTTTTTGATAATATTTGGAACTCCTTATATGTTCAAGGATCTTGGGGGACCCCTAAAAATATTTTTTATTCAAATATTTTTTAAAGCCAGTGTTTTTTTATCATATAGAACATATTTAGGGGATGGCAGCATATATTTTTCAAAAAAGTTGTTTTTTGGGACACTCTAATGTGTATGTGTGTGTATATATATATATATATATATATATATATATATATATATATATATATATATATATATATATATATATATATATGCTGATATACATGTATCATACATAGTGATGCATTATGACATTTGCTATGAATATTATACTCATTTTTTATAAATCAGAAAAAAATATATTAACATACGATCATCATTTATGAGTTTTTCAAGATACTCCTTATCAGCATAAAGTTCACCAAGAAGTTGTTTAACAGTCTTTTTTGATGGAGCTGGTAATTTTACATCTTTGTTACGACTTGCAATTGGAGGCTTTATTTGGATTAAAGGTGTCTGTTTTAGCAGTCCACGTTTTTTTGTACTCTGAAAAAATAATTACTTTTTTATACTAGCTCTACTCATTATTTACACCATCACAAAGTTGATTTGACACACCATTGACAAAGTTTTTGTTTTCCTACTCACTCATTTTATAACATTTTGTATATATTATACTTTGCTTGTTTTTCTTTACTAATTTAGTAAATAATTTTTTTTTTTTTAACTGGCTTCATTTTTAATGTTGTCTTTTTTTCTTAATGTTTTCAAAATTAACATAAAATTCAAAATTAACAAATTTAAGCTCTTTTAGCTATTTATTTACAAATTAAAACTTGTAAATAAATAGCTCTTTTTGTTAATTTTGAAATTCAAACAAATATATACAAATACCTAAGCAAATAAGTACCATTCATGGTATATCTTTTATACTTTTAATAAGTACGATTAATGATATATCTGTTGAAGAAAAGTTGAAAAAAGAACTAAAGTTAAAAAAAAAAATAGGGATTTTATTAAATCTGGTGCTACTAAACCAATCGGAATTAATAATGAAAATGAATCTTAAGTTCATTTTCATTAATAATTCTGAAGAACTATTATTAAAAAAATTAGAATCAAAATCCTTAAGACAATACTTGTAATTGTATGTTTTTATTATTCTGATATTACACCAGTACAAGCCAAATTTGATTTTGGTTAATTAAATACTTAGAAACAAACTAAATGCCAATCTGACAGAAGAATCATTCTTTTGTTGTGACACACAAACACACACACAAAATAACTGAATGTCAATCATATAGAAGAACCATTATTTTGTTGTGATATCAAAAATAACATAATCAAAAACAAAACAGATAAAAAAAACGATGAAATCTTTTTTTATCTGTTTTGGTTTTGATTATATTATTTGTGATATGTAATTTAGTTGTGTTACGCAACACAACTAAATTACATATCACAAATCCTAGAGCAAACAAAATGAGGACATCTCATTCTGTATATTAGAAATGATATTTAATCAACTAAGAATCAGTTAGCTCACTCAGATAGTGAACAGATTTGGTGTGAAACTTATATGAACAATAAAAATCCTTAGTGGCTGCATATAAAGACACCCAAGTTTTCAATATATATATTATCAATTACTATATTAAGTGATAACTTTTATAAATTCAAAAAATACCAAAACCATATCATGATGGGCAATTTCACAAATGGTTTAGATGGACTAGTGATGCAGGTTTTTGTAAAGTTCATAGTAAAATTGCATGAGATTCAGTTTTAGGCTGAAAAGAATTTTTAAACTAAAGTTACTTAAGTTATTTTTAAACTTTCAAAAAAACGAGAGATCTTGTGATTATAAAAGTCATAATTCCAATATTCTATATAAACCTAATGTAGGTTGCACTAGAAAAACTAGAAACAGCATGTTTTCTAATTAAATCAGCTCTTAAAAAGTAACTTTTATTATATAAATTTAAAATTTAAAATTGAAATAGTAAACTTAAAAAAATAATCTCTTTTCAATAAACGCTTCAAAGAAAATTATTTTCCAAAATTGAGATTACATCAAATTGCTTAAACAGAGATAAAAAACAGGTATAGATGGTATCAAACAGAGATAAAAAACAGGTATCGATGACAAATATAAACTTTTACTTTAATTTTAAGAGGAAAATGAATGTATTGAATGTACAATCATCTCTTTGTGAGCGTTTTAGTTTAATCCTTACCATGTCTGTGTACCACATTAAATTTGTTTCTTTGATAAACAAAGTTGCTGCGTTTTGAAGTTAAAAGGTTGAGAAAGGGTTGTAAAAGAAAAAAAAAGTCACTACAGTTAAGAAGTACCCTCCTTGACTGTAGTGACTTGATGTTGGGAACCTGATAATAAAAAAAAAGGCAAAAATAAAAAGAGATTTTAAAAAATAATTAAGGACTTTAGGAAAGACTTATAAATATATAAAAATTAATACACTTCACAATGTTTATTCTTTAAACCTTTAGGAAACAGACTTATAAATATATAAGAGTAAATACATCTCACAATGTTTATTCATAAAATTTAAAAAGTAAACATAAAATACACAAAGTTTTTTATGTTTATAGATTTTATTTGCAAAAAATACGATTCAAATTTATTTCATTAAATATTGTAACAATAACATTATATTACTAAATCAATATAAAAAATTAAAGGGAAAGACTTTAAAACCATATTTAGTTTATATAGCTTTAACATCATATTTAATTAATTTATTTATTTATTGGAAATTATTATGCAATAATTTTTAAACTATTTTTATTCAAACAAACTCCTTGATTAAGTAATGATTTTGTTTGAACAAAATATAAAGCATTAAATTATGAAAATTTAAAATTAAAATATTAAACATTAAATAACAAAACTGAAAACAATGATTTGTTCTTAACTTAATTGAACTTATTTTTGAAAAATTTTTTGATTGGCTGAAATTATAAAAACATAATAATTTACGATTATTATACATATTTTTAAATGTTTTATTTCAAAAAAAAAAAAGAACCACATTTCTTAATAGTATCAAGTGATATGATAAAGTTTAAACCCTGGAAACTAACTGGAGTAACAACAACAACAACAAAAAGTACAAAAGTTTAAAAAATTAAAACTTACAAAGTCATCCTGTTTGGAGAAAAAAGAAAGATCACCTTTTGCTTCTAGTTTTATTTTTGCTGCTTCTAAATATGCATTTAAGAAAAAGAACTTTTATATTTAATGAAATAGTGCAAATTTAATAAGTAGTTTTTTGTTGAACATACAGGGAATTAAAAAAATAACTTACTTCCAATTGAATTTTCAATCGCTTCTTGAGCTTTTTGTATCCCTAAGCGGAACTCATCAAGTTCAGGACATAGTTTATGTCCTCTATGGTAGTATACAAGAGCATACTCAAAGTCTCCTATACAGTACAAAGCTTCTGCTTTTTGACAAAGACCCTAATAAGCAAAAAAAAAATTATAAAATTGAAAACTTTAAATTAATAAAAAATGAAAAAAATCCTAATTTATTTTCTTTTAAATTTATTTATTTATTTTTTTCTTATGGATACTTTATTTTGTTCTTAGAATTTATTTTAGTTTTTACAGGTAAAATTTAAAAAAAAGTTCTTTATTTAAGTTATTGTTATTTTACAATTAATTAAATTAATGTTTTATTTTTTAATAATATTATTTTTAACTAATAAAAAATTTTCTTTATTATTATTATTTTTTTTTTTTTTTCAATTTTATTATTTTATTTGTTTTTCATTTATTATTATTTTTATTATTATTATTAATATTACTATTATTATTGTTGTTGTTGTTGTTGTTGTTGTTGCTGTTATTATTTCATTACTTATAATTTTATGGTTAAAAAAAAATTAACTAAAAAAAAGTAAACTAAAACTCTTGAGCTCAAAAAAAGTTGACAAAAAACATAGTAATAAATTGAATAGTAAAAAAGTACCTTGATTGAATCTTTATTTTCGGAAAGAACTGTTTCTGCATCTTGTAATGCTTTTTGAGGATCTCCAAGCTTTAAATAACACTTAGATCTAGCAACTAGACAAGTTGGGTCATTTTCTTTTATTTCAAGTGCCTACAAATTAATAAAAATGTTTTAATATTTATCAAGTTTATTTTTTATATATAAAATAAAACTTTACTACAACTGAAAGATCTTACCAAACTATAGCTTTCAATAGCTTTTTTAAATTCACCTTGTTTAAATAGAATAGCACCTTCAGCTAAATATGTGCTATACGAACTTCTTGGAGCACTGTTTTCTTCATCGTCTTCATAGGTTTCGCTATTGGTCATTTATATAATAATACTTTTGAATATGACCTCCTTTGCAATGGTACTTGCAATTATTTGACCCTTTTGAATGGAATAATATGACCAGTTTATGCTGTTGCTACGGAACTTGATATAGTCCGTTACAGTCCGAATTGTTACATCGTACTTAGCGACGATATATGCTTGGCCGATTAATCTAAACTTCATTTAAGTCGGCTCGCGTCACGTTCTGGTACATAATGTTTTAATAAAATAATAATTTAAGGTATAGCTTACTTGTACCGATTATAAGCTCATTTTAAAACGAAATTAGGCTTTTCTTTATTAATTTTTCTTTATTAATATTAAAAAAGATCTAGAAACAGCTGTAATTAAAGTAAAAAAACATGGATTTACCAAAAGGAAGGTTGCAAAAATGTACAATATTCCATTAGGAACATTACCTAAAAAATTAAAGCTTGGGGATCAAGTTCTGAAATGCATGGCGGACAGACCAGACTTGATAGTAAAACCGAAAATTTGTTTGTCCAAAAAATTATTGATGTGACTAACTGGAGAGTTCCATTTGATTCGTAGGATATAAAACTTTTAGTCATATCTTATTGTGATAAAGTGAAGATAAATGACGCTTGATTCAAAAATAATATGCCTGGGGTAGAATGGACTCAGTCTTTCACGAAGAGACATTATTTAACAAATAGGTTGCTGACAATGTAAAACATAGTAGAGCTGAAGTAAATGAGGGAAACCTTAAAAAATATTTTGATAATTTGTACCAAGAGTTAAAGGATATACCTCCAGAAAATATCTACAACTATGATGAGATCAATATAACAGACAATCCAGGATCCAAATTCGCTATTGTTTGTCGAGGTCATGGAAACCGTGTTGAAAAAAAAACAAGAATATTTAAAGCAGTCGATCAGTTCAATGTTTTCTGGCAATGCTGTTGGAGAGTTTTTTCCGCCCATGGATGTTTATAAAGCAAAGAATCTTTACCAGGGTTGGACTCAACGTGGACATTAAGCTTGTAACAATAAATTTGATACAACTTTCTACTCTCCAATTCAAAAGAATACTCACGACTGCTTTAACCCTCTAAATACTGCAACATCTAGTGGTTGACAGAGATGAGTTGCATTTGAGGGCATTGTTATAAACTTGGACATCAAGTTTATAACAATACCCTCAAGCTTTGATTTGCGAATTTAGAGCAATGGGGATCTACCCTATGGACAAAATAGAGGTTATAAAACGTCTTCTAGGAAAATATAAAGATCCTGGTGGTAAAGACACCGTAATGATTCTTACTGAATCCATTTTAGATATTTTAAAAATAGAATTAATAATAAAAATTTATGATTAGGCGTAAATCCACCTGTAAAACGCAAACCACGTGGTCCAAAGGTGGAATCAGGTAAAAGAATTTATTTTTAGAAAAGTCAATGCCATTAAGTTCAACAGAGCTTAACAACAACACAGATGGTAACTGATACTGTGCTTTATGTAATGTAAAGTGGGTAGAGTTAAGTAATGATGTATGGATTCAATGCGACAGATGCAGTAAACCATATTACCTCCAGTGTTGTGGCCTCATTTATGATAAAGATTATTTTTATGAGCTCAATATTGAAAATATCAACATTGTATACAGCCTGTGTGAATCATTTGAAAAATTGAAGGATAGTAACAGTTGATGCTCTGTTTTATGCAAAATTGATTTGTAAATATTGTGATACATGTAGATATATTGAAAAAACTAGGTTTTAAACGTAGAATGTTAATTTTTTAACATGAACTGAATTAAAAAAAAGTAGTTTTATATTAAATAAACTTTCTGTTATCTGTTTGATCTTTAACAGTATTTCCCCCCATTTTATTATTGTAACGTAGCCTTAATCTAGGATATGAAAACGATATATAGAGTTCAAAATCACCCCAAATCGGCTGTTCATTTTCACCCCGTTTCAGAAATACGTATATACTCGTGTAAAACCAGAAAAATGAGGTATTTACTTTATAGTGTTGATCAGGTTTACACCTTTTTACAAAAAGCTAAAGAGTATAATGTTCTGTTAAAAAAAATGGTAGTGATTAGACATACAGTTTTCTTCCATGATACAAAAATGTTCAAAAAGCGTTTAAAGTCACCCCCATTCACGGTATCACAAACAAAACCCCGGGACATGTTTTCACCAATTATACTAATTGCACTTCTCATGCAACCAGGGCTTGTATTTATAACACATGATCCAGTGGTCTGTGGGCGAATCTTAATACTTTTCTTCCTAATTTAAACAACAAATTTCTGTATCACCTCGGGCACTCTTTTTTTTTTTTTTAATTGTAATAAATTATTTCTAATTGATTAAAGTTCTTCTTTCTCCATTTTACTTTTACCAGCAGTATTTTTTACTTCTGGTTCCTTCTTATCTATCTTTTTATCTAAAATTAAAATCAAGTTAAACCATCCTTTTATTTTATTCTTTTAAATAATAAAATTAAATATTCATAAAAACTTGAACAGCATTAATTTTTTCGTGTGTTGTCTAGAGCTAGTTGTTGATTTTCTCAGCACTTAAGTAGTATAATTCTGGGTATATCTAAACATTTAAATTCTGAAGTACTAATTGTAGTTTTACGAGCTGAAGTTCGAAATAAAGATTTTGAATTTTAAAAATCTTTACCACTAATAAAAAACTTAAATATTTTCTCATTTGTCTCAACAACAGAAACAGCATCCCTCGATGGCAAAAACAAACCGCTACGATATTTTATTTTAAAAAGAATTTTACATAGAAATGTTCGAATGATCGAATATCAGTTAATAAATAAGCACAAACATTGCAAGAAATTCATCAAATTTCTGACTATATATTTTAATATTGTTTCTTTGTTGCTAGACATTTAAAGTTCAAAAAAAAAGAAACTTCTTTAAATTCAATATTCTGATCATGAAAGTTATTAACAGAACATGACTTTTTGCTCCCATCAATAGAAAAAATAGAGTCATTAATATTTATTATTTAATTATTTGTATACATCGTTGGTAGCAATACATTTTTTGACATTATTTTGGCAACCGATTGAAAAAAACATTTATCTCGTAATATACATGTGCAGCCATAGCGAAGTGGTTAGCGCGCTTGCCTCAGAAACTAGAGATCCCTGGTTCAACGCCACCTCTGGGCAAGTTTTATAACTCGGTAAGGAAAGAGGCGTGAACTTCCTTTGAAATGCTCTTCCGCGGTGCTCTGTGATAAGACTGTAAGGACTTCTTGAGGCACCTAAAGAAAAATAAATAATAATAATATCGATTCTATGAAAACACGTTTAAATTTAAAATAAGTTTTATTTTAACGTGTTTTAATCGTTACATTAATAAAGATTAAAACACTTTTTTTTTTAAACTTATTTTAAATCGTTATTGTAAAAACTGTTTAAAACAACAATTCAAGTTTACTTTGTGAAAAAATAAATAGTTTATCTTACTAAAAAAAAAACTTCATTATATTAGCTAATTGCTGTTTTAGACCGCGATCCGTGCATGCTAATCGCATTGGTCTGTGACCTCCCTCTCAGAACCAAGTAATTTTTTCAGAAATAGTACTTTATAATATGTAATAACATTTTTGAAAAAGTTCCCAAGTTTTTCTTTCGCAATTTTCAAAAAAAAAGTGTTAGAACCCCCTATAAAAATCGATTTACACGACTATCGTTTCGTATCGTTGAAAGTTATCAATAGAAAACAGAACATATTTTTGTATAGAGTCAAAATGTTTGGTAAGTTAGCTTAATATATACTAAAAAAAATTATTAATCTGTCCAGCTGTTAAGGGTGTCAGCGTGTTGACTTTGTTTCAAATAGGTATTTTAATCATAGTATTAAAAATGTAGAACGAGTAAAAAGAATTACTCATGGAACTTTGATTATTCGTATATTAAATAAACTACAGCCTATACCTCGTCATAAAAGAAGTTCCTTTCAAATGAAAAAAATAAAGAGGAATTAATAAACTTTTTGTTTACTCATTGGAGTTAATTGAATACATTTTATTTCTCAAATAAGAGTGTTTGTTTAACCGATGAAGATAAATGTTATCAGTTTATGTTACCAGCAAATAATGTGGTAGTATCTAAAATAATCGTTCTTAAAAGTGACCATGAAGAAGCAGATACTCGATTAATGGCTCACTGTTATCATGCAGCTTCATCTCACCAAAATGTTGTTATTTGAGTCCTGACACTGATGTATTTGTCATTGCTTTACATGCTATCAAACATTTTACTGTTAATGTATTATTTGAAACCGGAAATCAAAACAACAAACGTATAATTAATGTAAGAAAAGTAGCTGATTATTGAGGTAGATCTTTTGTAAATGCTGTAGTTGGCTTTCATTCTTTTACAGGTTAATTAATTAACTTAATTTATCTACCTTTTATGACATCATTTCCCATTCTTTTTTTTTTGTAAGTTTCACTTCTGTTATACAAACATTTAAAACACTGTAAAATTGTATAATGTGTTTGCCTTTTAGGATGCAATACTGCAAGTTCATTTTATGGTAAAGGAAAAGCTTCAGTACTTAAGGTCTTACAAAAAAAAACTGAGTATGAAGTTGTGTTAGCAGTACTCGGTGAAAATCACTTGAAGGCATCAGATTTATTTACTAAAATTGAGAAATTTGTGTGTCACCTTTATGGTAATACATAGTTTCTTCAGTTAACCAGTTGAGATATGAACTCTTCAAGAGTGGCAAATATAGTGAAGAGCAATTGCCACTAACTTCAGATGTATTAGTACAACACATTCTGAGATGTAATTATCAAACTTATATCTGGAAACATGTCACTATACCTCTATTGAATATGCCAAATGTTTGGGAACATGGTTGGACGATGGATGGCGACGAATTGAAGATAAATTGCTGTCAAATGAAATTGCTCCCGATAACATATTAAATTTTGTTAATTATAGATGTGCGACTGGTTGTAATACAAAACGATGCTTATGCCGGAGTGCAGAACTGACGTGTTCTAATTTATGTCAATGCATTGAATATGGCAATAATAATTCGAAATTCGCTAAAGACAGCGATGATACTTACAATGGAATAATTTCAAGTGATTCTGATATAGATAATCAACCATTGTAAACTTTTATGTTTGTAAGATAATAAAAATAAATTTAAAAAAGTTAAATGAACAATGTTTTATCAGTTGTTAAAACGATATTTCAAATTAACTTTTAGACTTACACGATAAAAATCAATTCACTCTTATATACCTATGTAAATGAATGTATAATTGGTTATATATTAAAAATATTTCCTATATTTATTTACAATTTATTATTTATGCAGTTACAGCTGCTAAAAACAGTTTTTAGATCACTATTTTATCTTACACGATAAAAATTGATTCACTCAAACCCCACCTCTGGGCAAGTTTTGCGACGTCGGTTAGGAAGGAGGTGTGAACTTCCAATTAAATGCTTATCCGCGGTGCTCTGTGATAAGACCGTAAGGACTAATTGGGACACCTAAATAAAATTAAAAAGAAAAACTCGAATGTGTTTGGGCCTTATAAATTTTATCAAAACAGTGCTATGAATTATTAGATCTTATCTAGTTCTTATTTAGATATTATTTCCTAGGGTAAAACAGTTCCCCCATTACTTTCCATACTTTTGTATACAGGAAGTTTTAGTTTAATGTTAAAATAACTTTGTTTAAAGAATAAAGATGATCTCTTTTGCGTTCAAATATGAAGAACTTAACTTCGAACCTGTTGCATAGTTATAAAAGTTTCCATTAAACTTCTGTTAAAATGGATATGCTATCTAGCAATGAAATAAAAGTTGAAATTTTAAAATTTTTTATTGAAATCGTTGCCTTGGTTTGAAAAGATTCTAATGATCTATGAGTAGTTTTGAGTAAACCAATGTTAAAAATTGTTATGTTCCTGCCATAAATATTTATTAAAATCCATCGATAATATTTTTTACTCACGATAACATAAGCATTTACTTTAAGTATCACTATTTTCCAATATAAAATGTTTCACCCCTCATAGAAAAATAAGTACCCCTAAAATGTAATTAGAACATCGTCGTAAAAAAATAAAAATATCTTCACTATGACAAGGTTTTACATGCCGTTATAACGGCAATTAGAAACATGTTAAAAGATATAAACATTATTCTACTTTAAAGTGGTAAATCACAGAAAAGTGTTTTGACAAAGAAACTAGGCCAGAAGAAATGTGTAAAAATTTTGGAAGCTGAAAAAAGTATTTTTTATTAAATTTTGAGGAAGTTTTTCCTAACACCATTTTTACCTACAATGTTCTCCCCGCCTCCAGAAAATAATGTGCCATTGCCAATATATTCAGGAGATGTACTCCATATAACAGCATGGTTGTTACAAGAATATAAAATAAGAAGATAAAGGCATTTATTTGGCGTATTAAAAACTAGTATGACTGTGAAGTTTATACTGCTGCATTTGCTTTTATGTGAGCTTTATGAATTGATTATTTTTATTACCATGAAGATAAAATGCGCAAGTGCATTTGCCATCCTGCCTACAAATTCAGGGTCCAGTTGCTTTCCTAAAAAAATCACACAAAAAAAACGCGGAAGAAAACTCAGATATCAACAATTGTCATATAAATTTTATATATTATTTTAAGTATAATGTAAATTTTAAATGTTACATATTTGAAACGTATAAATTTTTCATTGATGCTCTTTTTATTTTCAGTTATTTTTTGTAATTCAGTAACCATGACACCATAACCATGACACGTCTTCCAAGGTTATTCGGAGCTAGTATATGCAAAATTAAAGAATTCATTATTTTTATTCTCTCTATGTTTATAATAACTTCTGATGAACAAAATATTTTTTTGATGTTTTAATAGTTCTTGTCCGAGATCACGACAGAGACTTTTAGTTAAAATGTAAACTTTTATCTATTAATCTCAAGCTAGCAGGCATCTCTAACACCCTTATTTATAAAATAGAAATTTCAAATGAACAACTGCAGCTTTTTATTCAAACATTTAGGGTATAACATTTATTACACCCTAAAAATTAAGGGTATAAAATGTTAAAATAAAAAGTCTTAAATTCCTTTAAAAAACAATATTACTAAAGTGATGTTTTTAATAAACTTAGATGACACAGTAGGAAACCAATACTAAAGCAAAGGTTGATAGTCAAGATGAAACAAAATAAGTTAAAGTTTGCTAACTTAACAGTAGAAATTTGAAAAAAAAAATTAATGTTTAATTTATTTAAATTTGTTTACATTATAAGTGTTGAACATTACAACTCGAAATGTTTTCAACAAAAAATCAGAAAAATGGTTGGCTGTGTCTTAAAAACTGTAAATATTCTTATAATTTAGTCTGTGACAAGTGGAAAAGGTTTGGATTATTTCTACTTTATAAAGGGGACTATGAAGCAAGATCAAAATTTTTATGTTAGAAAATTGGTTGCATATTTCCTAGTGATGGTCTTAGTGATGATCTTAGTGATGGTCTTATACCAATACTTAGTCCTGTTATATAATAAAAGTTTAGATTTGGGCGAGAATAAAAGGTTTTTATAATCTCATTTTAATAAATGAATTGATATAATGGAAAACAGTGCAAACCATAAAAGTGTGGAACCATGAATGTAAAATGCGGTATATATGTTTACAATGTACAATATCTACCAGGTTAAGTCAAAAACTCTATCACAATTTATGTTAATGATTCAATAGGCCTTGCTAAGATGATATAAACAATATAAAGTTATGGACATCTATTTGGCTCACAAAATTTAATTATGAAAAATGCAAGGTTAAGCATATAGAAAAAATCTAAATACTACATTTTTAATGTCTTATATTGATTGCAAGTATGTTTATAAATTATGAAGCTGAAGGTGACTTGGAAATTATGGATAATCTGATCTAAAATGGTACTCACAGATTGACTCTGTTACTAGTAAACCAAATACAATCTTCAGTATTATAAAAAGAACAGTTAAATACCAAAATGTAAACACTGTAAAAAAATTTTATACAACTTTTATATTGAATTTGGAGATCCGTTAAGGTTTCCATAGCTACAGTAAGTCAAAAGTGAGAGGACCCAATATAAAGATAACTAAACTAGCACCTATAATTGTAAAACTATGTTATGAAGCAAGGTTAAATATTATGAAATTAACAACACAAGAAAAACATAGACTACAAAGATACTTTATTTAAAATTATAAAAAATCATTATATCCAATATCAAATAAATGGATCAGAAATTATCAAAAAACAACAAAAAAAAGCCGACAATAACATAAGCTCAAACTAACAAAACTTATTTGCAGAAACATTTAGTTTTTTTTTACCAAAATCAGATCGTAAAGTCTTTGAACAACTTGCTTTCTGATAAAAGAGAAACTAATTTGATGAATAAATTCAATAAAAAACTTGAAAAATCTTAACTTCGCAGAAATTTATTATTAAAACAATAACAAAAAGCTTAATAAATCCATACTTGTCCTGGTGAGAAATGAGCTAGCGACTAGCTAGCTTTATAGCGATTTCGAGCGATTTTTTTTTTATTTTTTCCTAATGTCTTTAACATCTTTAAAAATTCGATTTTTAGTGTTGAGTCTATTATAATTATGAAAATAATTGAACTTTAAACATTGAGATTTTGTAGCAATGTTAGCTACATATTGTAGCTTTGTAGCTAGCTACAAAATATGTACAAATCTATCGCTTGTTGATAGCTACATATCAAAATTTTTTAGACAGCGATTTTATTACGATATGGCGCATGCTACGATAGCCAGTGGGTCTTTAGCTTATTAGGCTAGCTATCCTCGTAGTCAAATTGTTACCTTTATCTTTACGAATATCGATAGCTTATTGCTAACTTAAAAAAGCAAGAAATCCTCGTACCCATATCTCTGTCTTTATTGTTACGATTATAGCTAGCTATTTGCTAGCCGATTTCCCACCGGGTTGCAATCCAAATTTTTAAATATATCTGAAACCTATACTCCTATAAACCTACTCCAATACTACCTATACTCAGGAATTCTGTTTTCAGAATCAGAAATTAGGCATTGTGTAATATTATACGTTGGCGAAATGTTGTATTTTAAATTTATTCAACGATATATTTTATGTTTGCACAACGTTATATATATATATATATATATATATATATATATATATATATATATATATATATATATATATATATATATATATATATATATATGCATATATATACATTAAATAATATATATACAACGCATATATAATTGTATATACGTAAACATATTTACATGTTTCAACCATTTTGATGAATTAACATTGCTGATTATGTTTGTTTTTACTTGTTACATCGCATCTGACTAAAGAGGCATTATTCACGTTTGTTTGTGGCTTGATATGATGTTATATAAAAAATATATCAGCAAAATATATTTCTATATTCAACTGAAGTATTTGGATTAAAAATAATTCTTATAAGTTATACAAAGATGGGCGCCCGCAGGATATTTTGATGTTTCAGATAGGACACTTTCACACGTTGTGCAAACTCCAAACTTAAGTATATTTATACCAATGCCAAATGAGGAGGCCTTGCAAAAATTTGGGATGCCGGAGGCCTGGGAACAAAAAAGCTCTAAAACGTTTGCTCCCCCCTGCCCAGCCGTGAGGGCACTAATATAGTAAAATTTTCAGCTTTACTATCGTAAACTAAATTTAAATTTATCGACAGATTTTAAATTTCGTAGAAAAATATTGTAAATTACAAAAGTTATTACCATGCAAAATTTACACCCCCTTCATTTTGGGGGAAGGAGGGGGTGGAAAATTTGCATGGTCATAACTTTTGTAATTTACAATATTTTTCTACGAAATTTAAAATCTGTCAATAAATTTAAATATAGTTTACAATTGTATAGCTGAAAATTTTACTATATTAGCGCCTTTACGTTCTGACAGGGGGGGGGGGGAAGCAAACGTTATACATATGGGGTATATATGGGATTATACATATTTGATCAACGTTGATCCCTAAACATTGAATCAACGTTAGATTAAGATCGGAAAAACAACCAACTTTTGCAATGTTTTTACATACGTTGGACCAATGTAGATTCGCTAACTAAATTTAATCACGTCGTTATTAAGATTTTTATTAATATAGATGCAATAAAACTAACATTGGGTCAATGTTGTATTTGCATCAAAGAAAATAGCTGACGTTTGCGATGTAAAATACGTTGACCCAACGTAAGTGTGCTAGCTGGGTATATTCTTTGTATAGTTAATTTAAATTTTCTATCAATAAATAGTGATGGAAAATTCAGGATCTGGATATTACAAGATCCATACGTAAGGAATCAATTTGGGGGGTTTGGGATAGCCGAGCCATGGCACTAGATTTAGTATAGTCGGACAGGAGGACGCATTAATTTTCATTGTAGATTTTTGGTTTGTTTTGATCCGTTATAGTCCGGTGTAGCGTTTTTAACGGTAGGCATTATTTGTACGCGCGTACAACACATTTTTTCTTAGTCGTACACGCATATTTAAACATAAGTTGACGATTTCATTTGAAATTCTTGTTTAATTTAACCTAATATTTTTTATACAAATTAAATTAGTTTATAAATCTAATTTAAATAAATATAAAAATAATTTTCTTATGTTTTAAAAAATGCCGGCCCAAACCTAAACCCTCTGTAGATGTATGTACAAATCACTGCGCCTATTCCTATGTAAGTCAGTCGATGCATGTACACGCTATTGCGCCTATGCCTATTTAAGTTTGTCAATGAATGTACACTCCAAAGTGCCTATCCCTATTTAACTCAGTATGCTCCACTACGACTACATCTAAATCAGACGATTTATGTATGCATTGATGCATACATAATGCACTTATTATTTTTTTTTTTTAATTTCAAAGTTGAAAAATAAAAATAAGTAATAAACATAACTATGAATAAACAACAATAATAGTTAAAAAAATATAAAACTATTTAGAAATAAAACATTAAAATAAAAAATCTCTCCGATAAGGATTAGATTAGTCTCAACCCTAACAGTCACGCCTCAATAGAAGAAGATTTAAGCACTCCATAGCACGACATCGTTTTATTAACGACGCGGAAAATAAAGTATATAAACATTTTTCGCGTAAGATTTCTATCGTGTAAACCTTATTTGTACGCGCGTACAAGTAATTTCGATTATTAACAAAAACTTCGATTATTAACAAAAACGGGAAAAATTTCAACTAAAGCAATAATTGAAAAAGCAGTATATTTTTATATAAATAAACAATGCATTAAAACAATGCACTTTTTATAATGATAATAAGAGAAAGCTGCAACTACCTAAGGGAATTGCTGCATGATACCAATCTTAGATTGTGTTGATGAATTGTACTGTTAAGTTTATAATAATTACTAAAGTTTAAAATGTTGTTAGGTAATCTCTCAGAGACAAAAAGCAGTTCAATAAAAATATAAAATCTAGTAAATTCAATAAAGTAAGTTCAATAAAAATATTAAATTTAGTTTCATACTTTTTAAAGGCTATAGCAGATGTTTCAATCGTTTGAAGATTATCCCCCATGACAAACATAAAGCGTATGTTAGTTTGAAATAGCATAATTTTATTAGTCTCAAAGCTGAAAAAAATTCTGATCTTTGTCAGTATTCCATTTGCACAGATATATTTAGATGCAATCTGCTTTAGTTAGTCTTTGTGGTCATTACGCGTTGTGGTTTAAAGAGAACTGTTCTGATTTTTTTTTAGCATTTAGGGATAATCTGTTGGCTCCTAGCCATTAAACCAAGCAGGCCAGGTTGTAGTTGAGATATTGATTTAGTTTTTTAAATATTTTTTTATTTATTAGGACTTGAGTGTTATCAGAGAAATTGTATGTTTTTAAGAATGAAGTCCATGTTTTTAAGAATGTAGTGCATTTTTTTTTTAATACATATTTTTGACCTGAATGTAGTTCAGGTCAAAAATATGTATTAAAAAAAAGAAGAGGACCAAGAATTGTACTAGGGAACACCTATTGACATTGATTAAGTCTTAGAAGTGGTATTGGAAATGGGTAAGAGATACCATAACTATGTAATTTGCATAACATAATTTAGTTATCCACAGTTTCAAATGTAATCTAAAAACTTTACAGTTAAATATGTTTTTTGTCTAAAGCTTTCCAGATATTTTTCAGTTATTTTTAGAAGTTCTTGGTTTATATAGAAAATTTTACAGACTTTGAAAGCTGTATAATCTCTTCAAGGGATTATAAAAAATTTATGTACAAGAGACTCTTGAAGAGTCTCTTGTACATCAATTTTTCCAGATGTTTACTGATATTGGATAGTAGTGATATTAGATGACAGGTATGATGGTTTATGTAAAACTTTTTTTTAAGGGATTGGTATAGGCCAAACAATCTTAAACAAGTCATGGTCCAAATTTCACAAAAATATATTTAACTGTAGAGTTTTTAGATTACATTTGAAACTGTGGATAATTGAATTCTGTTTCTAGATTTAATTGTCTCTAATTATTACTAATTGTCATTAATTATTACTCTTAATTAGGATGGATAAGTTCTTTTGATGCTATGATAAGTATATTTCTAGAAGCACTGTCGAGACTTGTGTTGTTTTTAATCAGTCTATTGTAGATAAGTAATCTTCTACCTTATTTGGTGTAACTGTGGATATATAAACAAGAAATTTGTGTTATGGTTTCTAAGATAGTGACTACGGTATGATTTCTGATGCAAGATTGAGAAATAGTCATTAAGTTATTTTGTTTTTTGTCATTGTCAGATTATTGACAAGTTAGCTTTTTATTGTACTTTGATTATTGGCAGAGACTATTCTACAAATAAAATGAGTGGGGATGGGGTGAATCCTTAAGAAGTATTGACTGGCTCCCTGGTTTCTAAAAAAAACATAAATTCACCCAACCTTAAAATTGCCTCTGATTATTGGATTTTATATTTTTTATGATTTTTAGTCTATTCCAAGTGTTTTTAAGGTTATTAACATTTTTATTTAATAAATAGTGATGTAAAATTTAGGATCTGGATTTTACAAGATCCATATGACTTTTCTGACATTTTGAAAAGAAAAAGGTAAAATAAATTTTCCCTATTAAAAAGCCTACTTAGTAATAATTTGCTATAGTCTGTATTAAAGGTTGCTAATCTATGACTGTAAAAATATCCTCCTCTATTAGAACATGAATCAGTTTTCTTTAGAAAGCAACTTTCCAAAGATATATCAGTTTCTTGCATATTAAATTGTCAAGTTTTTGTTTTCCAAATGTTTTGTTTTAATATTTTATAATATTTTAATTCTCAAAACCAGAGTCCTTTTTGAGACTTTACATCCCTGTTTTTTTCTTCTTCTCAATAAACAGTTTTAACCCATTACTCCATGATAAATTGATTTAAGAATCTTGGATGGAATTAATGATAAAGATATTGGTTTTTAATTAACAGTTTTCTAAATTAACATTGTTTTAATAACACTTAATATTAGGTTCAACATTGAAATTAAAATGTTAAATTCAATATTAGATTATGTAAAATAGATGTGTCAAATTAATCAAAAGTTTCATTGTTTCTAATGTTTTAAAAAAAGCATCCAGTTGTGTACAAAGTGGAAGGGTGTCCTAAATTAGTAGTTTTACTGCGTACATATATACCAGAACTTTTTGTATAAGTAAATTTGTCAACTTGTTTCTCTACGTAGTGGCCTCGTTTGTCAAGGTTTGTGTTTCAGAGTTATAGAGTTGAGAGAGGGTTATAACCACAAGTAGTCTCCTTATCTATAGTGGCCTTATCGGCCTTGGGGAGGTGAATTAACAAAAAATAATAATAATAAACAAAAGATAATGCAATTTGATCAAAAAATTTTTAAGTCATTCAATACAAAACATAGTTAAAAACAGCCTACTGATTTCTTTATTTCTCTGTCCGATTAAATTTGAATGAAACAGACCATTATCATATGTAAAAATACTATAATTGTCATAAATTAATATAAATACTGTTTTAAAATAAAAAATATTAGTCAAAATTAATTAAATTCTGTTAAGATAAAATATAGCTTTTGCGTTTTTATGAATTCCTTCAAAAAAAATTGCCAGCTGTTAGATGCATTTTTATTACCAAGTAATGAGTCATTACGTTGCCAGTTTTTTATGAATGTTACTCTCAGGTGCTTAATACAAGGTGGGGTGGGAATATAAAGTGGGGTGGAAAGATTTGTTCAGATCTAATGACAGGGGGGGGGGGTTATCTTATACCAATACAATTGAACTTTTTACCAGTAAACATTACCTCAAAGCTCTAACTAATGGACCAGGTTTAAGGTCACTTATTAAATTTGTCTGTTAAGCCCATTATTAAATTTGTCTGTTTAAAGATTGACAGGTGTAAAAGATTAAAAATTCTTTAATGGATGCCATGCAAATGCATCTTCAACTTTTTGCAGTTGTTTGCTGAAGTTCAAATTTGATAGAAAATGTGTTTTAATGCTTTGGTCAATGCAAATGGTTTTAAGGATCTCAACAACCAGTTAGAAAAACTTGCAGTTCATGCATCCAAGATCTTTTTTTGTCACTACCAAGCTGATAATAAATAATGAAGAGATTATATCAGTAGTGTTAAGAAAAGAAAACTTTGATGTTGAAGAGAATGAAAACAATAATAAAAATATTTTGATCAAATCAACTTGCTGTCAATTGTATGTCAAGCCTTGGAGGTACTGCAAAGCTACATAATATTTAGTTACAAAAGAGAGTCTATTAAATAAATGTATGAACCAAATAAACTCAATTGTGGAAAAAAAGAATTATCAGAAAAGCTAAAACAAGCTAATATGTGAAACTTTTTTCACTGAATCATTTTCTCACACTTTTTATTGTTATAATGGTGTATACTTAATGTTTATATTTTTAGAATTAAAGAAAAATTGCCTTAAGTTGAACTAATATCTCATCTTACAAAATTCAGATTAATAGGATTTTGTTTAAGTCAAGGAATCATTAGTTTGATTTTCCCTGGCACCATGAAAGTTTGCGTTACCAGAATTTAACTGTACTCATTTTTGGGTGTTTAAATTTATTTATATTAAAGTGTGATGTATTGATTTATAATTATCAAATGTATAAAAAATGCATTTCAATGAGATTTATATACATTTTTTAGCACCATTGAATAGTATGCGTATAATGAAAAAATTAGTCACCAATGCAGTTTCATGTAGATGCAAGAAATCAACCAAGTTTATTGTAATATTTATTGGAGGTTTTTTTTTAATTGCTAACTTTATTTCAATTAAATATCTAATCAGAGATGATTTGAAGAACTATGCAAGTGTCAAAAGTAATGAAATGACTTTAAATAAAATGACTAATGAATATATATTGGAAAATGAAAAAGAAATAATGACCAAAGAATCTTTATTGGAAAATGGAAAAAAAATAACTAAAGAGTCTTTTTTGGAAAACGAAAATAATAAAATTGAAGATTTTCATGAAATCATAATAACAAGACCGATAGAAATTGAAAGTAAAATGTCTAGAGACAAGAATTTTAATAGTGAAAGTTTTATATCAGACAATAGTGAAACAGCACCTCCGTTAAATAATAGTATGGTCTTATTAGTTATTGCTTGTAATCGCCCTTCTGTTGGACGTTGTTTAGATAATATTTTTAAGTATAAACCTGTAAATGTTAATATACCTGTTATTGTTAGCCAAGATTGTGGAGATGAACCAACTTCAAAAGTGATAAGCTCATATGGAAACAAATTAATACATATAAAACAACCAGATCTTGGAGAGATACATAATGTCCCATCAAACATGAAGATGTATCAGGGATACTATAAGATATCTAGACATTACAAGTGGGCATTAAATCAGGTTTTTGAGCATCATGGAGCAGATAGTGCCATAATTGTTGAAGATGACATAGATATAGGTAATAATGATATTTTTTATTTTTTTATACCACATAAATTGTTGTTATTTTCGTTGTTGTTGTTATTGTTGTTGTTGTTATTACTATTGTTGCTGTTGCTGTTGTTGCTACAGAGTTAATTCAGTATTTTTAGGCGCAATGGGTTATTTACTTTACTTTTAAAATGCAATTCTATGCATGTATAGTTTTAAATTTAAAAAAAAAAATAATTTATCTTGTTTTTTATAATTTTATGTAAAATACTGACTTAATTTGAATATTAAAAAAGTGCTCTCAAGTGCTTAACAGATAATGTAGTGGGAATACAAGGTTGGATATTATTAAGCTTTGGATAGGTAGGAAAATTTCCCAAAAATTAATAAGCATCCCCTCCTGTGTATTAGACAATGTAAACACCACACATATACATAAAAATACTCATTTAGTGGCAATAAATATTTAATAGTGATGAAATATAAAATAATAAAGGTTAAGGGAGGGTATATACGAGTGAGCCACAGTTAGGAGTGAATCATTGATCCCATAGCTAGAATGTGCCAAGAAAATGACCCTAAACTTTAACTAAGTAATTACAAGCACATTTGTGTTAAAATTATCAAATTTTTTATCAATTCTTAGGTTTCTATGTTATTGGTGTACTTTTTTTTTTGCCTAGAGGTAAAATATTTTGTACTGGTTGAAAGTTCTCTAAAAAATATGCTGATTAATTCAATATATTTGTTAAAAAGTAGCTATTTAATCATGTATCTAGAAAAAGTGTTTTGTGTGTGTGTGTGTGTGTGTGTGGGCATTGTTGTCATGATAAAAAATTACTAAAACCCAAATATTTATCATTTAACGGCTCACAAAAATGTTTCACAGAAGTGAGTTGTGTTGTGTTATTCACTGTGCCCCGGTACTGGGGCACAGTGTATGAATGAACTCAGCCGTGAATTAATGGTAGTGAATAGGGCAATAGCCAAATAACTTTGAGACTGAGGGAGGAAAGACACTGTATTATACTTTTGTATTATACTTTTGGCATACTTTTATTAATTAGATTAGTATAAAATTAAAAAAATAGACATTTTGAAAATTGAGAAGAAAACATTTTTTTTTTATTGATAACAAAACTTTGAAAAATTAAAAAATTATTCAAATATTATTATTCATAACTTAAAACTAATAAATTCATTTTCATGTAGTTTGTTTGTTAAAAATGCATGTATTTAGTCTTTAAGATCATTAATCATCGTGAATCAACCTATTCACTGTACCCCAATTCACTGTGACCCACCATATCAAATTAAGTTTAAGTCTTATTTTTTTGGGACATGAGTATTGTTAAAAGAAAAGATAAACTACTAAAAGGAAGCATAAATATCAATAATCCGTATGAAAAACTTCAACTTTAGAAATTATTTCAACCATGATCTTCATAACAAACATAAGGACGGTAAAAAATTTTACTTTAGTTAGCTAAAAACAAAAATTACCTATCAAAAACCGGTAGTCAAAAATTATGTAATAACAACTATAAATAAAGGTTACTTGCCTAATTAACACTTAATTAGTCTAAAACAATATTCAACTTTAAGTTTCAGGTATTTTAAGCTAATGGATCACTCTTAACATTTGTTTGGTTCATTCCTGTGTAAGGGTAAGAGTGAACAAGTAGTTACTCACGGCATATTTTTCAAATCAATAAAAATTTAGAAATGTTTTGATATTTATTTTATTACTATTAGAAACTACAAAAGGGCTCAAAATGGCTCTTGGGCTACACAAAGCTATCTTGGGCTCCTTATAATTATAAATTTTTTGAAAATATTGGGTTTTTAAAAAAATCAAGTATATATATATCTTAATCAAATAGTTTTTAATTATTATACTGTTGTTACCTTGAGTGACCAGAATATTATTTTTTATGTAGGAGAACACAGCAAAAAATTAAGTTTAATAAGTTTTGGTGCTCTCCTATGAAGAAAATAGTGGTCAGACTATACTTACCCATGTTAAGGGGTTGTTTCTATGTTTTGTAATCACGGAAGTGGAAGAGTCATTTCTAATGTTTATACCTGAAAATGGGGGGGGGGGGGGGGGGATTAGTAAGTATAATCTGTATGATACATACACATTTATATATATATATATATATATATATATATATATATATATATATATATATATATACATATCATACATATACATGATACAAGTTGAAACGTTGAAAAAACTGACAGACAAAATATTTATCATGCACCATTAGGTGCATGTTAATTGATTTTCACCTTCTTTTTTTTTTTTGTGAAAAAATTTAATGATATTAATTATTATGATCAACCAAAAATGGACTCTTATATACTTGAATAGCATTATACTGTGTTATGTTGTTAAGATTAGTACTTTATTTTATTTTCTTTCTTGCAAATGTTAAATGAAATATTTTCCATTCATCCAAAATAAATGTAAAGAAATTTCTTCACTAATTCTCAATTAAATCCCTCAATTCTCTCAGTTAAAGAGGTTGTTCTATTGCTGAGATTTTGGTACTTAAGAGCAAAAGTAATTCAAAATAACTTTTAAGATTTATTGCTTATAAGTTTTTTGTTATTTAATTCATGACTACAAAATGCTGTATAAAGGTTAAGTTAGGATATGATGCTTTTTTATGATTCTGCATTACAATTGCAGAGTGTGCAGGAGTTTTTGAACAAAATAAAAATGATTGAAGAAAAATTGGAAGAAAAGGTTTCTGTTGTAAATTGGAAACCTTTTCTGATTTCAAAAAAATATCAATGCTGGCAAAGTAAACAATTAATCTAATCAAATACTAAATTTAATTTTGTTTATAAAGAAATAAAGTTGGTGTCTTGACTAGAGTTGCTAACTGTAAGATTTCGATCAATCAGGAACTTTTTTTTTACAGAATTTTAAAAAGTATTTGAAATTACCAAATTATTTTTTGCAAATAATACTTTTAAGATTTTCGCTAGTTTTTAAATAAAGCTTTTATGAAAGTAGCTCTTTTGATTGTTGCTTTGGTGAAAGTAGTGATTTTGATAACTACCTTATGAAGTCTATAACAATAAAACAACTAATTTAGGAACCCCTCCCCCCTTGTACACACCTGTACATACGCATCATTTATTACTAAATCAACCTTCCCCAACGTATAAACTTTTCAAAACATTACAAACAAAAAATATCTTTAGGTTATTCAACATGTCTATGTAACATAACATAATATTGACTTTTTAAACTTGTAAAACTCAATGCTTTTGTTTGAAATCAAGAATTAGGAGAAAAAGAGAACGAGAGATAGTCAAACCATGTATGTACTTGCTGACATATACACACATACCCTTGTACATATTTATACATTTTTAGGTAATCCCCTTTCTACCCATACCTTTGTATAAAATTTAAGGAAGACCCCAATATGAATTATTTGTATCCAATTTGTTTGTAATGTTATCTTTGATCACAACATTGAAATTTTAATATATTTTTCTTTGAAATAATATTGAAAAATAAAAGTTTGTTTTGAAACAAAGACTTTTGAAATAGCCATTTATAAAAGTAAACTTTTGAAGCATCTCATAATAAATATACTTAACTGTGTTCTATTAAATAAATCTGTTTAATTAAGTAAATAATTAAATGATATTTATTGATATTCATAAGTCTCAATTGTGTATAGAAGTTTAATTAGAAATAGAATTTTAAATAGAAAAATAGAAATTAAAATAGAAATAAATTAAAGTTTTTTGTAAGTTTTAAATTATTTTTTTGCTTTGGACTATTGTGAAAGTCTTTCAAAAAGAATTGATTTTTGAAAAATTTTGTATATTGTGTTGTGTAAAATAAATTTTTACAATTTCCAGAAAAGCGACTTGAAATCAAATAGTTAAAGATGAAATTTTTTTGCAATTCCTGGATGCTGATTGCTGGATGACAATTTTTGTCATCCAGCAAAAACCCTACTTTTAGCATTATTTGCAAAAGTTAAATCCTTTATGGACTTAATATTTTGTCCTAACCTTTTAATTGAATTTTTTAAATATGCATATATATATATATATATATATATATATATATATATATATATATATATATATTATATATATATATATATATAATAGTAAAAAAATTAAAAATTAAAACCTACATTTCTACATAAAATTATTAATTTTTTGCAGATGCACCAATAATCCTTTTATATATATATACAGGGTTGGAAACTAAGTTTTTGCCGACTTACGAGAATCACGAAACATACAACAAGAAATTATTAATCATCCTCTCTAAGGAATTCGAAATAGTTACCATCACTCTCAATACATCTTCGCCATCTGTCCGGCAGCTTGGCAATGCCAGTTGCGAAAAATTCAGGGGGCTTTGCATTGATCCAGAGCTGAACATCCTGCATAATTTCGGCAGCATTGTTGAAAATTTTCCCTTTCAAAGCCGATTTCATGGGTGAAAATAAATAAAAGTCTGATGGTGCCAGGTCCGGGGAGTATGGAGGATGTGGTAGAAGTTTTAGACCAATTTCGTGCAACTTACTGGTGGTGACTGCAGCTGAATGGGGGCGGGCATTGTCTTGCTGGAGGAATACACTTCCATCTATTGTCCATCGTCTTCTTTCCCTCCAGAGTGCATCCTTCAGCTTATCTAGGAGGTGACTGTAGTAAATTGCGGTAATTGTTTCACCGCAATTTCGTGGTAGGATGTCAATGAGAATAATTCCTTTACTGTCCCAAAATACGGTAGCTAAATGCTTTTTTGTTGTCAAAGTTTGTCACACCTCAGTAACTGGGTCATCTCCTGCACCCACCCACGATCTGTGAGTTTGAGTGCCAGTGTTCTCCCAGTATATCCATACCTTGTCGACGATTACAAGGCGAGGTAAGAAATTGTTCTTCTCATACATCTCTAACAGCTGACTGCAAATTTCCACTTTTTTAGCTTTGGCAGATTCAGTCAATTCATAAGGAACCCAAATATTCCTCAAATAGCGTTTACCCATTTGCAGTAGATTTTTTCTGACTGCTGTGTGGCTGACGTGGAGGTGCTCGGCAATGAACCTTGTGGTTGCATGACGATTCTCTTGCAGAATTACATCAATCTTCTGGTCCAGTTCAAGGGATGGACGACCAGTGCATTCATCATCTTAACATCGTAAACACCCTCTCGAAATTTTAATACCCAGTTGGCACACGTACGCAGACTCACTACTCCATTGCCCAGTGTCTTGTTGATCTCCTTGTTAATATCGGATGTATCCAGCCCTCGCTTCCAACCGTAATAGATTAATTTCCTGATGTCTTCTTTGTCAAAATTCATTGATGCAATCAAAAAAATGCAAAACAATACCCTTGGCAATAATTCCTATAAAACAAAAATGTTCATTTTTTTATTTTCACAATAAATAAATACCTGAATATTATTTATTTTCATTTATTAAGTGCAATTATAAAGTAAGAATATTCTATGAATACATAGAAACACAAACGATTTACTTCTCTCACGTAAACACATAGAAATAACAAATTATAACTTGGCAAAAACTTAGTTTCCAACCCTGTGTGTGTGTATATATATATATATATATATATATATATATATATATATATATATATATATATATATATATATATATATATATATATATATATATGCATATTCAAAAAATTCAATTAAAAGGTTAGGCTTATAATTTTTTTTCTTTAGAATTTAAAAAATAGAAAAAAAGATAACAATTATAGTTATTTCAAACACAAAATTTATTTTTTAGGATACTTAAAACAAATTAAGAAAAAAATATATATAAAAACAATGAAAGACATATATTAAATTTTTTGGAAGAAATTAATCATATATAAGAAAAAAAAGCTGCTCATAAGTTTAACATGCTTGAGTTTGAAGTTGTTTTTAGGCCGAACCCTAATAAGGAATGTGACCACCTCTATTTTTTATGCATAATGAACATCTTCTTCTTATAGAATTGAAAAGTTTAAGACAATATTCAATTGTCAAACCATTAAACAACTCTTATAAATTTGCTCTTAGATCTTCAGCTGAAGTTTCTGGTTCTTTGGTAAGTTTTTGGTCCAACACAGTCCAAAAAATTTTCAATTGGATTCAGATCAAGTGATCTAGCTGGCCATGAAAGTGTCTTGATATTGTTTTGCTCAAACCATTCTTTTACAGGTTTTGCTTTATGGCATGGAGCATTGTCTTGTTGAAACATCCACTCCGGCTCGTTACAAAAAAAATGTCCTTGGTAGGTATCAAATAGCTTTCAAGGGTGTTGATGTATTTATGTTGGTCCATTCGACCATCGTATGTGATGTTGCCCTAAATACAAATTGCACCATCTCCACCTCATAGCATAGGTACAATACGGCAATTATTATACTTTTCATTGTGATGCCTACAGACAATTACTTTGTTTTTATGATTTAGGAAGGTGTATATAAACTCATCACTAAAAACAATTTTTCTTAATTCATATTTTTAAAATTGCTTTGCAAAATTTAATGGTTTTCTGGTAGCAACATAGCACCACAATTTACGATCTATTAATCTTCTATTAACTGTTTGTCTTGATTGTTGAGTATGTCTTGTTTTGCTGAGTATTTAGGATTTTTTCTGGCAATTCTATAAATAAAATCATCATCAGTGATATTTGTCTTTCTTGGTCACCCACAATGCTTGTCAGCAGTACAACCAGTTTCATTAGCTCTACTTACACATGATAGTAAAACACTTTTAAAATTCGAGGTATTTCAATGTTAGAGTGACCTCCCATATTAAGACCAATAATATGCTGTTTGATTTCTTGACTTATTGTTTTTCTTCCCATGGGAAATTTTCAGACTTTTTGTTATTATTATAAATTGAAATTAAGTAATTAAATGATGAATTAATATAAAACAAGTTTAATTTACTACGATCCAACTTTTACTGCAATAAATTTATAAAAGCTCTCCTTAAAAGCTTTAGGGAGAGCTTTTATAAACTTATCAGCAGGGTTTTTTAAAGCTTAAAATACCGCTTAATGTATGTACTTTAAAAATAAAATGTGCTTAAGCAAATTTTTTTAATTTTCTTATTTTATCTGGTTATGTCTCGTTAGTTAATAGAAAAAGAAAGTTTTAAAGCTTTACTAACTGAAAAAATAATATATATGGAAAAAAAGTAAAGTATATATATATGTGTGTATATATATATATATATTGCCGATAGACATGAAATTTTAGGTTCTATTAAAGTTGTTTTTTCTAAAATTTAAGTATAAAATGCTCTGTTTTTGAAAAAATTTATATTATATTTATATATTTTCTTAAATATTGAGCACTCTACAACGATCAAGAGTTTAATGTTTTTAATACTAAATCATACAACAACAATATATATATATATATATATATATATATATATATATATATATATATATATATATATATATATATATATATATATATATATATATATGTATATATATATATATATATATATATATATATATATATATATATATATATATATATATATATATATATATATATATATATATATATATATATATTGTGTTTCTTATAAAATTATAACTAAAAAAGGATATTATAAAATGCAAGGTATAAACAATAAAGAATTTAAGTAAAAAATCTTTCTGTTTTTTTTACCATAAAGGTGATTATTTCAGATTTTTTTGAATTTTGAAATTTAAAAATGTCTTTATTAATTAAAAAGTCTTTTTTAAGGTGTTCTAAACTAACCGATTAAGAGTATCTTTGTAAAATAAATAGTATAGATAATTGGTGCTAATAAACTACTTGGTTTTTTGTCTTGATAGATGTGGCTGTTTGTTGATGCGTGTAGCTTTCAAATTTTGAAAAATTCAAGTGTAAATTTTAATGAGTTGTATTTTATACTATACTTCTGAAAAAGTTTACAAGAGCTATTTGACACAAGATTTATTTTATTGAAGTAATTTAGTTCTTGATTTTCTGAATAGAAATATCTGTAAATAGGTGTTATTTAAAAATAGTATTTGCATTAAAAGTATAAAAGCAGTAAATTTTGAATAATAGTTTTTGGCATAACAGCATTTATTGTTATGAAAAGTAATGAAACTTATGATGAGTATAACATAATTTCAAATTTAATTAAATTTTTTTTGTAATAAATTTTCAATTTTGATATATAATGTGAGTGAATTATGTTTATTACTGGAACATTTTCCTAAATAATTAAGAAATGTTATATAGATGCCACCTAGTTTGTAGGTTTTTTTTGTTTATTATACTGTTTCCTTCATTATATTATATTATACAATTTAGTTCATTATATTGTTATATTATTAAAAATTATTTTAAATGTTTAGAGAAGTATGAAAACATTTTAGTTATATAGATTATTTTTTAAGTAAATTTTCATTAGAAGAAAGTAAAACTAGTCCCGCCAATTAAAGACCACATACAGGTCTTTTTTGTTACTAAATCAATAAAGTTATCAACAGTAAACTAATTAACATCAAAACATACTTAATTAAATATTTTATTGTCCGTTACAGCAAGTTGTATCATTGTTCTGAGTCATAAATCATAGAAATTTTCTTATAACAAGTGTTTCCTCCTTTTGCATCAATAATGCTCTTTAGACATCTTGGCATTGATGCTATCAGGTATTCACAGGTCACTTGTGTTACTTCTTTTGTCCAGACATTAAGAATTGACTTTTTCTAAAAATGTAGGTAGTAAGCGACCGGGGCTATGGTCGGGGCTAGGTTTGATAACACATAGCCGCGACCAGGGTCAGGTTTATGACCAGGGCTGCATAAATATTGATAGATCCTATAAAAATGTTATTTTTAATTAAAATTTATGATATGAGTTATAATTAAAAACAATACTTTTATAGGATCTATTAATATTAATGCAGCCCCGGTCATAAACCCGGCCGGGTTTATGACCGGGACAACGTACGATAAAAAACTGTATACATATATTTTACTACTGCATTGGTATAAGTAACTACTGGTAACTTTATTGACGACACATTGAATAGCAAAAAAAGCCATAAAAAAACAGCTCTCTACAGTACAGTTTCAATTAGAAATTAGTTGGTGTAATTAAAGTTGGAAAGCTACCCAATAACATAACCAATCGTGCTAGTTTATCAATACCAGTATCCGTTGATCAAAAGCATAAATCCTCCATCAAAAAGAAGACCATTTGTTAATATACCTCCTTCAAGTTTGATATCCACGAGCATTTTCAAGTCTTTCAAGACAAACAAAACCGTTGTAGCAACGGTGAAAAAAGTTATAGCTTTTTGGAATATTCGAAGTGAAAATTTTATCTGTGTTAGGTTAAAAATTGTAACTGCTTCAATGAATTTTATCAAGTTGATATGGTTAAATAATTGTTTTGAGGGTACATTATAATTGGGATAAAATTGTGTTTTGTATATTAAATAAGTTAATTTGAAATAAATGTGTTTTAAAAGCATTGTAAGAGTTTTGTGCTTTTTTTTTAGTTATTTACATGTTTACCTTATAAAAAAAACTAGCAGATTTTTTTTATAATTTTGCATCATAAATGGTGCGTGAAATTGCAAATTTTGTTTTTCGTTAAATATTAATTTCGATCAACCTTTGATACGCCTGTAGTTAGCGTATCAAATATTGCTTCTGTAGCAAATTTATTTCTCTAAACTTTTTTTTTTTTGTAAAATATGCTTTGATTGTATGCATAGTTTAAAGAATGAATTTTCTTTTTTATTTAATTTACTTTTTAAGTTATTATACTTATGTTTAGCACCAGACTTCTTTGAATACTTCTTAGCCACTCGGCCGTTAATGGAGCTTGATCCATCTATATATTGCATATCTGCCTGGAACGATAACGGAAAAGTGGACTCAGTTGATCCTCTCGCCATCGATTTATTATATCGCACTGATTTTTTTCCTGGGTTAGGGTGGTTGATAACTAAAAAGATTTGGGAAGAAATGAAGCCAAAATGGCCTTTAGGTTTTTGGGATGATTGGTTGCGTGCACCTTCTCAAAGAAAGGATCGCGTATGTATTCGTCCAGAAATATCACGTACAAAAACATTTGGTAGAATTGGTGTGAGTCAAGGTCAGTTTTTTGATCAGTATTTACAGTATATTAAGTTAAATGAAAATCCATTCCCCTTTCGCGATTATGATCTCAGTTATTTGTTGAAAGGAAACTACGATAACGAATTTTTACGAAAGGTTCAAAACTCTCCGCAAAAAAGTATTCATGAAATCTTATCTATAATTGATAGGCAAGAATACGCACGTGTATCGTATAATAGCATCGATGAGTTTATTTTTATAGCAAAACAATTGGGTATAATGTCTGACCTAAAAGCTGGTGTTCCAAGAATGGCTTATAAAGGCATTGTTAGTGTTTTTAAAAATAATAAACGTATTTTTGTGAGTCCTTCGTTTGACTGGAACGGTTACAAAGAAGAGTGAGATTCACGGTAGCGAAGTGTTTTATATATATAAATATATATATATATATATATATATATATATATATATATATATATATATATATATATATATACATACATATATATATATATATAATATATATATATATATATATATATATATATATATATATATATTATATATATATATATATATATATTATATATATATATATATATATTTATATATATATATATATATATATATATATATATATATATATTATATATATATATATATATATTTATATATATATATATATATATATATATATATATATGCATATAAGTAACTTTTTTATACTTTTGAAATACAAACCTCGTTTCTGTGAATTTTATTTTATATGTAATAGTTGGCCAAATAATCATCTGTGTTTTACTAAAGTAGCGCTAGGAAAGGGTAAATAATCTGCTATACTACAGTAACTTTACTACAGACTATTCCAACAAGTACACTATTTTGTTAAACAAGTTTTATAGTTCTATTGTTCATCGTCAGAACATAAATATTGCGCTCTCATTGTCTTTTAAAAGTGTATGCTGGGATCAAATCTTTTATGGTGGAAGTATAAATTTATGCGAATAGAAGTTTAGAATATTGAAATATATATCTCAACGTTAAAATAATCTTGTTCTATTCCTCACTTTTTGAAAAGTTCAAGTTATTGATTCTATTATGTTCCTCAAAAAAATGTTTTTCTACTGCATTGAAACCTAAGTTATAAATAATAAAGTCGCGGAAATAACTTAAGTAACAAAAAAAAATGTATGTACCGTCTCCAGAATTTATATTTTTTAAATCGTTTTATCTTATGGCCTATAGAGGTATAATGCAACGTGATAATTATAACCTTGCAATAAACTTGTATATTGCAAGTAAAATGTTATAAGTATTTTTGATATGTTTTTACATACAAACAGCTAGTTTAGTTAAATATGTCGTCTGTAAATTATTTTTATAATTAAAGTTATAAGTCAACCAATTCAAGACTTTCATTTCAAAATAAATAATTTTCTAAAATTATTTTTAAGATAGAAAAGTTTTAATAACCCTCCATAATAACATTGTTCTTAAAAATAGATCACTCAAAGAATTTTTATATTTGACATCAAATTTACAATGACGGCAAAAATCTAAATATTTGTTTTTTGGACTAAATAATCTATCATTTAATTTCTTAAATTTCAAGATTTTTTTGATGTTTTATCGAGATACAAAAAAATTTATAGGTAGTCTTCAAAAATCGACCAATCAATTTAATTGGTACTTTAATTAGGTACTAATAATTTTATGATCGAATAGAGACAAAGCTTGCTTGGAAAATTGTGTTCTGAAGTTTAAGCAAAAGCGAATAAATGTAGACTGTAAAATAAATATTAGAATAAATAAATGTAGACTGTTAGACTGTAAAATGTCATTGAAAAGTTATTAAGATTTAGAATTGGCAAAGTTTCTTGAAATCCCTCAGAAAAATAACTCAATCCATTTCATATTTTCAATCTATCACTTAAATCAGGTATAGTTTCGAATAATTTAAAACTTAGAGTCGCTTCAGTTTTTAAGGCTAAAGATAAGTCAGACCCTTAAATTACAAGTCTATTTCTATCTTATCGTGTTTTTTAAAATTGTTTAAACGTATAATGTACAATAGACTGATCATTTAATTAAAAACTATATGTTGTACAGTAAACAATTTGATTTCAAAAAAACATTCAACTGATCACGCAATAGTAGCGTAAGTTAACCATTTATCTGCCTTTAATGAAGACTGTTTTACATTAAAAGTTTTCCTTAATCTGTCTAAAGCTTTTGACATCGTAAATTATTCTAACCCAATTTAAAAAGTGGATATTACTGAATAAAAGATACAAATTACATTGGTTTAAAAATTACTTGTCGAACAAAAAATACGCAATGTGATAATATAGAAATAACCAAAAATACTAAAACTTGTGAAGTTCCATAGGATTCTATATTAATGTAAAGGTCCTTTCTTTTCTTACTATACATAAATATCTTCAACATCAAACTTTTTATTTATTACAGTTTTATTTTATTTGCATATGACTCCAATCTTTTTTATTCTCATAAAAAATATTGAAACACTTTTTAAAGAAGTCAATAAAAAACTAAATATAGTAAATGAATGGTTTATAGGCAACAAACGTTGATGAATGGTTAATGTGAATAACAAAATGAAAAGTTTATATGCAACAAATCTTTAAATGATCAAAAAGCAAATTTCCACAAACAAGCAAAACAAAAGAAATGCCTCTTATTCTACCCAGCCTTCGAATTATAAAGCTAACAATAAAAGCAAACTTCCGTTAATTTTTAGGAGTAAATTTTGATGAAAATTTATCATGGAAAACAACATATAGAAAAAAAATCTCAAAAAATTTTGCATGATCTACAGAGTAAAGTCGTTTTTAATTTTAGGTCCTTAAAAAAAATTATTCTTTTTTTTTATACTGAAAAAAACACATACTAGAAATATTTGGACACATAACATAAAAAAACACATACTGAAACTTTTTAGTCCCTGTGTAAATAAGATTTATTTATTTATTTTTTTCTAATTTTTATTTTAGGTGCCCCAAGAAGTCCTAACGGTCTTGTCACAGAGCACCGCGGAAGTGCATTTAAACAGGAAGTTCACGCCTCCTTCCTTACCATGACGCGAAAATTTGTCCAGAGCTCGTTTCGAACCTGGATCTCCTGCTTATAAAGCAAATGCTCTAATCACTGCGCCACGGCCGCACTATATACATATCAAAAAATTCACGACCCAGAGGAAACCCACTGTTGTAGGGTGGTAGCCCTCCCATCAAAAAACTTGAAGTTGGTGTATTGATGAGAGTTGATAGTACGTAATAAAAGAAAAAATAATGTTATTATAACTATTATGTTAACTTAGCAAATCATGATAATATTGACAAAAAAAAATCTGATGAAGAGTAAAAGATATTTTTGACTCAATAAATGCAGGCAAGGATAAAATAAAATTAGGAAATTAGACTCAAAACATGACCTCAAAAATACCACCAGTTATCATTGAGTTAAAATACCACCAGTTATTATTGAGACAATGCGTCAGACAAAATAAGTGCATTAAAAGCTGCATACATTAACAGAAGCTGCATACATTAACAGAAACAAGACAAACGGTATCTATTTTAACTCAGAAATGACAGAATCCGAAAGAGATCTCATTAAACAGTTACGTAGTGAAGTTAAATTGTTAAATGCTACCCTAAATTAAAACGATGAATACTACTACACTATAACAAATTTCAAAATTGTTAAACTCGTAAAAAATCCAAAACAAAAGCAATCACCAATTTATTTATATCAACCTGCAGTATTGGGTGTCCCGTCAACATGTAATCCTGTATCTAATTATGTTAAATCAAATTATTGTTATGCAAATCAATACCCAAATATAACCTATGTTGTAGATATACAAATGTGACTTCATTAAACAGTAAATTTAATTTGCTCATATTAGAAATAGCAGCGTAAAATCCTGACATATTTATTGTAACTGCAATTTGGTTTAACTTATCAAGTACCATGAATGTAAACGGATATAATGTTTTTCACAATAATCGGTCTAAAGCTAACTCATCTAAATGTCATGGTGGAGGTGTAGCTATCTATATTAAAAATGAATACATTGCTTATACTCCTTATGACCTAGCATCTGAAGAAATGACAGTTGAACAAGTCTGGTGCGTCATTAAAACGGAAAATGAGAATATCTTAATTGGTAGCATAGATCGTCCACCACATGCTACAGTATTTACAAATCAAAAAATCAATAAAAAAGTAAATAAGGCAAAAGAGTTGATTGCAACAAATATTTAGGTTTACTCTAAGCCGGAGACTTCAATTTCTCAAATATAAAATGGAATGATGAGAACATCCAAATAGTGTTAAAGAATGATGACAAGCACAAATATTTTTGGACAATTTAACTTTTTGACTCAAAACGTCACAAAACCAACACTTAATTTAGGCACACTGTAATAAAACAATACCTCAGATTTTATTTTAACCAATGCACCAGAGCGTATCTTGATCATACGCTATAATCCCCCGTTGAGCAATTTAAATAATGCACATCAGATATTGTATTAGAATCTTAAAAAAACCAACTACATCAAAAACTTCCTATGGGAAATCAAAGTTTAACTACAAAGCAAAAAATTATCAAGAAATGAACAATTCATTTCATATTATAAAATGGTCACATCTTTTTTCTAACAAAAAAGGTTGATGAATGTTACAAGATCTTTTTAAATAATTATCACAAATTATCTAACAGTTATATACCTAAAAAGTCAATATACACATAGCTTTAAAACCATGGATTGACAAAAAAAAAATGAAGACTTAAATCAGACATAAAACAACCTAATGGAACAAATTAATATCAAATGAATCCAAGAAATGTAGCATATGTACAACTAAACATATTAAAAATGTATAATATTGCAGATAAGCAATAATGTTTTTAGTTAGCTTAGCATTTAGTTAGTTTAGCATTTTTGATAAAATACAGAAAGAGGGAGAATAAAAAGAAAACATTGCAAAGAGAATAAACAGCTACAAAACCAAGCAGCTACAATTCCAAAGCCTATATTTACAATTTTATGATATACAAGTTTCTTAATTACAAATTAAGCTAAAACTTTTTGTACTTTTACTTTTTTTTATGACAATCCTGAAATCCCGGCAAATTTTGGAGACTAATCCCGGGATTTCTGGACGAATAACTTGTACTGAATCCCGGGATTGCCATCCCTAATCATATGGTATCCTTCCTGATTTAATATGGAAAACTAATCTTGCCTTAGTCTTTCTGCATATGGCTTGTTTTGTTACGTATTGGTTTGTGTTTTGCGATTTATCTTGCTCTCAATTCGTAAAACTTTCGACCGTATAGAAACGTGCAGCAATCATATGAACAAGCGCCCAAATCAACCCATAAAGCTAAACAGTAAAAACTAGTTTAATTTTTTAAGAAATGGTTCTCTTTTTTGCGGCGTGAGAGAATGTAATTTTTTGGTTAAAAGTTTCCACTTTTCAAGTAACTGTTTTGAGGAATATTGAACTTTGACTTGTATATATTTTAATTATTTCTTTATTCTAGAGACCATAAATGTTTTATAAAATTTATTTATTTGACAAAAATGTCGCTTGATTGGCCAAATGAGCATTTGTTTTTGACACCAAATTCAACGAATAAATAAAATAGAGCAGCCATTATTGATTTTTTAAAATTATTTTTATCTGTGAGCTCATATAAGCCTAATTCATTTATTTAAACGTTTTTTTTGTTTTTTTTAACTTATTTGCCTTCAATAAATAAATATTATAGAATAACTTTATAACAAATATAATCGGCAGGACTTTCAGAAGTTAATACGACTTTATTATTATAGAAAAATCAAGTTAACTAATGAATGTGCAATAAAAATATAAATTTACTGGATAAAATATATAAAACAAAAGAACTAAAAACAAGAAAAAATAATTTCTGTTAAAAAGATAACTTCTTTTAATTTCCGTTTTAAAGAAGTTAAAATTCGATTTTGATACTTTACAACTGTTGATGTAATTAACCTCTCTGCCCAGTGGGCACGGGGCGTAAAAAAGACGTCCTTTGGATGTTCAATTAGCGTCCGTCCGTCCCGTTTAAATTCTAAACATCATTTGAACGTCTTTTTCGCTTCCAATAATTTTTTCGTCCAAAGAAGATCCAGAATCTTTTATTAAATCAAAATTAAATTAGTTAAATCACGCAATCACCAAGACTTATTTATTTTTTTAATTAAAAATTTTTAATACAAATGTAAAAGGAACTTTCAAATGTAAAAGGAGTTTTTTATGGCATCTTGAATTAATAAATGAAAAACGACTAATAGACAGGTTCTTGCTAATTTATATATATATATGTGTGTGTGTGTGAGTGTGTGTGTGTGTGTGTGTGTGTGTGTGTGTGTGTGTGTGTGTGTATGTGTGTGTGTGTGTATATATATATTCCTACACAATTACACAATTCTTACAATATTGCTCCTTTATGTTGAGCACTCTCTAATATCTTTAGTTATTTTAAATAATTACAGTTATGGAAAATCATTATTTCAACTATTCATTAAAGAACGTACCATTACCATGTAAAAAACAATACTTAAAATGCCTAACGGAGAAGGTCGAGTCACTAATAAAGCGAATGAGATGGAAAGCTTTAATGTACGAAAATAATCCTAATCAAGAGCCTGCCTATAATTTCGATCTCAAGTCGAAATAATCTCCACCGCAACATCCCGATTTAGTAAGTTTTGAAAACGATTTAATTAAGCTAATTAAAAATATTTCATTCTCTACAATTCAAAATAATTTTCAAAAGCAATTGCAAACTGACATAGTAAAAATAAAATCTTCAAGTAATGTTTTGTCTTTGCTGATAAATCAAGAAGCCTGTATGAGCTAGATAAACCTTCGTATCATAAACTTTACACTGAAAATATTACTATCACACAATATAACATCATTAACACAGACACTAAAATCATAGCAAAAGACTTGGGCACAGATGATAGGCTAGAGCGTCTAGCCATGAATACAGCATTCATTACCTTTAAAGATCATAAGGATAATTTCCCCAACAATACACAGTGCCTATTAATAAATCCAGCTAAACTCAAACTCGGAAAAGTGAGTAAAATTTTATTAGATGATATCAATAGTAAAGTTAAGAATGCTACCCATGTACACTAATGGCACAGCACAAATGACGTTATAAAATGGTTCAAATCCATACCCGAAAAAAATTAATGTACTTTCATTCTGTACGATAATGACGAGTTTTACCCTTCAATTTCGAAACAACTTCTTCAAGGTTCTGTAAACCATGCAAAACAGTTCACCAAAATTCCTGATAAATCACTCGAAATTATTTACCACACCAGGAAATCTTCACTTTTTTCAGAAAATAATATGTGGATTAAAAAGTCGGCGGACCCTAATTAAATCGATGTCACCATGGGTAGTTTTGACGGAGCCGAATTATGCGAACTAGTTGGCCTCTATATCTTATACACTATTGCCAAAGAATATGGACTTAATACTACCGGTCTATATATGGATGATGGTCTTTGCTGCTTCTATAATATCAGTGGTCCTCAATCGGAAAAAATAAAAAAAAAATAAAGAAAAATCTAATAAAAATTTTTAAAGACAATTTTAATCTTAACATCACTATCAGACTAAACTTAAAAACCGTCAATTTTCTAGATATCACATTTAACCTTTCTGAGAACTCTTTTAAACCTTATAGAAAACCAGGAGATAATCCTTTGTACATTAACATTAATTCCAATCATCCACCAAGCATTATTAAATCGATACCAAAAATGATCTCTAATCGCATCAGTAATATATCTTCAAGCAAAGAAGCTTTTGATAGAGCTGCACCATTTTATAATAACGCTCTCAATTCTTGTGGATTCAAAGAAAAGATCAATTTCATTCCAAATATCCAAAAGTATAATACAAAATCTCGAAAAAGAAACATTATTTGGTTTAACCCACCTTATTCGCTCAACGTCAGAACAAACGTAGCTAAAACTTTTTTGAGTACAATTGATAAATGTTTCCCTAAAGGCCACAAATTTCACAAACTTTTTAATCAAAACAACTTAAAGGCTAGTTATAGCTGTCTTCCAAACATCAAGAGTGTTATTACTTTTCATAATAAAAATATATTATTTAGTTCTTATGAAAATGCCAATCAATAATGCAGTTGTCGACAAACCACCTAATGCCCACTCAACAGAAAATGCCTTACAAAAAATCTTATTTATATTTGCAACATAAAAACTCACCAAGAAGAAGAAGGATATTATTACATTGGGCTTACTGAGAAAATCTTCAAAGACAGGTGGTATAAACATAAAAACTCTTTTGTTTATAAAAGTAAGGCCAACTCCACTGAACTTTCAAAATTTGCGTGGGAATGCAAAAATAAAGCTATAGAACCTATATTAAAATGGAATATTCTCGATCAAGTGAAGCCATTCAAACCTGGTGGTAAATTTTGCAATTTATGCCTGACAGAAAAATACCACATTATTACATCACCATTAAATTTGCTTAACAAACGAACCAAGCTTGCATCAAAATGCCGTCATGAAAATAAATTTCTAATAAAGAACTTTAATATTATCAAGGCGAACACTCCATAGCATTTTTTGTATATAATTTTTGTCATTACTTTTTGTTGTTGTTGCATCTGATGATTGCTATTGCATGAAACTTTTAGGTATGTAATTGAAATATATATTAATAATTATTTAGTTTTATATATATATATATATATATATATATATATATATATATATATATATATATATATATATATATATATATATATATATATATATATATATATATATATATACATATATATATCTATATATATCTATGTATATATATATATATATATATATATATATATATATATATATATATATATATATATATATATATATATATATATATATATATATGTTATGCGATAGCGGTGTAGTGGTAAAGCGCTCGCTTCATAAGCGAGAGGTTCCGAGTTTGATCCCCACCACGTCCCTGGTAGTACCGAGCTCAACTTGTTTCTCTGCGCAGCGGCCTTGTTCGTCAGGGTTCGTGTTTCGGAGTTATAGAATTGAGAGAGGGTTATAACCACTATTAAGTAGCCTCCTCGTCTGTAGTGACCTTCTCGGCCTTGAGGAGGTGAATAACAAATATATATATATATATATATATATATATATATATATATATATATATATATATATATATATATATATATATATATATGTATATATATATATATATATATATATACAAATGAATAAAATAATAAAACAATATATATATATATATATTTTTTAACATCTTCGCTTCCAACAAGACTGCATGTAACCACTATTAGAGTTTGAAGTTACCGGAAGAGAAAAGATGAAGATTGTGGAGCAAGATAACGATTGACAGACGGCTTAAAAGATTGCAAATTATACGAATCAGGAAATTATACGAGTAAAGAGCTGTAGATTCTTCTTTACCATTCTGGTATAACATATTACAATAATAAATATATAAACCAACAAATGATTGTTTCGCCCAATATCAGGGCTCATCAGTATGTCTAGGAACATATTTCATTCCAGACATGACAATCGGAAAAAGAAAAATTAATAACAGAAAAGAGAAAGACACAAATACAAATAGATTTATATACATAGTCAAATAAAAGATAATATATATTTTAATATTTATTATATTATAAGATAATAGTTATTCTAACACACACCAACTAGTTTATAATAAAAAGTTCTTTTCCATTGTCACCTCTCTTTCTACAACAGCTAACAAATATGCATTGAAACACCTTGGAAGACCAAGACATCAATGGTGTCCTTAGCAGGACGGCTTATATGTAACCCCATACTTCTGGATTATATATATGATTTGTGGCCATTGTTCAGGCAAACATTAAAAAAAAACTGTAATATAAAAATGAAATAAAAAACTATAATATAAAAAACTATAATATTTCTATATTATAGTTTTTTATTTTATTTTTATATTACAGTTTTTTTTTTTAATGTTTGCTTGAGCAATGGCCACAAATCATATATATAATCCAAAACAAAAGTATGGGGTTACATATAAGCCGTCCTGCTAAGGACACCATTGAGTGTTGGTCTTCCAAGGTGTTTCAATGCATATTTGTTAACTGTTGTAGAAAGAGAGGTGACAATGGAAAAGAATTTTTTATTATAAAGTAGTTGGTGTGTGTTAGAATAAGCAGCATAAACACTAATCACTGAAGTCGCCAATTTTTTATAGAAAATCTGTTAATAACATTATCAATACAAGGAACAATTTCTTGATGGATTTACATTAATGCAAAACCGTTAAGTCGATCTTCTGAAAATGTTGTTCTTGTATAGCCTTTTAACAGACGCATAACAGAAAAACTCCTCTCAAATTAAGTATCCTTAAGTTATATTATTATTTTCAAATCCAGGAAATAATATTGATTTAAGAATTAGGGATATTATAAGGGATGCAAACATGATGCTTTGTAGCAGCTATTTTGAAAATTATATATATATATATATATATATATATATATATATATATATATATATATATATCATTTATGATGGTAACAAATTTATTTTTTAAGAGCTATAATAAGGTGCAAACCGCCTAAAACACTAAAACATCAATAGTTTTTGATTGCAGTAACAGAGTAACAGGTAAAGTAAAATCAAAGACATATGTTGTGAAAAATAAAGTAAAGATAAATTGAAAAGTGCTAATGGAATATTAAAAAGTAGAAAATTTATTTAGTGTGTCTCTGTTAACAGAACTCTCAGGGAAAGCCATAATACATAAAGCATGGAAAATTGATGAATAATGTTCAAGAAAAGTGTTTAAACCACCTATACGTTCAATCCATCTAGTTTTACAAACATTCTTTAATTTTTCTAACACGTTTGAGGTTCAAGCTCTAAACTACTAGCATCTAAAAACTTTGTCTATTTTTTGAATAATTAAAAAATATAAACTGAATAATTAAAAAAAATTATTTCTTAGAAACTAACTAGTTTAAAGTTCGTGAGGTTACAAGTATTCTAAATAAATCACTACATTACATGTCATTACCAAATATAAATATTAGAAGCATGAGCAAAAACTTTGAAAATCTAAAATTAATGTAATATAACTTTTAAATTCAGTATAATTCAAAATAATATAACTTTTAAATTCAGTATAATCTGTCTTACAGAAACCTGGTATCAGAGTGAAGATATAAGTAACTCTAATTTGCATTTAACAGATTATAAGTCTGTTCACCAACCAAGAAAAAACGGTATCGGCGGAGGCGTATGCATATTTATTCACAACGACGTATAAAAATATAGATAGCCAAAGTGTGAATAACTCGAATTGTGAATCATTAACTATAGAGGTAGTAAACTGAAAAGAAAAAAATTCGTTTATAACAGCTTTATATCGACCACCCAATGGCAATTACAATCAATTTGAAAACGACTTAATGCGAATATTAATTCAAACCTCAAAACAAAATCTATACTTACTCGGAGACTTTAATTTAAACTTGATAAATTTAAACACTGATAGTCACGTGAAAAGTTTTATCAATACTCTTTCTCGATTTAGTGTTTACCCCATGATTGACAAGCCGACGCGTGTAACTCGAAAAATATCATCTATCATAGATAATATTATCACCAATAATTATAGTAACTCGACAATCAACAGTGGTATAATAAAAACGGATATCAGTGACCATTTTCCTGTTTTTTTAACAACAAATACTAAAAGCTGTATAAATAAAAAACCTTTAACAGTATACATAAGGCATATAAACAAAGACTCGATTGCGATCTTTAGACAACTTTTGCATGAAATCAATTAGGAATTATTGAATGATTGCAATGACACACGTAGCGCATTCAATTTCTTTGTCCGCGTCTTTACAAGACAATATGATAAAGCTTTTCCGAAAAATTCAGAAAATTATAAAATCCAAAAGTGTGCATAGCCCGTGGATGACTAAAGGCCTTTTAAAATCATAAAAAAAAAAAAAAAAAAGCTATACGAAAAATTTTTTAAAAAACAAAAACTCTGAAAACGAAACTAAATATAAAAAATACAAAAATTATTTCAAAAAAATAAAAAAGCAATCTAAAAATAACTTCTATTATGGTCTTCTCCAGGAATCATTAGGAAACGTTAAAAAAAACTTGGACTATAATAAAAGAAATAACAGGGAAAACAAAAATTACATCAAGCAACCTCCCTAATCGACTGAAAACTGATAAAGGTGAAATTTAAAAAAAAAAATTACTGAGAGACTGAATAATTTTTTTCATAAATGTTTGGGGAAATTTAGCCGAAGAAATCTCTCCAAGTAGTAAAACATTCCAGTCTTTTTTGAAAAAATCAGATTTTATTAGGGACAATTCGGAACTTTCTAATGGAGAACTTCGTTCAGTTTTTGACTCGCTTCAGACAAATAAAAGTCCAGGTCTTGATGAAATTAATGCAAATGTTTTGAAAAGAATCTACGATATTATTTAATTGCCTCTTTTCATTATTTTTAAACTTTCATTAAAAAACGGGGACTTTCCTGATCAATTAAAACTTGCTAAAATAATTCCAATTTATAAAAACGGCGACGATTCTTTAGAATCAAACTACAGACCCATCTCAATTCTTTTCTGTTTTTCAAAGGTTCTTGAACGTATTATGTATAATAGAATATATAACTTCATTGATAAAAACAATATTTTATATGCTAAACAGTTTGGGTTTTGGAGAAATCATTGCACTGAGCATACAGTGATGTATTAGGCTAGCAATATTTTGAAAGGATTTGATGACAATAGTTATACGCTTGGAGTTTTTGTTGCTGTATCGAAGGGATTCGACACTGTCAATCACAAAATCCTCCTCTTTAAATTAAAAAATATGGAACTCAAAATTTTAATTTAAAATGGCTACAGTCTTATCTACAAAATCGTAAACAATGTGTGACGTATGATTTAACTTGTACGCAGTTAGAAGTTATTAGTTATGGTGTCCCTCAGGGCTCAATACTTGGTCTTCTGCTGTTTCTCTTATATATTAATGACATCCACTTATCCTCTAAATTCCTTAATTTTATTCTTTTTGCTGATGATACTAATTTTTTTGGAGGGTTTAATGTAAAATTTGTTTTTATTACTGAAAACACAGAGCTCATAAATCTCAATGACTGGTTTAAAGTCAATAAATTGTCCGTAAACATTGATAAAACTAAATACATTCTGTTCACAAAACCTTCAAAAACTGATAACATACCTCTGAAACTTCCTGATATATTTATAAGTAACATTAAAGCAAAAAGAGTTCATTTAATGAAAATCCTAGGTATAATATTTGCTGATCATTTAAATTGGAAAAATCATATCCAATTAGTGGAAAACAACATTTCAAAAGCTCTTGGGATCCTTTTCAAAACGAAGCACCTTTTGAATATAACGTGCTTAAAAAGCTTGTATTTTTGATTTATTCATAGCCACATTAGTTATTGCAATATAGCGTGGGCAAGTAAAAAAACTTATAGTAAACAAAAGCAAGCGAGCCGGTTAATTTTGAATGCGGGTAGATATGCATGCGCCGAGCCTTTACTTAAAAAAATTAATGTTTTAAACATTTATGAACTAAACATCTATCAAAGGCTGATATTTATGTTAAAAAATTCATAACAACATGCTTCTAACATATTTTCAGCCTCATTTCACCTTAATTAATCATAAATACTCTACAAAACATTCCATTGGCAATTTTCTTATCCCTACAACATCTCTTGAAAAATCAGACTTCTTTCAGAATTACATGACGAGGACCGCTTTTGTGGAACTATATCCTGAATAAAGACATGATAAACATAACTTCAATTGAACTATATTATAAAGAACAGTTAAACGATATTTATTAAATTTAAATAATAAAAACATTCTTTTGTATTTTTAAAAACACTTTTGATTGATTTGTTAACACGTATATATGCATCTTATAATTTATGTATATTTTATGAACTGTAATAAGTTATAATATGTATAAAACTTGTAATATGTACAAAATTTGTAATATGTATAAAACTTATATAACGTATATTTTAGGAACTTAATACTTAAAACTTTATTGAAATTTTCACGAATATAGGAGCAGGGTGTAAAGACGCATTGTCTTCTACTTGCTCCAGTCAGAATATAAAGATTTAATTTTTAAATTTTACAAAAAACATTGTAAAATGATTGTTTATTGACGAAATATATATATATATATATATATATATATATATATATATATATATATATATATATATATATATATATATATATATATATATATACAAATCTTGTAGACTAAAGTCACTTATAAAAACTTAATTCTCTTCGTTATTCTTCAACAAACTTTAAGTCCGCGTCATTTGATTACTTATTCACGAAAAAAGAGTTAAATTAACTTTCGCTCCAAACTTTTGAATGAGGAACAGAATTTGATTGTCAGACGAACTTATAACGTAATTAAAGATAATATTTTAAATCCCTTAAATAATTGGGTAGATTGCTAAAAATTTATATGGCCATAGTTTTTGAGCACTAAGAGATTATTGTATGACATTAGAGACATGTTAATGAGCTTAAATTTAGTATTAAATGATAAAAAAAATGTATATATAAATGTTATAAACTCATCGCACTCACATTAATGTTAAAAAACTCCGATTATCGCAATACTTTCGAAAAGTTTTACATAAACATGAATATATAAATGTTAAGAGTTTGCGTTTAAAGTTAAATTTTGAACAAAAATAAAAAAGCTTGCTACTGGCCTGATTTTAAATATGTAATTGGAATCTGGTTGTTTAAATATTGTGATTTGCACTTTTGTTAACTTTTTTACTTTGAATTTTTGAAAATTTAAAGTAAAAAAAGTAACAAAAAGAGCTTGATGTTATTTCATCTGTATGATAAAATAGCATCAAGACGGGGGGTGAAGGGATTTGTGCAGCCGTGGCGCAGTGGTTAGAGCGCTTGCTTTATAAGCAAGAGATCCAGGTTCGAAACGAGCCTTGGACATGTTTTCGCGTCACGGTAAGGAAGGAGGCGTGAACTTCCTGGTTAAATGCACTTCCGCGGTGCTCTTTGACAAGACCGTTAGGACTTCTTGGGGCACCTAAATAACAGTATAAAAAAAATATCATCCTCTCCCTCCCCCCCCCCCCCCTCCCAAGCTGTTATACATGCATTTGAGTTAGCGCATTTGTGCATTTAGCATTTCAGTTGGCAAGTTTTGAAGTATAGTTAGCAAATGTATAGTAATCAAAAATCGAGGACTTTTTTTTTGTGTGCGTGTCTCCAGTTGGCAAAAAACACAAACGACTCCCCCCCCCCCCCCCTTAAATGAGAGAACTCTTCGGGGCGGTGCTAACAACAACCACACTGATTAAGAGAAGCAAAAAGCAGCAGCATAGCTACTAATATGCCCGGCTCCTTTACGGTAAATTTTTATCATATCCACTAACTTATTTCCTCCCGACAAAAAAATTAATACTAAAACAAATAAATCAAAAAAAATACCTTTTCAAAGCTTTTTTGTAAAATTTCTTTCTTTTTAAAAAGTTTTAAACCCCAATTTTAAAGAATAACAGAATAGAAAAAAAGTAAGGGTACAACCCCCTTGCCCAGAAAATAAATTTAACATGCATGTTCATTGGGACTACACAAATGCTGTCAAGATAAAGTAAAATCTAAGTAAAGTCTGAAAGATAAAGTAAAATTAAAAAAAAAAAAGAGATTCAAAAAGCGGAGTTCTCCAGTTGGCTCTGAAAACAATTTTAAGATGTACTTTTATTAAATTTACACAAAATGCTGGAAGTTTCAGAGCTCTAGCTAGTCTGCAAGGTAGTGAAAAATCAATCGCAAGATTCCGGGACAACTGATAGCCGACAAACATCTTTTGAAGTCAAGATAACGTTTGAAAAAAAATTACAAGTTTATTCTAAAGCACTACTTTAATTGAATAAGATTTTATTATTCTAATTATCCTTGTGCGGGTTGGACACGAACGCAACCAAAAGGAGGTTATTAGGGTGCCCACAACCTATATTAGAAGAACAGTTTTCTTTGCCATCTTATTTTAAATAGATTATATATCATAAAACGCAATAAAAGATTATATCTGATAAACACTCCTTTAATCATATAAATTACAGCGGTGGCCAAAAATTAAAGACCACTCATTTTTTTTTCAAAATTTATTTTTAACCTTAGTATAATTTTATTTTGGAAAAAGGTATCAAAAAAAGAAAAACATTTTTAGAAAGAATTTTTATTGTATTTTATATTTATTATAAAAGAATTTATAACTTTTTTACAAAATAATGTTAAAAAATTAAAAAACTGAATAGTAAAGAATATAAATGGGAAAAAAAATAGGACAAAATTTTAAGACCAGTTTCAAAAATATTTCAAAAAGCAATAAAAAAATAATTTAGAAACGTGTTGTTCCTCCATTTGTTTTCAAGCACTCTTGTACTCGTTCTGGCATTGAATTCATTAAAGTTTTAATTACTTCATCAGGCACATTTTTCAAATGATGAGAGGTAGAAGATTTCAAATCTTCCAAGTTGTTTTTTACCGAGCTTGTGATCAAGCCACGACCATAAATCACTTTGATTTTAGCACTTGAATTTTATTAGAATTGAACCAATCGCTAACAACATGCGCTTTATGACACAGCGCATTATCTTGCTGGAAAATAAATTCATCTTGCAACTGCCATAAATCAATGCTAGGAATAAGCGAGATTTCCAAAATTTCGAAGTACCTTTCTTTGTTGAGTCTACCATCGAATAAATGAAAAACGTCTTCTCCACAGGCACTCATGCAGGCCCAAATGCCTATTGAACCACTGCCTTGTTTTGTTCGTTTCAAAATGCATGATTCATCGAACCGTTCGCTTGGAAGTCTACGCAACATTACGCAACCTTTTCTGTAGTCTACCTCAACGTTCATTTCATCACTAAAGACCACACAGCTCCACTGATCTGTTGACCAATTTTTATGTAGTTTGCACCACTCTTTCCTGGCAAATTTTTGTTTTTTATTAAAGCGTGGTTTTTTTGCAGCAGCACGCCATAAATAATTTAAATTGTGGAGGACCCTTCGCACAGTTCTAGGGCTTGCTTTCAGACCATTTGACAGTGTCCATTTCGTAGACAAGTCTGTAGATGATGCTTGTCTGTTTTCTTTCATTAATCTCACTTACGAGCGAACATCACGGTCATTTGAAATTTTATTGCGTCCAGTCCTATGACGATCATTAATTGACCGGGTCTCTTTGTATCGTTGAATTATGTTTATAATGCAAGAGTGAGACCTTCCGAGCTTTTCTGCTACTTGTCTGATGCTATAGCCTTCTTCTTTTAATACAAGAGCCGCGTATCTGTCTTTTTCTTCGATCTTTGCACGCATTTTTGCAATATTTTTATATCCTTATTGCAATTCAAAAAATAAATGTTTATTTAATATCGAAACTCAGGTTTCGACATTTTAATTTATAGCCACTTAATGGGCAATTAAGACAGTTAAAAAAAAAATGGATTATTATTTTTAATAAATGCAAATTAAAGATTTGATAGTGGTCGTTAAATTTTGTCCGACTTATTTAAAAAAGATTTATAAGTACTCATTAGCTTTTTAATAAGTTAAAAGCTATTTAATAAGAATTAGATTTAAAAAATTATACCACTTTAATCCGTATGTTTTAATTAACAAGATATTAAAAAAAAATTTAATATGTCAATTAGAATCTTTTTAATATTAATATAAAGATTAAGAAACCAACTAAAAAATCAGTGGTCTTTAATTTTTGGCCACCGCTGTATATCAGATAGTTTAAATGACTTATAATTTTTTGAAAACTGTTTTAACAGTCGATGTCCTTGCGGCTGCCAAAAATGTTATATTGCGTCATATTACCATAACAAAATACTTGATTAAAAAGGCAAATACAAAGAAAAAAACCTGGAGAAAAAGCGTGCTCTAACGAACGGTGACTTAGTCAAGGTTAACACATGCATGGATTACCCATAGCTTAGAAATTATGCTCCCTTCCTTCTTCCTACAAAGTTTCATTATGGTCACTAACCTATTTCTGCTAAATAAAAAAATAAACGAATAAAAAATCAATGATTATTTAGCAGCTCCTATTAGTACTCATGCGGCAGGGAGCCCGTCTCTACACTACAGGTATACTCGCATGTTGAGTATATTTGCCCCTAATAATAATAGAACTACCCTTTATGATATACGTGAAAAAAAATCCTTTCCCGATGCCCCACCACAAACACTGCCCACATACATCAGAGTATTACCAGATGTATTACCCAGAAGTGCCCTCAAACAGGCAGTGGATTTGAATACGCTACCTACCTCAAAATTTATGTTAAATCAACATGAAATGACTGTTCTTTGAGAAAGTAAGTGATATAACTTACGTTTTACTTACATAGTAAAGTATAAAATTTCAAAGAAAAAATTACATTTATTTGTAAATGAAAATAAAATTTTTTGTCAAATTACTTTTATGCAAACTGTTTTTGCTAATTAGTTACTTTTACTCGTAAAAGTAATTTGTTGTTATGATGTAGCTTTATTTTACTTAGTAAAGTAAATGTTATGTTTTTTAAATATTATATTTTTGTAAGTTTACTTCATGAATAACTTTTTTTACATTTAAAAAATAAAATTTCTTTTCGATGTAAATTTTTTACATAAATATAACCAAAATTACTATTCAAAGTAATTTACACGACTTTCCATTAAAAGTAAGTTACATTTACAAGTAAAAGTAAAAATGCAAATAACTTTTACTTGTAAAAGTAAATTACTTTTTCAAGTAACATTTACTCATTTAAAAAACTTTTTAAATTTAAATAAAAAAATTAAATTTAAATTAAAAAAAAATAATTAAGTTTTACATGATATATAATTTATGTAAGAAAAAAAACGAATTACTTTTAAATATAAGTAAATTATATATTTTTATATGAGTTATGTAAAGTAATTTACGCTTAAAAGTAATTCGCGTTTTTACATCAAAATAAGTAAAAGTATCATCCCTAGGCAAAACATTTTTTTATAGTTTCTTCCATATTTAAAACAAATCTTCTTACAGAATCTTATCAAATTGCAGCACGCTTTCTACAAATATTTTGAATTCTCAATAATGTAAAAGACTTTTAGGTTGTTCATAAAATGAACTTACCCAATCATCACCAAGCAAATTTTCTTTAAAACATAAGCAGTCTCTTTTAGATTTATTAAGGAAATTTTTTTATAAATAATTTAAGGTCTACTTTTTTAAAGGCACAGCCAAAATCACTGAAAGTTGCAATGTATTTTGCAATTGACATTTCCTCGTCTAGTAACAACGAATTCTTATGACCAACCACACTACTTTTGCGTAAACCACTAACACGACACCTTAAAGTTTTGTGTGGTATGTTTAGTACCCTTGCCACATGAGTTCTTAAAATTTTCTTAAAGTTACTTTAAATATATCTAGCTTGAAAAAAAACTAGGCATTTATTTATTTATTTAATTTCGTCATTAAAAAAATAAGCTTTTACAATGTTTTTACAACATAAAAATATAACATTAAAGTTTCGACGGGAGCCGGCAGAAGACATGGTCTTATCATCCAGCCCCGTTAATATAACTTAAAAATTCAGCCGATAAAAATGAAAAAGGAAAATAGAAATTAAAAAGAAAACTGATTTAACAATCAATTTACTATTGGCAGAAAAAAAAGAAGTAAAAAAAAAAAAAAATTTTTAATTATTTTTTATAATTATTATTATTTTTTTTAATTCTCTATTTTATTCTACTTTTATTTTTATTATACACGCACGCACACACACACACACACACACATACACGCACACATACATACAAATATATGTCCGTTCATATATACATACAAAACCAAATAAAAATGTTGAGTTAAAGTTAAAGTTTTTATATTACTCGTTAAAACCAAGTTCCATTACCGCGGGCCTCGGCAAGATATCGAAAAATCAGCTTGTTTTAATAACGTTTTTGGTATAAAAAAATTATTTATTGAGTATTTAGTTTCGTAGTTGTGGTTTAAAGAAAAAAAGTAAGTTTGGAAAATGCTTGGTAGCATACCATTTTTTAACTTAAACATAAAAATAAGTATATTAAGAATATTTATTTCATAGACATTAGGCACTCCAATTTCTCTTAGAAGTGGTCTGGCACTAGCTTATTTATTTGCATTTAAAATCAAGCGACTTGCTCGTTTTGTATTTTGTAGATTGTATTTAACTTTGAAGGATAAGTACTTGCCCATATAACGTTGCAGTAGCTGATGTAGCTATGAATAAATGCAAAATAAATATTTTTTAAACAATTTGTGTTCAGGAGATGTTTTGCTTTATACATAATACCAATAATTTTAGATATTTTATTTTCTATTACTTTGATATGATTACTCCAGCTAATATGTTCATTAAGAATTACGCCTAAAAACTTGATTGAGTATTCTCGTTTAAGTTTTGTTTTACAATTAGTAAATCAGGTAGCTTTAAAGGGAGGGTTTCAGATTTTAATAATTTTGTAAAAAGAATATATTTACTTTTTTCGACATTTAAAGAAAGTTTGTTAGCCTTAAACCATTCGTTCAGGTTCTCAAGTTCTTGATTAACAGTGTTAAATAATAGGCTAATGTTTGTGTGGCTAAAGAATACTTGCGTATCATCAGCAAAAAGGACAAAGTTAAGTATGCTAGAAAGATAAGTAGACATCGTTAATGTAAAAGAGGAATAACAATGAACCAAGAATTGACCTATGTGGGACCCCACAAGTAATGTTTTCAAGTCGTGTTACAGTGTTGTCATATGATAAAGCTTGTTTCCGATTATTAAGGTAAGAGCGAAATCATTTTAAATTGCTATTTCTTATTCCATAATTATACAGTTTATAATGAAGAACATCATGGTCAACTGTGTCAAACGCTTTTGAAAGATCGAGAAAAACCCCAAGAGTGTATTTATTGCTGTCAAACCCATTTAAAATTTCGTTGACAAGTTTGGCTACAGCGTGTTCTGTTGAATGGTGTTTTTGAAAACTATATTGGTTATTATTTAGCAGGTGGTGGTTTACCAGGTGGTTGTAAAGTCTATTGTGCATTATGCGCTCTAATATTTTTGAAATGCATAGTAAAATAGAAATAGGCCTGTAGTTAGAAGCTATAGAATCATCTCCGCTTTTAAATGTAGGAACAACTTTTGCTAGCTTTAGCTGATCATGGAATACCCCATTTTTTAAAGACAGATTACAGATATGCAGAAGGGGATATTCAATAATATCGTAGACATTTTTTACAACGTTCACGCTAATGTCATCTAGACCTGGACTTTTTTTGTTGTAAGGTATTAAATGCATTTTTAAGCTCATCCGGTATTACATCAAGCTCGTTCATAACTGATGTTTTTTTTTTCTAAATACGATTTATGACATTTTTTTCTAGGAGTTATCTTATTAGCTAGTTTTTCCCCACTTTTAATGAAATAATTATTAAATTTCTCTTCAATATCTATTGCCTTATTGGCTACTGTATCATTCTCATCTGTTTTTAAGTATTGGGGGAACACTTTGGTGGCATCTTTTTTTTTCCCTGTTACCTCTTTAATTACGCCCCATGTTTTTTTGGTGTTACTGCAAAAATTTTCTAATAAATTACAATAATAGTTTTTTTTGAATGCTTTTTTAATTTTTCAAATAGATTTTTGTATTGTTTATATATTTTTTCGTTTTTATAAATCTGTTTTTTCAAAAACTTTTCATAAAGTTTTTTTTTTTTTTTGAAGATTTAATAAGACCTTTTGTCATCCTAGGACTTTAAAGGTTTTTGAGTTTGGTTAACTGTTCAAGCTTCGGAAACGCTTTTTCGTAAAAAATTGTAAAGTGGATTTTGAAATATCGTAAGCTGTGTTAGTATTTTTGCAATTAACAACCTGATCCCATTTTCCATTGATAAGTTATTTCGGAACTTTGTTATATTTTTTTGATTTATCTGTCTTTATGTTACAATCATTGTTTTGTTTTCTTTTTGTTGTTGAAATTGTTAAGTAGAAAAAATATTGGAAAATGGTCACTTATGTCAGATTTTATTATTCAGCTTTGAATGTTAAATTTTGTAGTGCTAGTTGTAAATATGTTATCGATGAGGGTAGCGGTTTGGAGAGTTACTCGAGTCGGCTTATTTATTAAGGGTACTACGCCGTGCTGTAAGAGATTACTTAAAAAGCATTTGACATTGCTATTAGTTTTTATTTTTAAAAGATCCAAATTAGTATCTCCATTATATATAAGTGCTTATTTTTAGCCAGTTTTAGGTACTGAATTATATGCTTTTAAAAGATTTTATATTGCCATCTGGTGGTCTATATAAGCCAGTTATATACGCATTTGCTTTACTTCGGTTTGTTAATTCAACCGTGAAAAGTTCACAGTTTGCGTTCAGTATGCTGAGGCCTTCTACTTTCTTAAAATGTATTGTATTATGTATGTAGAAACATATTCTTCCGACAGTACCTCTACTACAAGTTTAATGGAGAGCTTTGTATCCTTGTAATTGAAAATTTGGGTTTATGGTATTTTCGTCTTTAAACCATGTTTCTAATAGACATATTACCGTAAATTCGTGACTTATGTCTTCTAGCATATCTTTAAAGTTTTCAAAGTTTTTACTCATGCTCCGTATATTTAATGTCTTATAATTCTTCGATCCTATAGTAATTAGACTTAAATGAGTTGTTTTCAAAAACAATTTTGTCCGGGTCGTTGTTATTGTTCAGAAGAAGAGTGTTTTCTTTATCAAAAATTTCAAAATATTTTGTTTCCGTCATTGCCATAATTAAAAATTTAACTGTTTAAAAACATACACATACATATACATACACACACACACACACACACACACACACACACACACACACACACACACACACACACACACACACACACACACACACACATACACATATATATATATATATATATATATATATATATATATATACACATACACACATACATACACACATATACATATATATATATATATATATATATATACGCGTGAGATATAAATATAAGAAATAAAGTTATTTTTTTTGGATATTATTTAATTTAATAATTTTGTCGTACCTTAAACCAGCATTTTCACCATTATTGCGTCTTTCTTTTACTTCAGCCAGGAGTCTTTTCCTAATATTGAAAGTCTCATGGGAAAAATCCTCGTTTAAGTAAATCTGTGTACCTTTTAGTCTATATGATTCTTTTAAAATTTTTGTTTTATCATTGTATCTTAACAACTTCATTATAACTGTTCTGGAGCATCCTTCTGTTCTGACTTCGGTTCGATGAGCTCGTTCAATTTCTATTTCATTTAGTCCCAACTTATTTTCTAAAAATAATTTAACTTTCTCCTCAGTTTCATTCCATGTTTCTTTCACACTTTCTGGTAATCCGTCTATTCTTTAATTACTTCTTCTCGATCTATCTTCAAACTTTCTTAGCTTTTCATTTATATTTTGCGTTGTAATACTTTCCTTTTCTAGACGCTCCTTGTTTTGCTTGTGGAAAGTTGCAATTTTTTTGTCAAAAACTTCATCACGAAAGTTTAAGCTCAATTTTACGTCTTCGATATCTTTTAGTATTAGGGGCATTCCACGTCAAGTGGAACCACCCATCTGACATTACTGACTCGGATTTGATGAAAATTGGCTCACATGTTGGGCATATGGACAGAAGAAAAACATGTAAATCTTTTTGACTTAGGTCAATTATTTTCTGAGATATGACCTTTCAAAGTTTTGACCTTTTCACTTGACCTTGGTTATTTAAAACGTCATAACTTTTATGCTATTATACTTAGGAAGTTGATTTTGGTGGCAAACAGAAGCTCTTGCATAGACAAATAACTTTGTGTCTATACAAAAAAGTGATAAGTTCAATAAAAAAAAAGTTATTGGTCATTTGGTCATTTGACCTTTGACCCTGGTCGATGGCAAAGGTCAAAAGTCATAATTTTTTTTTTTACAGATTGCTTTTTTTATTGTGGATGTCCCATGAAAAAATCTTTTTGGGATTCCCATAAACAGCTTTGGGAATAATATTAAAGTATAAGTAGGTTCTAAAAATTTGATATTTAAATACCTTAAAATTATACAGTATTTTAAGGTAATTTATTGAGTGTAGGCCCTAGGTTATATAATAGCTACCATATACCAATATACTATGATTTGGTGATACTTGGCCCATATATATATATATATATATATATATATATATATATATATATATATATATATATATATATATATATATATATATATATATATATATATATATATATATATATAAGCTATAATAGTTAACGATGATGCAAGTTAAGTGCTTTGGTTGCTCCTTCAGACTCTTTAGAAGTAATGAAGTATGACCAACCAGTTGTAGTTTTGGGTTCGACTGCTAGCAAAAGATCATTCAAATCAATGGTAAAAATATTTGGAGGATCTCTGAAGGAGAAAAGTTGACTTGAACCATGAGGGTGAAGAAAGTTAATGGTTACTTCTCTTTTTTCTGGATTGCTTTCCAACACACAACCTATCCACCAATGTTCATCATACTCTACAACCATGTAACCAGTAATTGAACTGAAGTTGAGCTGGCTAACATTCTGTGACGTAATTTTTTCAATTCTAGACACAGAACTGGAACTATAATCTTGTACTTGAAGTTCATTCGTGGATAATAGTTTTAAGCAATGAAGTTTTTGGATAACAGGAATCGTTTTAGCATTCGGAAATCTTTCCTTTAATATTGTGGATTCAATTTGCCAATCATTTGCAGTGAGGTATTCAAAGGAAATGCCATGGATATTTCTTTAGCAAAAGTATATAATTGATAAGTGGTCATTATTTGGTCATGGTATGGACGTTGACAGCTTGCTTTTGCCGCTTTACGTTTAACAGTTCCTCCAACTCCATCACAAGGGCCCTTACCATGACTTGTGGCAAAGAAATGCCATTTGGCTGGAATACCAAAATCCTCTTTGTGATAACACAGATTTATGAAATTCTTGCAGTTTTTGTATTGTGCTGCACAGCCATCACTAAAATATGCTATTTTTAATACCTCAAATTTCACTTTTGAAAAATTAATTAGTTTACGCTGAAAAAGATAAACTGCAATTGTGTCATGAGTATTACATTCCAAAAGCAGCACATAACTTCCATGACATAAATTTCCTTCATATTTATAATAAAAAACAAAAGGATGTAAAGTTGCTTGATTATTTGTCCAATGATATCCCTGTGCTACATCTTGTATAATAAATGCATAATTTTCTGAAAAATCACCGATAACCAGAAATTCTCCATCTGATAAATTGTTTTTCTTCCAGTCTAAATATTTTGCCTGCTCTTGAGCAATAAAATCATGCCTAGTAAGTGTTTTCAAACTCCCTAAAAATCTTTCAATAAATTCATCAGTAGACTGTATAAAGGTTTGAAGCTGGGACCTATTTGTTGTAGTCCACTGTTTATACTCAATTTCTTCAACTCCTTTAATTTCAAAGCATTGCAACAGCCGTTCCTTTAGCATAGCAACTCCAGGGCAATTTTTACACTCGCCTAGCGGACATGCTGGCAATAAGGATTGCATTGGATTTTTGCCAAAGCATGTTTGTAGTTCTTAATAGGGGTTTCTAGTTTATCTTCTAGTTGTAAATCATCCATATGTGATCCGACTATCATGAGTTTTACATTTTGATGAATGGTACATACACACACAGTGAGTACCACTTGCTCCTGCAAAGACACATTCTTTTGGACGTAGCTCTGCAAACTTCGAAAACCCAATTCTGATATTTGGATACTTTTCTGAAAATAATTGATAAAGTTCCTTCATTTTACTTAAAACTAATCTTTTCTGAATATGTTTTCTTTCCCCATTTTCTATAACAGATAGAAAATCTTTTTTTCCAGGCATTACACGGCTAACAGTGTCAGAGTAATAAAACTCTTTTACCATATCTTTCACATGTACAGGTAGTGATTTCCCTTTTTTTGGGTTAGGGGTTGATAAAACACCTTTGGTTATTAAAACTTCTTTTGCTTGAGATACAAGTCGATGCGAACAATTAAGTTCTCTCATCACTTTTCGATTACTCCATTGAGCAACAAATATTGTCAAAATCATGATCTTTTCACTCTTACTTTGTGTTGATTTATACTTATCCTGAAGCACTTTAACAATGTCATCAGCACATGTGTTGGAAACTTTTTTTTTAGTTGCTTCGTATTCATCATCCTCTAAAGAATTAATAGCATCTGAATTAGTAGATAAAAGGTCTAACTTCTTTTTTACAAGTTTTTTAAGCTTTTTCTTTTTCTCCGGAATCTAACTTTTAACAGTTTGTAACTTGTGTTTATCCAAGGGTGGCTCACCCAATAACGACAAGGATTTATTATAAATAGAAATTTCTACTTCCTGGCACTGATAATTTTCATCTCCCTTGTCACTACAAATATCTTGAGATCTGGAACTGCCTTGAGAATCTGACTCTGTTTTACAATTTGTAGAATTTTTATCATCACATAATCCTATTTCGGAAGGTAAGCCAGTGATCTTCTTTCGGCAAGTATCACATAATTTTGCTCCAGCCATAAGTTTTGAGGGATACATAGCTACTTGCCGACTAGTAGCTACCCTCAAAGTTTTATATTGTTTTTTCTTATGGTGTTGGAAAGGATCATAACAATAGTGTTGTCTCTTCTTTAACTCTTTTACTTGTGCTTGAAATGCCATTTTTAATCTAAATTTAATTTGAAAGTTGCTAAAAACTAATTCCTAAGTTGTCTTTTGATGACTAATTCAATGGAAATGAATTGATTATTTTAATATAAATATATATAGCTTTAAGCCTCATATAATTTAATACTGACTTAGTATGTATTTATAGTACTAGTAATTAAATTACAACCTAGGAAATAAAAGAAAAAAAAGGAAATAGTTAGTAATATATATTTACAATAGGCTATTTACAGAAAATGACCTCAAAATATCGCATTTGTAAGGCCGATAAATATTAAATTTTTAGAACCTACTTATACTTTAATATTATTCCCAAAGCTGTTTATGGGAATCCCAAAAAGATTTTTTCATAGGGCATCCACAATAAAAAAAGAAATCTGTAAAAAAAAAATTATTGCTTTTGACCTTTGCCATCGACCAGGGTCAAAGGTCAAATGACCAATAACTTTTTTTTTATTGAACTTATCACTTTTTTGTATAGACACAAAGTTATTTGTCTATGCAAGAGCTTCTGTTTGCCACCAAAATCAACTTCCTAAGTATAATAGCATAAAAGTTATGACGTTTTAAATAACCAAGGTCAAGTGAAAAGGTCAAAACTTTGAAAGGTCATATCTCAGAAAATAATTGACCTAAGTCAAAAAGATTTACATGTTTTTCTTCTGTCCATATGCCCAACATGTGAGCCAATTTTCATCAAAATCCGAGTCGGTGATGTTGAATTTGACCAAAAAGTGGTTCCACTTGACGTGGAAAGCCCCATTATCTTTATTTTGTTTGCATTTTCTTTAGAGTTTTCTTCTACTTTGTCAAGTCTCTCGTTAATTATTTTTGTATTTGCGCTTAAGATATCTATAAATATTTGTTGTTGTTGTTTAAGCATCGTTTTCATTTCTTTTCTCTATTCTAAAAACATTTCCTTCAGCATTTTCTTAACTTCTACAAGCGTAATTGAAATTTTAGATTTATCTTTTATTTTAATAATTTATAACAACTTAAGTAGGAATTGGTTGATAGATATTTGAAGAGCTGTTAAAAAGTCTTGATATGTTTTGATATGTTAAAAAGCCTTGATATGTTAAAAAGCATTGATACTAAACGTTTTATTTGACTTTTAAAATGAATATTTTAAAGAGTGTGCGATTACGCCACGTCAGGCTTGTAGCAACCGGGGCAGCATTTGTCCCCCCCCCCCCCCCACAGTGTGCCCAGGACATGAAAAAATTCATTTTTCTGACCTTTTATTTTTTCACTTTAAATTGTAAATTTATGTTGTGTAAGACATATGTAGGTCATGGCAAAAAAAAAATTATAAATTCATCAAACCATTTTGTTTTTATAGCTGTTTGAAGTTGAAGAAAAAGTTGACTCAAAATATTTGAAGAAAACTGTACCAATACTGTTTTTTAACAATAACTTTGAAACGCTATATATCAAAATTGACTCCATAAATTTAAAAAAAAATTCTATCCTGGTCTGTAAATAATATTTAATTTGTGAATTACTTCAATAAAAATTGAAATTGAAGTTTAAAAATTTGTTTTGTGCAGTTTTGTTTATACCTAAAAAAATTCTAAAATATATGAAAACATATTAATTTTTTTTAAAAACAAAGTCACAGGAAAAAAAAGGCCGCAGGAGGCCGCAAACAAACTCAAATGTTTCATTCAATGAAGACTTTCTATTTTTATGTGTAAAAATTACACAGTCCGGTTATCCCCGGAAATTGAGTAATTTAAGTTTGAATTTTATTTGTTCGTACAAGTTTGATATTTGAGGTTGCGTAATTTATGAAAATAAACTTTCACGGACGATTCAGGAATACCTGTTGATTACATGTGATAAAATGTTATTGATAAAAAAAGGAGAATTAGAAGAAATTTTACTAACCTTGAACATCCAATTAACTTCATTGGAAAAATCAAAGCTAATTTTAAAAACAATCAAAGTGAGACATAATCTAACTTTAGAAGATGAAAAAGATAACATCAAGAAAATTCTAAAGCAATTTGAAAGACATGTAAAAAAATATTCAAAGTTGAAACAAAATAAACTTGTGGCCGAATTGGAAATTTGGAGAAACGAAGTTGGGATAAAACTGCCTGGAAATCTACCTGTTGCAGCCTCATCATCATCCAGGGGTGATGTAGAAGAAGATGGAGCTCCACAAGCTAAAAGAGGACGGAAATCAAAAAGACTAAGGTAAAAGTTTAACTGTTGACATTTATTTGAATTTCTTAAGCATCATGTTATTTGGGACACCCAGTAGCTATTTTTTTACTTTTCATAAAACGTTATCATTTAATCCAGTGATCAACCTGAAAAACGTACATACAACAAAATTCTGGATGATTTTGTGGACATTGTGGAAAAATATGCGAGTGAACAAGGTGTAGATAAATCAGAATACTTAAAAGAAGTTGTCCAAAGATGTGAAAAAAGATGGGGGAAGATGGAAGGAGTAAAACTTTCAACAATATCGGTACAGGAAGCAATTGCTTTAATTTACAACTTGGATCTATCCATAAATAAATATCAGGTAAAGTATGCAATCAAATACTGTTGTAGTTAATTGTTTTTATAATTGTACGTTTAAATTTTGTATATTTCCCTAGGAACTGAGACTTGAGCTTCTCCCAAAACTAATGTTGCCAACAAGGAATTATGTAGATACCTTTAAACGTACTTTGCTACCAAAAGAATTAAGCAGTGAAGACAAGCAAACTTCATCCCCTGTGAACAATGTTATCAAAGACACTGTTGAGTCTCTACTAGATATATCCGAGTTTTGTGCTGAAAATCATTCTATACATGTAGAGGGTAAATTTGGACTTGATGGGTCTGGAAATCACAATTATCGTCATCAGTTTTCCGATCCTCAAGATGCAGACTTAAAGGGAACAAATTATATTTTTTCCTTTTGGTGTCCTCTTGAAATTAAAGATTCAAAAAACCAAGTAATCTGGACTAATCCAACCCCTAACTCTATTACTTTTGCCAGGCCTGTTATTCTAGTGAAAGCAAAAGAAACTAGGGAGAGTGTTAAGGAGTATTTTAAAGCAACTCTGAGTCAACTGCCTAAAAATGAAACTCAGCCTATTCTTTCAAAAAATGGGTTACAAATATTTGTAAAAACAGAGATTAGTATGGTTGATGGCAAAATGGTAGACTTATTGGTGGGTGATTCTGGAGCTTTTTGTCACTACTGCAAATGTTCCAGAAGTGATGCCAATGACCTGGTATGTATACTACATGGGTTCACCATAGATAAAAATTACAATGATGTGCTCAGTACCTGGAGAAGACTAGAAAATGGCAAAATCTTGTACAAAGATACAGAAAGACATGGGCAATGCCATGAACCTATAGTTGAATCAGATGTAAAATTTTTTGCCATTCTGCATCAAAAGCTTCGTGCACTCGACCACTGTCTGAAAATTTTGTATCACATTGTGGGTAAACAAACCCATACATGGTCTGAGCAGGACATAAAGGTAAAAACTGCTCTGAAAACAGCAAGAAAAAAAGTTATTCAAAACATACGTGAAAAAACAGGAATGCTTCTTGATTCTTCTACTTCTAGTGGTGGTAACACTAACAATGGACCATTAGCAGATCGTTTTTTTAGTCCAAAAGAAAGAAAGTCAATCTGTTCCATAATTCTTAAAACAGAAGACCAAGATAGCTTCTCGACTTTGTTATCTAAGTTCAATATACTACTTAGCATTAATCAGTATGTTGATGTTAGCAAAAAAGTTGATCCTGATAAAGTTAAAGAAGTTGGTTATGGATTGATGATATTCCATAAACAGACATTTCCATGGGCTATGCTCAGCCCCAGCGTACATCAAATGTGTGCACATGCCTGGGAACTGTTTATGCTTACAGGTGGATCACCCATTGCTAAGTACTCCGAGCAGTCAAGCGAAAGTTGGAACAAATACATTAAGGCTTATAAATCAGGAACAAGTTGTAAAGCCAGACAGATGTCTTTGCAAATTAATACACATGACATTTACTGCAGACTGATGATAAGAACACATCCAATTATTGCCAGTAAAAAAAGACTTTTGCAATGTGGATTATGTGGAAAATTCGGACATACCACAAGAGGGTGTAAAGTAGACGTGAACAACATATTTACTGAAGAAAAAATGATAATTCAAGAATGTTTTCTGTGACCATATAAAATCAATAAGATTAATATCTGTGTATATTTGTGTTTAATATTAAATTATTATAAACTCAAATTCATTTTATTATGAGTTTCTTGAAATTATTAATAGTCAAACATATTTCATTATGAATTGGATATGATATCCTTTTCCAAGCAACCTAGCTAGCTATGAGCTTACTGGTCACGGGGATCGAGAGGCTATTTGTTATATAGGGCGGGGGGCGGTGGAAGACAAATTTTTTTTAAAAAAATTTTATTTTTTAATTTATATTTTATAGTTTATTTGAAAATTTTAAAAAAAGTAAGAGCATGACTCTTGGCGCCCCTCCCCCTCCCCCACTGTTGCCCCATTTACTGGGTCAGAGTGCCCACACGTAAAAACTAACCTCAGAATCAGATTCTTCAGCCCAAAAAAGTATTATACTAAAGTTTTCACAAGATTTCATTAACAAATAACGGATTTATGAATTTTTTCCAAAAAACCACATTCTGGGCACACTGTGCTCCCCTCCTCCCAACAATTTTTCAAATAAATAACTTTTATAAAATTGATTGAAAAATTGCCTAAAAAGCAAGGTCCTTAAAACTAAATTGGGGCCCCTTAATCCAATACTGCCCCCCCCCCTCCTCCTATAATAATTTTTGTTCCTACGGGCCTGCCACGTTACGGTAATAAAGAAATAGTAAAATACAGAAAATATCTGTTAAAAAAGTTTCTCCAACAGGTGAAGCAGCTCAATTTTTTAGTTTTTTATCGACTTATAAAAACTCTCTTTAAAAACAGTTGGCTTTGAGAAAGAAGTTAATTCTAAAAACCTCTATAAGAAAATCAGAATAACAACATTAAAATTGCGTTTTTTAAGTGCGTTTCTTAGAACCTTAAACATATTCAAATATCTTTGTAAATGAAATTAGAATAAGCATTTATTTAAATTAAAATATACAAATATTTTTTTAAGTAAGGAAAACAAAAATAAAATATTTTGTTTTGAGAGATAAAATTATGTTTAAATAATGATACAATTAAGATTAAAAAAATGGAGTCTTCAAACGAAATCCAGATCATATTAGAAAAATTAATTTTCATTTTTGCCAAATAAATATATTAAAAATGCTCGCAATTTTGCTCGATTTATACTCACATCTTAAAATTAAACGGGTTTTGGCACAGAACCTAAGTGCGTTTCGGATTTTCCTGTTATTTCATTTCTTAGTTTGCCAACTGCTTGCCTTTGACGACTTTGAAAACAAAAAAATATATTATTATTATTACTAATATTATTTTTATTAATAAAAAAGTGTTCATTAAGCTGTTTTTAAACTTCTTAATCAGATTTAGACAGTAATTTACGAATTTTTTTGCATTATTTTTTAAATACTCTTTTAAAGGTTGTGTCGCTTAGGATTTCTTTACATGTTGAAAACTTTGTGTTATATACAAGAAGAAAGCTTTTTAGAATTAAATGTTACAAGCATCATAATTAAAGTTGATTTGTCCCCAATTAAGTAATTTTGTAACAGACATGTCAGAATGTATACAACATTAAAATTATATAAGTGGAAACACTTATCTATACTTTTTTTTATTGCACTGTCGTTGTAAGTCTGAATTACAACAGCAAAAATGTTTTTAGATTCAGAGGCTTATTTGAGCACCTTACACATCGTTGAGACTGAGCTTTTTTTTTTCATTAAATGGTCAGCGTAACATTTTGTATAAATGCAATCCATAAGCTGCTAGATCACTTTGATCACGAGAAATAATTGATTACATTTTTCTTTCATATTTTGTCTAATTTAATTTAAGTTTTTTTTGTTTAAACGGTATACGCACGGATAGCTTATTTGGATAAGGCGTTCACTTCATGTGGTTCGCATCCAACTAGTATGATTTTGAATAAGACACATATTCATAGAATACACATCTTATTATATTAGATTTCTTTAACTATTTAAGCCTCTCAGTGCATTTTCTAAGTAAGGCGCACACACAAATATACATATTTTTTAAGCTTCAAATATTCCATGCCGTATTCACATTTTTCACATAGCCTTAATTGCTTCATATTATCTTTCTATTTTGTGCGTTTTTTATCCCCAATTTTTAGCGCTTTTTAATTTTAGATTATCCGCTTTCTATTGCTTTCTAACGTTCGGCTCAGTGCGCTTAGTTCTACACGCCCCTTCCTTTTGGTCTACTATATTAATGAAATATACGTAAGCAATTATTGATAATAAATTTTTGCTTCAATTTTGTGCTTTAATATTGGAAATTTGTCCAACACCTTTTAATAGTTTTTAGCTAACTTTTAATAGGAAAAAATTTTTTTTTTTTTTTTAGATTGACCTATTTGAGCTTAATTTTATAAAACCGTTCCTAGGAAATTCTAAAATTTTTACATCTTTAACATCTAAATTTATTGAAACGAAAAAACAATGAAAAAGTGGGTTTACACGTTAGCTGGAGAAATTCAAATAAATTAGGACAATAATAAAGGTAAAACAATATATAGGAAATATCTTAGCTTATCAGCTTATCATACCTTAGCTTATCAGTGTTCTCGCGTTTTAATAAGTTTAGAAAATGTAAAAATATTAGAATTTTCAAGGAACAGTTTTATAAAATTAAGCTCAAATGAGTCAAATCTAACGAAAAACTTTATTTTCTCCTTTTTAGTTCAATTGAAGAAATGTTGTATTTTTAAGAAAAATATTTTTAATAATTATTTATAAGTATAAATCAAAGTTAGGGAATTTTTTAAGTCATAAAACTAAAATAAACAACATCTGAATCTTTTATAGTATTTATGACACTTTTTAAGAACACACTGCAAATGGAACATTTAGCTCAAATTACGCATAAATTAAAAAGAATTAAAAAACATTAAGTTGGATGCAAGGAGTCGAAAAAAAACCCATAATAAATTAACTTTTAGCTAAATGAACAGAAATATATGTGCAATGTCAGAAAAAATTTGATAAAAAAATAATTTTTAGTGAAAGTTGCTCCAAGATTCTTTTAACTCATTTTTTAAAGTGCAACAGAAATTTTATTAAACACGAATTTTTGCTTTACATTCAATTTTAGCACTTTAATTACTTATTTTTCCGAAATGTTATTTTCCAATTTTAATTAAATCCTTAACTAAAAGATCCGTTAATACAAAATGAAAAATTCATTAAATATTTCTATAAATATTAAACATAATTGTATATAAATGTTAAAAAAAATTTCAGTCAAAAAACTTCTGGATCCATCACTGCTTCACATTCACTATCATATATTCAGTAATTGACCAATATCTGGCGGTTACATCGATTACAATTATTTTGATAACAGTTACATCGATCGTTTCTTTAAATTTCTTTCACGATTATCGCTTCATGTGTACATTACGCATCACACATAATCTTTTTTAGAATATCGGCGAAATGACGTTTATATCACCACAATACAATGTATTTTTTTAAATAATTTATTTTCTAAAATTTTAAATCGTAGTGTTCTTATGTTTCAAGTAAAATTACATCTGAGTCATAGGCTCTGTCAAAAACACTTTATATTCAAATAATTGTTCACTTTGAAACTAAATAAATATTGTATTATATTGAAGCCTTAAGATTAAATAATAGTTACAACAGTGAGAAAAATAAGTTGCAATATAGCATTAGAGGATTGAAAATGGATTGCAATAAAGAGTAAATGTGTCTTGCAATAATTTTAATAAGGAGGAAATTTGTCACTTCTATACCTTGAACATGAGCAATTTCAGAAAATCAATAATTCGAGCACACGTGATTATTATTAATTTTATTGAGACTATTTACAAATTCAATTTCATTAATGTTTTTAAAACAAGCTTTGTTAAGAATTAATTAGCTTGCTCTTCTTCTTCTTCTGCAACTTTCCATTTATCGGAGACAACTTTAAGTTGAGATAATTTTTCTACAAAAAAAAAAAAAAAATTAAACATTTTTGTATTATTATATATTTTGTATTTAGAATTATCAAAACACCATTTAATAAAAAATAAAAATGAAATACCTAATGATGATGTACACGGTGAATCAGAGGGGGTAATCTTTCTTCTGCGATTATTTGTTTTCTAAAGCATTACTTTACATATAAATTTATAGCGCTAAAATTACTTAATAGAAAAAAATTTAAATTAAAATGTTGAGAAAAGAAAAAGAGGGAGTGAAAAATATATATATATTTTTTTGTCATAGTTAAACAAAGAAAACAAAGTTAAACAAAGAAAAATAAAATCCAACACTCAGTAACACCCTAAGTGTCAAAACACAACAAAAACACCCTAGCCAAAATTGGATTTCAGCACTAAAAAACATGCCGGACAAACAACAATTGACGTACTGTGAGCAATTGAAATAGAATATTTTATAAATAATCACATAAAACATTTTTTGGAGTTATTAAACTCCAAAAAATGATTTTAAAACATTTTGTAAAAAAACTGGCAGTTAATGAATAATTCTTATTTAAGAGATGGTCTAGAATGTTCTTTTATATCTACTTTAATAGTTTCTAATAATATTTTGTCATATAACAGTTTTTAACAATACATAAAAAATATCAAACAATAATAATAATATAACAATACTTAGCAGAAATTTTATCAAGCAATAAATCTACCAATATTAGTCCAATGAAAACTATACAGAGGGTTTTTTGGTAGGGATAAAAGAGGTCGTGTCTGTAATAAATAGTTAAGAAGAACCCAGTGATATATTTGATAGAAACAAAAACTTCTTGACACTGAAGATAAAATGCTTTTCATCTTTATGTTTCATAACAATATTTCATAACATTTCATGTATTGTTATGAAACACTAATTTTAATGAAAACACTAAATTTTTTAAAGACATACATATGTATTTAAGCACAATGGCATGTTATATTATAGATGCATTATGTAAATTAACAACAAATGCTACTTTAAAAATTTTTAAACTCACATTTTTTTGAGGGGTTTTCTTATTGACAGGCAGCTTTTGGTCTTGTAATAGTGTGTGTTTATTTTTATTGCCATTTAGAGAACTACATAAATCCTAAACAAAAATTAAAAAAATTATTAAAAAAAACATAATTTTTATGGTACTTTAATAATTAGCTACAACAGCAAACAGATATTACCTCTTCATCGCTAGAATTTTTTGAGTCACCAGTATCTGAAGACATTTCATTTTCAGAGGCTTCTTGCATCCATAAAGGAAGTGATGCTTTATGTAAATTGGATTCGTTTTTAATTCCTTTGAAAACTTCTGTTTTATTCTAAAGATAAAACAGTTTAATAATAAAATTTAAAAACATGTTTAGTAATTGTAAATTAATTTTATAATTTATAAATTAGTATTATAAATAGTATTATAATATATATACTATAACGCTAATATTATAAATTAGTATAACTAGCATATCAATCAAGGTTGGCAAATACTAGTGAGTTTTTTTTGGGGGTAACTTTAGGTTTTATTGGATTTTTTTGGGTTTTATTTTTATTTTGTATCTGTTAAATTTAATTTATATGTTATTTTAATTTAATGATAATGAAAATTAGTATAATTTTCTACTTTAACTTTATTTAAAACAAATATTTTATATAATGTTATTTAATAATTGATATAATGTTATTTAATATTTGATTATAATTAAAAATGTCAATAAGAAATGAGAAAAAAAAGGCTGAAGAATGGGTGGAAGTAACTGAAGTTTCAATTAAACTTCAAATTTGAACTTGAAATTCAAATTAACAAACTTGTTTCTTCGGGGATTTCTTGTTTATAAAGGTTGGTGTTTTGGAGTTAAAGAGTTAAGAGAGGGTTGTAACCACAATAAGGTAGCCTACTCAACTGTAGTGGCCTTCTGAGCCTTTGGAGATGAACATAAAAAATAAAAAAGATAAAATGATATCTCAATCTGTAAAAATATTTGATTAAAAATTGTGATGTTTTTCCAAATAATGATTCAAATATTAGTAAATCTGCTCTGGTAGCTGTTATTGTTGGTTATAATAGTTAATAATAATGATAGTTAATAATCATTTAGTTAATAATAATAATTAATAACTAATTTAGTTAATAATATAATAGTTATAGTGTTAATGTTATAATACTTCATAATATTATAAAATATCTTTAAAAAACTCAATAAAACCCAGATTGCCCGGATTTTATCGAGGTTTTTTTTAGGCAGGTTTAATTGGGTGGGTTTTTTGGATGGGTTTTTTAATGCCAAGCCTTATATCAATAATAAAAAAAATACTTTATTATCTGAGAGTTGATTATTGTTTAAACCTTCGTTTTCAACAAGCAAACTACTATTTAAGTAATGAGTTACTAAAAAAAAAGGAAGAAAGTTAATGGACAAGAAAATAAATGACAGAACACCTAAAAACTTGTATGAATCTGACCAAAAAAAAAAGACAGGAAAGTACTACAAGACACTGATGTTCAAGGAAAAAATAGATTAGTAGATAATAAAAAATATACTTTTGAGCATGATAGAGCAGCTACAGTAAAAAGACTTAAGCATAATGCAGAGGCGTGTAAAATTGTGCTTTGATTTAATAGAAAACAAAAGTATAGCTGGGTTGAAAAGAAAAAGAGATGCAACTTTACAATAATGGGAAAGAGACGCAAGCTTGGCTTATCAGATAGATAATTTGAGAATACACAAAGTAGAATGCTCAGTATGATGGAACAGTATGATTCAGCAGAGGTTACACAGGCCTTGTCATAAGATTCTGCTACATAACACAAAATTGTAATGTATATAAAATATAAATGTCACTTAACTCAGCATTGATATTTATATTGTTTGAAGAATAAATTGCATCTATTGCGTATTTTAAAATACTACATTGTAATGAAATTTAATATAAAAATATGCTGAAATGCATTAAAACTTTAATTATAATAAATTAAATAATATAATTATAATAAATAATTATTAACTATAATTACATTTTATAATGTATTTTAACATGGTTTTATAATGTATTTTAACCCTTTATTTCTCATTGACGTCATATGGCATCATTGACTTCATATAGTAAAGATAGGCATTATGCTGATCATGTGGGGGAAGCTTTTGTGCTTATGAGTAAAAGTAGCGTTTTCACACAACCTTTACAAACAATCACATTTCCTCCACATAGTTAGCATACTACATATTTTTGCTATGTTAAGTCAATGACACCATATGGCATCACTGGGAAATAATGGGTTAACATTGGTTAAATGGCTGTGGATGGTCTGAAAAAAAAGTTGTCTAAAACTTAATAAGACAGTCCTACTACTCCAGAAAGTGCTGCTGTGGAGGTAAAAAAAATACAAAAGCCCATAGCTAGAAAAAACTTTCTTTTGACAATTAAAAGTTTTTTTTGCTATAATATGCTGCAGCCGTTTTTCAAAATGCCTTAATATGCTTAATACGTATTTCAAGAAAAATGAAGTTAAAAAAAAATTATTAGGAGAATTTACTCTTTGTAAAATGTTTTTTGAAACTAATGAATTTTTGAATTTTTTCAGAACTCTTTAAAAATATTTGCAGTTCAAATAAAGTATTTGCAGTTCAAATAAAGTAATTGCAGCTTTCAGTGCAGTTTAGTTCAGTGCTTTCAGTTCAATTCAGTGCTTTCAGTGCAGTTTAGTGCACTTAAAAAATTTTTATGTATAGTAAATTGGTGTTTGCAAAGAAACATTATATAAATTGTTTTTAAGTATAAAACTAGTTTTTTTTTAAACTTTGTTGTATAGGCAGGTTTGGCGCTTAACTATGCCTATAGTTAAAACTTCACGTATATAACGTTTTAAAAGGATCGTATGTAATATGAGTTAACTTTTCTAATAATTACAAGTCTTTTTTGCTCAAGCTGTTTTGTTTTGATTATTTGTATGTATGTTATTATATTTAAAAAAATTAACAAGATTGAAAAAACACGACACATATTGCCTCATCCATGTGGAAAATTTGAAATTTCAATTTTAGATTTGCCCCTCTCTTGATAATTTCTGATTGCTAAAATTATGTTATCTGCTTCATAAACCATTAAAAATGATAGACAACGCTTTTTCGTAAATCGCTGAAGCCACAATTTTTTTGTGGCAAAAAAACTAGAAAAACAAACAAAAATAAGATTTTGTTTAAATTATTAGGAAAACTTTTTCTATTAAAGACATATGGAATATATTTCTATGGGATATATTCTAATAAAGACAAAAACTATTTATTACTATTGTAATAAACAGGGCCATCCCAAGGGGAGGGCCCTGTTTATTACAATAGTATTAAATAGAGGGAGCGGGGTAACTAGCCCCATTACGAATTTTATTAGTCGGCAAATTGGACACTGGAGTCGGCAAAATTGGATTTATAGTTTGCAGTCAACAAATGTCAGAAAACGAGGACCTTTTTTTTTTGTTTAGATAAGTTAGTGGGCAAAATTTTTTTTTTTGGCTTTAGTCGGCAAAGAAACGACACATCACCCCCCACTCCTTTAAAATCTCTTCAGGACGGCCCTGGTAATAAATACTATCTCTTATCCGTGAAATGACATATCTGTACCAGTTTTATATATTTTTATGCAATTGTATGCAACATAATTAAAATTAATCGAAAAATAATCAAAAGATAAATGCAAAAGGAAACTTGACGCATAATGGTTTATTTTGCCACGAACCGACATCAATGCGCAAAATTTTTTTGACATTAACTTTCAGATTATTGTTTAATATTTTCTCTAGTTTTTAATCATATTCATAAGAATGAACTTTTTTTTTACAACTATGTTTTAGTGGTCTTAGATTTTTTGCTATATTATTATTTTTTTGCTAAAATTTTTTAAGCAAGATTGAAAAAATTTCAAAATTTATTACGCTGAGAGGTCTTAAACCCCCCAAAACAACACTGATGACAGCGCACTTAACCACTGAGCTATCAATGAAATGCATTTAACAGAAAAACAAACCTAATTATAAGTCTCTTATAAGCTCTACTTATATGGAAAAGGTGCGCATGTTAAGCTTTTTGCTCTTAAATTTTTTTTCAGAATTAATTATTTTACTAATAAATATTGAAGTAAATAAGGAATAGGTATAAAAATAATTGGTGTGGAATAAGTATGTATAGAAATGGTAGGTTTGGTAAAGACCCATATTTTACGGATCTAGAAAGCTAGGATATATAAAGAAAAAGTATAGAAAAGTTAGGTTAGACTTACAAAGACTCATATTTTTATGGGTCCGATCTCAGCTAGTATTATAATAATATCTAACCTTTTGATGCTTGTATGCGTAACATATTGGGGAACTACCAACTAAAAATTCAAACATAAAAATAGAAAAAAGTATTGATAATTCAAAATATAAATATAAATATTGTTTTTTTAATTTATAAATATTATAAAATTTATAAAAGTATACTAAATACTAAGTGAGCTATCATATAAAAAAAAATTTAAAAATCAAAATGTAACCTTTATCTGGAACATTTATATCATATAACACATTCAAGTGATGTTTTTCGGTACATTGGGAGTTCATCTTTCTTTGATTTTTAAGTGGTAAATTCAAACCACAATCAAGACTTTTGGCTTTTTTAAATTCCTTAAGTCTTTGTAATACACCTAAGAATAATTATTTGAATTACAATTTGAAGTAAATATTTATAGTAATCAAATGTAATCATCAATCTTTCAAAAATCAATCTTTCCTAGAATTAACGAGAAAATAAATTATTGTTTAAAAAAATGTCCATGTTATCCATTTTAACGTCAATATATTGTTTAAATTGTATAGCATTTGGAACAAGTAATTTTCCATGTAGCAGCAAGTAGCAAATATACATATAAATGCAGAAGAAACCTATTATAAAGATTCTAAAAAAAATTTTATGGAGTATCTTATAAATAGAAATTTGACATTAACACACAGAAAATACTTTGAAAAAAATTTCAATAAATAAGGGATTCTTGATTCTTGAAATGGTAGAATTTGCAACTCAAATACAATTTTACATTTTGTTGAGTTATAAAAATAGTAAATTGAGGAAGAAAAGGAAAAAAAACAAAAGGCAAAAGAATGATGTTTATTAATAACTTTTTTTATCTACTGTTAAAAAAGTAATTTTAGGAACTATAAAGTTAACTAAAAATAAAAATGGTGACTAAAATGGATAGCACTCAGGATGTTGATGTAATGGATCAAAAATCTGTTTGTGTTTGCTATATCAATAATAGTGATTATTTTTTCAAATAAGTTTTTTTACAAATAAAAATTTTACAAATAAAAAGTAGTAAAGGTGAACTTTATAAATAAATGGAAGATTGCAATTTTGAATATAGGATAAAATTTAGTAATATAAATGGTCAATCATTAAATGGAGCTAACAAAATAATTTAGTAGAACAAAAAATTTTAAAATGTTGTTTTATAAACAAAAAAAATACAGACTTGATGAGACACTAAGGGCATTCCATGTCAAGTGGAGCCACTTTTTGGTCAAATCCGACATCACCGACTCGAATTTTGATGAAAATTGGTTCATATGTTGGGCATATGGACAGAAGAAACACATGTAAATTTTTTTGACTTAGATCTATTATTTCCTGAGATATGACCTTTCAAAGTTATGACCTTTTCACTTGACCTTAAAAGTTCAAATAACCAAATGACCAATAACTTTTTTTCTAGTTCAATAGAAAAAAAGTTATTGGTCATTTGGTTATTTGACCTTTGACCCTGGTTGATGGCAAAGGTCATAATTTTATTTTTATAAATTGCTTTTTCTATTGTAGATGACCCATGAAAAAATCTTTTTGGGATTCCCGTAAACAGCTTTGGGATTAATATTAAAGTATATGTAGGTTCTAAAAATTTAATTTTTAATATATATATATATATATATATATATATATATATATATATATATATATATATATATATCTATATATATATATATATATATATATATATATATATACATATATATATACATATATATATATATATATATATATATATATATATATATATATATATATATATATATATATATATATATATATATATATATATATATATATATATATATATACACACACACACACATATATATATATATATATATATATTGTTGAAAAGTAACAAAAATGCCTTATTTAGCAGTTTTAACTAAATGGCAATACAGTGCTGAATGCAGTATAAAATTTACACCATTACCATTGCAATACATATTTGCTAATAATAAATTAAAAAAGCTATAATAGTTAACGATAATGCAAGTTAAGTGCTTTGGCTGCTCCTTCAGACTCCTGTAATGAAGTATGACCGACCAGTTGTAGTTTTGGGTTCGACTGCTAGCAAAAGATTATTCAAATCAACGGTAAAAATATCTGGAGGATCTGAAGGAGAAAAATTGACCTGGACCATAAGGGCGAAGGAAGCTCATGGTTACTTCTCTTTTTTCTGGATTGCTCTCCAACACACAAACTATCCAACAATGTTCACACTACTCAATATAATTGAATAGTGTAAAATAATGACCACTAATCAATATAATTGATTAGTGGTCATTTATTGGTCATGGTATGGATGTTGTAAGCTTGCTTTTGCCCTTAACGTTTAACAGTTACTCCAACTCCACCACAAGGGCCCTTACCATGACTTGTGGCAAAGAAATGCCATTCAGCTACCAAAATTCGAATACCAAAGTCCTCCTTGTGATAGCACAGATTAAATTCTTGCAGTTTTTGTATTGTGCTACACAGCCATCACTAAAATAAGTTATTTTTAATACTTCAAATTAAACTTTTAAAAAAAAAATTAATTTACGCTGAAAAAGATGAACTGTAATTGTGTTATGAGTATTACATTCCAAATGCAGCACATAACTTCCATGACAAATTCCTTCATATTTATAATAAAAAACAAAAGGATGTAAAGTTGCTTGACTATTTGTCCAGTGATATCCCTGTGCTGCATCTTGTATAATAAATGCATAATTTTCTGAAAAATCATTAATAACCAGAAATTCTCCATCGGACAAATTGTTTTTCTTCCAGTCTAAATATTTTGCCTGCTCTTGAGCAATAAAATTATGTCTAGTAAGTATTTTCAAGCTCCCTAAAAATCTTTCAATAAATTCATCAGTGGATTGTATAAATGGTTTGATGCTGGGACCTATCTGTTGTACTCCACTGTTTATACTCAATTTCTTCAACTCCTATGAATTCAAAGCATTGCAACAGCCATTGTTTAGCATAGCAACTCCAGGGCAACTTTTACACCTGCCTAGAGGACATGCTGGCAAGAAAGAATAGCATTGAATTTTAGCCAAGCATGTTTGTAGTTCTTAATAAGGGTTTCTAGTTCATCTTCTAGTTGTAAATCATCCATATGTGATCCGACTATCATGAGCTTAACATTTTGATGAATGGTACATACACACAGTGAGTACTACTTGCTCCTGCAAAGACATATTCTTTTGGACGTAGCTCTGCAAACTTTGAAAACCCGATTCTGATATTTGGATACTTTTCTGAAAATAATTGACAAACTTCCTTTAAATTACTTAAAACTAATCTTTTCTGAATATGTTTTCTTTCCCCATTTTCCATAGCAGATAGAAAATCTTTTTTTCAGGCATGACACAGCTAACAGTATCAGAATAATAAAACTCTTTTACCATATCTTTCACATGTACAGGTAGTGATTTCCTTTTTTTTGGGTTAGGGGTTGATAAAACACCTTTGGTTATTAAAACTTCTTTTGCTTGAGATACAAGTCAATGTGAACAATTAAACTCTCTCATCACATTTCAATTACTCCATTGAATAACAAATATTGTCAAAATCATGATCTTTCCACTCTTACTTTGCGTTGATTTATACTTATCCTGAAGCACTTTAACAATGTCATCAGCGCATGCATTGAAAACTTTTTTTCAGTTGCTTTGTATTCATATCTTCTGAAGTATCAATGGCAATAGCATCTGAATTAGGTGATAAAAGGTCTAACTTCCTTTTTATATGTTTTTTAAGCTTTTTCTTTTTCTCCGGAATATAACTTTTAAGAATTTGTAACTTGCATTTATCTAAGGGTGACTCACCCAATAACAACAAGGATTTATTAAAAATTGAAATTTCTTCTTCTTGGCACTGATAATTTTTATCTCCCTTGTCACTACAAATATCTTGAGAGCTGAAACTGCCTTGAGAATCTGACTCTGTATTACAATTTGCAGAATTTTCATCATCACATAATCCTATTTCGGAAGGTAAGCCAGTGATCCTCTTTCGGCAAGTATCACATAATTTTGCTCTAACCATAAGTTTTGAGGGATACATAGCTACCTGCCGACTAGTAATCACCCTTAAGTTTTTATATTGTTTTTTCTCGTGGTGTTGGAAAGGATCATAACAATAGTGTTGTCTCTTCTTTAACTCATTTAATTGCGCTTGAAATGCCATTTTTAATCTAAATTTAATTTGAAAATTGGTAAAAACTTCTTCTTAAGTTGTCTTTTGACGACTAATTTAATAGAAATGAATTATTTGTTTTAATATAAATATATATAGCTTCAAGCCTCATATAATTCAATACTGACTTAGTATGTATATATAGTACTAGTATTTAAATTACAACCTAGAAAGTAAAAGGAAAAAAGTAAATAATTAATAATATATATCTACAATAGGCTATTAATAAATGACCTCAAAATATCACATTTGGAGGCCAATAAATATTAAATTTTTAGAACCTACTTATACTTTAATATTAATCCCAAAGCTATTTATGGGAATCCCAAAAAGATTTTTTTTAATGGGATATCCACAATAGAAAAAGCAATGTTAAAAAAAAAATTATGACCTATGCCATCAACCAGGGTCAAAGGTCAAATGACCAAATGACCAATAACTTTTTTTCTATTGAACTTATCACTTTTTTGTATAGAGACAAAGTTGTTCGTCTGTGCAAGAACTTCTGTTTGCCACCAAAATCAACTTCCTAAGTATAATAGCAAAAAAGTTATGATATTTTAAATAACCAAGGTCAAGTGAAAAGGTCAAAATTTTGAAAGGTCATATCTCAGGAAATAATAGACCTAAGTCAAAAAAATGTACATATTTTTCTTCTGTCTATATGCCCAACATGTGAGTCAATTTTCATCAAAATCCGAGTCAGTGATGTCGGATGGGTGGCTCCACTTGACGTGGAATGCCCCACTATTAATAAACCAAATTGATAATTACAGGGTAGAAAATGTCCAAAGAATAATAGATCAATCAAATATGAGTTTTCAAAAAAAGGCTTTTATTCAATACAGAAGAAATTGTTGGTGCTCAATTTAATACATCAAATAAGTTTTAACAATAGCCTAGAAAAGAAAAAATATGATAATATATTTGTTGTATAATGGTAATATATTTATATTTTACTTATGATATGCACAAAGTTAATTTCAATGACAATGATTTTAGCATTGATAAAGAATATGCAGATGATTTTAAATGTTTAACTTACACAAGTTATTTATGTTAATTAAACTAAAATTAATTAATCACTTTATAATATTTTTATTTTTTAATCACTTTCTTTTATACTTTCTGTTACAATTTATCACTTTATAATATTTTACTTGTATTTAGTTTATTTAACGGATGGAAATAATGGTTCAAACTCTGGTTTTATGCATAGGAAAAAATCAGCTTCTAAAAAAACTAGCAAATCTTATTGTTGTTTAACTTGTTGTTTTAAGGTATTATATAAAACTACCATGAAAAATTCCAATTAATAAAATTCCAATTAATAAAATAATTAATAAAAAATAAAACTTTATTGTGTAGCATTTTTTTTTTTTACATTTAAGAGAAGAGATCTATGAATTCTAAAGTCTATAATAAAATGATTTTTTACTAATCTTCTTTTAAGAATAAAATAAATAACAAAAATATTTCTACTCAGCTTGCTGATGCTAAAAAAAAACCCTTTTTTTTTTATCATGCATTCAACATCTACAAAATGCAAGTGTCATCTGATAAATAAAAAAATAGACTTGTTTTTAATCAGCTGATTAAACAATACACCTAAGTAATAATTTTATGCATTAATTTTACCTTGGTCTTTTTGCGTGATTTTAAATAATCCAAATTATGTTCAGTTTACAAATAAACTATTTGCTATATAAAAAATGATTTTCAGAACATCAAAACAGATTATCAAATGCTAACCTGTGTCACTATCTTTTGAATCATGCCAGCTTCTACTAAATCTTGTTAGCTAAAATAATTGCAAAAGCTAAAACAATTGTTTAGGTTTAAAAACGCAGTTAATGAAGTCAATTCAAAGAAAACAAAGCAATAACGCAATTCAATGAATCAAAATGAATTTAAAATAAGCAATTAATGAATTCAAATCCGCTTTACTTTGATTTGGTCGTTCGTTACAAAACTAATA
>NC_088925.1:20447500-20567500 GCF_038396675.1 Hydra vulgaris
CAATACTATATATTATCTAAAGTTCTCTAAACCTATCATTCACTAATATTCGTGGTCTTCGAAGTAACTTTTCTTTTGTTGAGTCTTATCTCTTGCAAAGTTCACCAGACCTACTTGCTCTTTGTGAGACTAATTTGAGTTCAGCTGTCTCATCATGTGATCTTAGTGTTGATGGTTATCTTCCTCTGATTCGTAAAGACTCTAATAGTCACATGCTTGGCCTGGGCATTTACATTCGTAAGAATTCACCTGTTTGTCGTGAAACTAGGTTTGAATCCACAGACTATTCTTTCATGTGCTTTCGTTTAGCATCACTTCACTCTATTGCCTTTCTCTTTGTTCTATATCGCTCTCCTTCATCTCAAGACTGCACTCTTTTTGATGTTATTTCTGATCATATTGACCAAGCCCTCTCTCTTTATCCATCAGCTAATGTATTTGTTGTCGGTGACTTTAATGCTCACCACTCTGAATGGCTTGGCTCTAGTGTCAGTGACTCTGCAGGCATTAAAGCCCACAACTTTTGCCTTTCTCAATCCCTAACTCAAATAGTCAACTTTCCAACTCGCTTTCCTGACAACCCTAATCATTTACCTTCTCTACTAGACTTATGTCTTGTTTCTGATCCTAGTCAGTGCTCAGTTTCTCCACATTCACCCTTAGGTGCTTCTGATCACAGTTTGATCTCTTTAAAACTAATATCTCATTCTTCTTCATCACCTGAATCCCCCTATTATCGAACCTCTTACAACTACAGTAAAGCTGACTGGGATTCTTTCCGTGATTTTCTTCGTGATAGCCCTTGGGTAGAAACCTTTCAACTTCCTGTCGACAAATGTGCTTCTTACATAACTTCGTGGATTCAGGCTGGCATGGAATCTTTTATTCCCTCTCGACGATTCCAGGTCAAGCCTCACTCTCCTCCATGGTTTTCCTCACACTGTGCTGCTGCGATTGCCAATCGAAACCGTTACTTCCATATTTATCAGCAAAACAATTCTCCAGAAAACAGACGTCTGTTTATTACTGCTAGAAACAACTGTAAAAAGATTTTGTCTAACACCAAAACCCGCTATTCTCAGGTCATGATATCTCGTATCTCATCTCAAAAATTAGGCTCTCGTGACTTCTGGAGAATCTTTAATAATATCAATAATAAGGGCAAATCTATAATTCCACCTCTCTTGTATGGTTCAGACTTTGTCACCTCACCTAAAGACAAAGCCGAACTGTTTGCTAAAAACTTTTCATCAATTTCATCTCTTGATTCCACTATTTGCGTTCTACCTGATATTGCCAACAAACAGGTTGATCCATTGCTTGACATTTATATCACTCCAGCATCTGTATCTAAAGTGATCTCCTGCCTAGACTCTTCTACAGCTTGTGGCCCAGACAACATACCTGTTATTGTCTTGCAGAAGTGTTCTCCGGAGCTGTCGTCTATACTCTCAAAACTATTCAACAAGTGCTTATCAGAGTCTTGTTTTCCAGCCTGCTGGAAAGCCGCATCTATTATCCCTATCTTCAAAAATTCTGGGGAGCGATCTGATTCGTCTAACTACCGTCCCATAAGTCTTCTTCCTATCATAAGCAAAATTTTTTTTTTAATTAACAAACACTTAATTTCTCATCTTGAATCTAATAACTTACTTTCTGACCATCAATATGGATTTCGATCTTCTCGTTCTACAGCTGATTTGCTAACAGTAATAACTGACAGGTTTTATCGTGCATTAGATGAAGGTGGAGAGGTTAAGGCCATCGCTCTTGACATTTCAAAAGCGTTTGATAAAGTTTGGCATGCTGGTCTTCTCCATAAGCTTTCTTCTTATGGTGTATCCGGCAACATCTTTAAGATCATTGAATCCTTCCTTTCCAATCGTAGCATAAAAGTTGTCCTCGATGGACAACACTCTTCTTCTTATTCTGTAACTTCAGGGGTTCCTCAAGGTTCTATCCTTGGCCCTATACTCTTTTTAATTTACATTAACGATCTTCCAGATATTCTCACATCTAAGGTGGCATTGTTTGCTGATGATACTACCATTTATTCTTGTCGTGATAAGAAACCAACACCCTCTGATTGCCTGGAGGGGGCATTTGAGCTTGAAAAGGATCTCACTTCTGCTACAGCATGGGGCTCACAGTGGCTGGTGAACTTTAATTCAGATAAAACTCAATTTTTTTCAGCCAATCGTTATCGCAATAATTTAGATCTTCCTATATTTATGAACGGTGATGTACTCGATGAGTCACCTACTCTTCATCTTCTAGGATTAACTCTTACTTCCAATCTTTCTTGGAAACCATATATCAAATCAGTTGCAAAATTAGCATCTGCTAAGGTTGCATCTCTTTATCGAGCTTGCCACTTTCTTACTCTGGATTCTATTCTCTATCTCTATAAATCTCAAATCCGGCCTTGTATGGAATACTGTTGCTATATCTGGGGCGGATCTTCTAATGATGTCCTTTCTCTTTTAGACAAGGTGCAAAAGCGCATTGTAAACATAGTTGGACCTGCTCTTGCAGCCATCTACTAAAATTCGTTCTCGTGTTACTCGTCATTCAATTAAGTGTCATCCTTTTTCTGTGACTGTTCCTAAGTGCTCCAGAAACGCTTATTCGTCTAGTTTTTTTCCTCGAACATCAGTTCTTTGGAATTCGCTACCTTCATCTTGCTTTCCTGATTCATATAATTTGCAATCTTTTAAATCGTCTGTCAATCGTTATCTTGCTCTACAACCTTCATCTTTTCTCTTACAGTAACTTCCAACTTTAATTAGTGGCTGCTTGTAGCCTTGTTGGAAGCGAAGATGTTTAAAAAAAAAAAAAAAAAAAAATCTTCTAGTTTATATATTTGCGTCTTTTTAATATGATATTTGTATTTCACGATTTTATAAAAATGGAGCTCGGTGATAAGACATTATGTCTTCTTCTTGCTCCAGCTATTTACTTTACTATATATGTTTGTATATGAAAATTGTATTTATAGAAAAAGGCGAAATAAACAAACAATAATAAAAAAAAGTTTTTAGCTTTTAAAACGCATTTCAAACATTTGTAACGCTTGATTATTGGTAACACATGTAACGCGTAATTATTGGTAACTTTTAATAATAGTATGAATATGAAATGTTTGTAGTAACGTAAAAATAAAAACTTTTCTTAAAAAAAAACAGTTATCGAAGCTTCGGAATATATATCAGTGGCGGATCAACGGGGGGGGGGGGGGGCTATAGCCCCGGGCCCCACAATTTTAGGGGCCCCGATTCAAAGTAAATAATTTTTTATTAACTCTGAAAATTAAATCTTTTATTAACTTAAAAGAGCCAAAGTTAAATTTACTAAATTGTCTGAAAACAAAAGCACAAAAATAAAATAACTGTCAACAAAAACGCTGTATTATATATTTTTTCCGGTCTTTGACAACGATGGAGCGCAACTACTTCTACAAAAAAAAAATTACTGGTAGCAGTGCCTTATAGCAATAATTCGATGTAATATTTGTACAAATTGCTACAAAAACAATTCCCTTTGGAAAATTATTAACGACTTGAATAATTATATTGTTATTGAAAATGCATTAACGATTGCAATTCTACAATTCTTTTGTACTTCCGCACGAAAGAGTTCTTGTGTGAATGCATTTAATAGCTGAAGCGCTAAATTCGTGGAAGAAAAAAAAAGAACAGTTCAACACTTTTCAGGTTATACAGTTATAATTAAAATGCTAAGAAAATATGAAAGTGGAGCTTGTAAAAGAAGATTGAAGAAAGAGAGAGAGGAAATGGTAGCTAAACTTCCGAAAATGACAAACTTTTTTTCATCAAACCAAACTATTATGCAATTTCCACAAACTGTAGATAATAATAAAAACAATGAAAGAAAAGATTAAAACAATAGCACGGAAAATGAGGTAGCCTGCCAAGGTCCTTCAAATGAAATTCAAGAAGTTGAAAGTGTTGAATCTATAATGCATAACAATGAGCTTGACTCAGGTACTCCAATTGTTACTATCTTTAATGACACCTCTAACATCTGCTAAACAAACAATTTACTTTTTAGGCAGTTAATATTTTTGTTCTATAAATTGTCACTTATTATTATTTTTTTTAATTTAATTACTTAGGCATGTTAGAACTGTTGACTCAATTTGATCCAGTTTTAAAGCAACACATTGACACTTTTGCAAATAAAGGCAAAGGTAATGTAAATTATTTGTCTAAAACTATTTTTGAATACCTAATTGATATTATGTCTCAAAAAGTTTTAACGCACATTATTATCGAAATAAAAAAAGCAAAATACTGGGGAATTATCGTAGATTCGACTCCTGATATTTCTCACGTGGATCAACTTTCTGTGATATTACGTTATTATCTAAATGGCCCGTGTATGAACGAATTTTTTGTTTTCTACAAATTAAAAGCCACGACGGTAAAGGTTTGATTACTGACATTTTAGATCTACTGGAAAGATATGATATTGATATAACCAATTGTCGGGGACAGGCATACGATAATGCAAGCAATATGTCTGGTAAATATTCTGGATTACAGGCACGTTTAAAAGAGCGGAGTGAATTAGCTTTTTATATCCCCTGCGCCGGACATTCTTTAAATTTAGTAGGGCAGTGCAGTGTCAGTGAGTGCATCAATTCTATCAACTATTTTGGCGTTCTCTAGAGTTTGTATTCATTTTTTGTAGCTTCAACATATAGATGGGATTTATTGAAAGGAAATCATGCTACACTCAAGCGCCTATCAGATACACGATGGTCATGTAGGTCAGATGCTTTAAAAAGTTTGGTAGAAAATTTTGATGGGATTCATGCAGCGCTATGTCATATACCTGAGGATACAGAAGAAAAATATGATACTCGTCATGAAGCTTTGTGTTTATTAAATAAGATCACTAAGCTAGAGTTTGCATTCATGGCTGTACTTTGGCATCACATACTTAAGAGGTTTAATGCAGTTAGTAAATTTCTTCAAAAAGTTGAATTAGATTTGCATACAGCAAGCAGTATGTTATTTTCACTAATTGACTTTGTAAAAAACTTACGAAACGACTTTACGAGATTTGAGAATGAATTAAAAAAACTTAGCTCGTTTATTGAAAAAGACTATTCTGATAAGAACAAAAGAAAGGTAATTAAAAAATCGAGCAAGGGAGAAAACCAAGTTGATTCATTAAGTGTATCCGACAAGTTTCGAGTGAATACATCTTTTATCCTTATTGAAAAACTTGTGACACAATTAACTATAAGAAGTGATGGTTCCAAGCACGTAAATAAGTTATTTGGTATTTTAGTACCATGGAATTGCAAGTTAGCGCGAAAAAAATTGTAGAAGTGTACTCAAGATAGTTTCATATTTGAAATAGAACAATTTGTAACATTATTAAAGTTGCAGCCTCCGGGTTTTTTTTCGCATAAAAAAGATAAATCTGAGACTGAAAACACATTGATTCCTCTGCATGTTTTAAATTGGATTGTTGAAACCAATATTATTGATGTATTTCCAAATGTTTATATAGCATATCGCTTGTTTCTAACTATTCCCATAACAAATTGCGAGGCTGAGAGATCATTCTCTACTCTTAAAAGAGTTAAGAACATGTACCGATCAACAATGGTCCATAGTCGTTTAAGTAATATAGCAAGATTAACTATTGAGTCAAAATTATTAGAAACTTTGGATTTCAGCGATGTGATTGCAGAGTTTGCGGGGAAAAAAAGCAGAAAAAAATCACTCAACTTAATTCAATAAAATAAATATAAAATTTGTATATAAATAAATATCAGTGATAGCGTTTTCAAGAAAATCTTTTTTTACTCATTTTTGTCGTTGTTAGTGGAACGGGGCGCATATTTACATACTCCACAAGGCGATAGCACACATGCGTAAAAATCAAAATGCAAGACCGGAATTTTTTTTTTTTAATAATGATAGACTGCCTGCCCCAACCAAACCCTCAGTCGATGTAGCAGCACTCCCTTGCGGGTCAGGCTATTTGTCAGTCGATGTAGCAGCACTCCCTTGTGGGTCAGGCTATTTGTCAGTCGATGTAGCAGCACTCCCTTTCGAGTCATTTGTTCCATTTTTCGTACTTTTTTATAAAGAAACATATTTTTAAATTTGAGCCTGACTCGAAAGGGAGTGCTGCTACATCGACTGACAAATAGCCTGACCCGCAAGGGAGTGCTGCTACATCGACTGAGGGTTTGGTTGGGGCAGGCAGTCTATCATTATTAAAAAAAAAAAATTCCGGTCTTGCATTTTGATTTTTACGCATGTGTGCTATCGCCTTGTGGAGTATGTAAATATGCGAACGGGGCCTCCTTCTTTTATATATATATATATATATATATATATATATATATATATATATATATATATATATATATATATATATATATATATATATATTTACATATATATACAATGACGGATCCAGCATTTTTTGGTGTTTGAGCTAACTTCCATACATGCAGGAACAGACGAGCAAGCTCCAAACATTTGTATGCTTATACTTATATCAAATAATGATGCTTTGAAATGGCGATGATTGGAGGCTGGGAACAAAAAAGCCCTAAAATTTCAAACCCTCTTCCTCCCACCCCAAATGTGAGGGCAACAAGTTGGTAAAACATTTTTTGTACTATTCTCAACTAAACTTATATTCATCGATAAGTTTTAAATTTTATAGTATTATGTCTCAGCGTTCAAAAAATATGACTATATAAATTTTGAAATCCCCTCAAATTGAGATGTTTTCTCAAACACATATATATTATAGATTAGATATATATATATATATATATATATATATATATATATATATATATATATATGTTTATATATATACGTATACATAGACACGTCCGGTCTTCTTATTATATACATTATATATATATATATATATATATATATATATATATATATATATATATATATATATATATATATATATATATATATAAATGTATGTATATATATGTATATATATATACTATATAATAAGAAGACCGGACGTGACAAAACTTTTTTTGGCTATGTTATGTTATATCTCGGTTGGTCGGATCGAGCTGGGTTTGGTAGAGCGAGGCTGGTTGAGCATAGCTGTGCAATTTACTCCAGAAAATGCAGAGTAAAAGCAATTTATTTTTTTATTTGCTCGCTCTATTGCATGACGAAACATTAAATGGATGAAAGTTAAAGGATTAGAATGGTAACACAATGCGCGACATAAGGTTGTTGTAGTCAAGTTAGATGCCGGCAGTCGAGTAAGATATTAATTTATTTATACGTACATGAACAACTATTGAAAATCATGTATTATTATATTTATGTGTATTCGATTACTATATTGATTTACATTGTCTGCTTTTCAGCATTCTTTTATTTTCATGTTACCTAAACAGACTGTGGACACGACGCGGAATATAAATATGAAGATATTGTAAAGAAATTATACATAAAATATCATGTTACGAAAATGCGGTTTTTTGATGATAAGGCCTTTGGTCTTCTGCAAGTTTCCTGCGTTCTTTAAAAAATGCCGATATTTAATCGTAATATATATATTTTTTGCAAACCGACTATATTCTTCAAAAAAATCGACTATAACTTGAAATTTCCTTCTTTGGGGGGAGGGGGTGTTACACCTACACACAAATACCTGTACACATCCCTATTCAATGCTTTTTTCATTTTTTGTTTATTTTGAACCAATAACATTTCATTTTTTTTTATTCATCATATTTTGATTTGAGTTCTTACTTAAGTTAAGTTTAACAACCTTAGTTATCTGAACTTCTATTTTATATTTGCCTTTATTTCTTTTTCGTTTTGCATCACCTAATAATTACGTTTATTTGATTGCTAAACATTTGTCGAAAACAAATTTATTAACAAAAAAAAGCTCAAAAATAGAATTGCAAAGTGTTGAGAAATGTAAGAAATTGTAAAATGTATCTAATTAATTTTTTTGTTAGCTTTAATTAAACAATAAGATAATCAAGCGATATCTTTGAATAAAATCATTCTGAAATATTTATTAAAAACCAATTATAGTTTTTACGCTGTAATTACAATTACAATTAAGTAAAAGTCTGATTTAATGTTGTTTTAAGGAAACTGGAATAACTAAACTTAATTCGATTCGTAATTAGAATTCGATTTTTTTTTAGTTTAACAAGTTTTCCCAAATAAAATAACCATTTTGATATAATGTTCGCGGTAGATTCATTTAATTTTCGAATTAAAATTGCTTCGAATTAAAATTAAAAAAATTTAGTTAAGACAAACCATAAAAATCCGTAAATTGAAGCGCTATTTAAATACGAAAAGCAATATTTTAACGTAAACCATTAAAAAAACCTTTTGAAAAAGCCGTTACTATTTTTAACTGCTTTTTACCATTAAATTTGATATTTACAGGTAACATTTAGGCTGAAGCAAACTCCAAACTAGTGTATCTTCAAACCTATAACAAATGAAGAAAATTTATCGCAAAATACTTTGATGTTGATTGGCAACAATTAAACCTTTTTAAATGGTAGTTCCTTACCGCAGAATATAACCGTGATGGAACAAATTAAAAAAAAATGCGTATATACATATTTTATATTCATCGGCAGATTTTAAGTTTCATATAATATTCTGTCAGTTTTTAGAAATTATAAACAAACAAAGAGTTATAAGCTAGAGTGAGAACGAAATAAAAATACATCATTTTTCAGGGAACAGTCTTTGTACTAACATAACCTTCAATTAAATACCGCGTATTATCATAATTTTATGATTCCGCTTTTAAAAAAAATTATTCAATGATATTCTTTCAAAAAGTAATTAGCAATATTTAGAGTAAGTTTATTGGTATTTATTTCTTGTGTTTTTTGATGCGATTAATATTAAACTTTTAGATTAGAATTGAATTAATAAATGTCTAGATAAGAATTGGTAGCATTTTTGCCAGATTTACAAAATGTCCAGGGCCGTCCCGAAGAAATTTTAAAGAGGAGGAGGGGGGGGGAGGAGGAAGGGGGTTTGCCAACTATGGTAAAAAAAAAGATTCTTACCGACTAACGCCTAAAAACAATAAAAATAGGTCCTCATTGGTCAACATTTGCCGACTGCCAACAAGATTTTAATTTGCCGACTCCAGGGTCCAAATTTGCAGACTAATTTTTTAATAAAACTTTCCAGGTGGTTACACGTCTCTCTTTAGGACGGTCCTGTTTATATTCCTATATTTAAAATATAGCAATTTGTTTTTAAATCCAACAAAAGTAATACAACAATAATAAAATCCTGGAGATGTATAATAAGTTCCATGTCAATAAAAGGTTCTTTAAGAACGTAACAAACCTATAGCTAAACGGGGAAGTAAAAGATAAGGTTCAAACAAGTAATAAAACTTTGATATTTATACCTAGTACCAAGGTATTCAAAAAACGATAAAAATATTGTGACCTTTGTTGTGATTATTTTTTGATAGTTGGAGTAGTTTTTAAAAACTCATCCAGTCAACATTGATTATAGTTTTCAAAGTTTACATATTACATTTCAATTTTTTTTTAATGTAAAGGCGCGATTTTGACATGCAGCTGGAATAATTATATTACTAGCTATATCAAGGTACCAGCTAGTCTGTTATACCTCCTTCAAACAAACAGGGTTAACCAGGACGATTAATCTATTTTTTCTGCTTAAATATTATTGGTCAAAAACTTTTACCATACTCCAATAATAATTTAGATTAACCTATTACTAATAGCGTTTAAAAATTTAGGTTCTTAAATTATTTATTTTCATTAAAAACTATTTGCTTTACACACTTAGATGGCGCGGGTTTGCTCTTTATATAGGCCGTTTAAAGATTTGTATTGAGTTATGAATACTCTGCGCACGTGTTGATGCAAAAGCAGACTGTATATTCCATCCATTACAAGAAACAAGCTAGATTGGAGCTAGTTTTTTATCACTAGGTAGTATTGTTGAAAAACATGCCTAAACACATCCAGGAATGCACATTTCCTATTCTTTATTATTTATTTTTTTCCCAGCTTTTTAAAGTTTTTAGCACTTGTTATGATTTTGTTTGAGTTTTGTTTGAGAGCTTTTTGGGTGAAAAGAACAATTGTTTTTAGTAACAAAAAATTAATATCTGGTTACTGAAACTCATAACCATATCTGAATGCATCCCCTTACACTTAAACTATGAAATTGCGTTCTTTCACAGTGTTACGAAGAAGGTACAATCTTAAAATATGCAAACACATCTACAATAAAGTATTAAAAATAAGGTAAAACTGATCATAAGATAAAAGGTCTAGTGATTTATCAGAGAGTTTTTTAAACAAACTCTCAAATCATTTTTGTTTTATTAGTTTGTTAGATTGCTTGCCCAGCGGTTGCAGATGATGTGACCGCTGTGTGGAGGCAAACATGTTGTTTTTATGTCATTGCGGATATAAAATTCAGCAGCTTTGTTTAAAAAGACTGATATCCTCTAAACGCATTTATAAATTTATTAAAAAATTATTTAGAAAGCAAATATATTGTACATAATATTACTTTTTAATCAATTTACCCCTAACGCCAGTTACATGGTGTTAACAAAATTATGAAAAACTTGCTTATAAATTAAATAAGTAATATCCAGTCTGGACCAAGAGAGACATAATAATTTAAATTACAAACAATTAACGGGAAATAACATTAATCTAAATTGTCCCGCTCTACCCTACAGTTTATTTATCCCAGCAAAAGATTATTGAATAACATTGGGTTGAGTACTAAATATTTCCAGATACACTTTTCTAAAGTTCTTCACCCCTTCAAAAAAATTCACCAATAAGATTTCTCGAATCTAAGGTTCTTTATTTCTCTGAAAGTTTTTACCATTAAGACATCTTCACAATTCTAGAGCTCTTCTTTGAAAACTCTTGAAGAGTTCTTTACTTCTAAGTTCTTAAATTAGTTTATTTTATCTAAATCTTTTTTATAGGACCATTTTTTTATTTTTTTTTTATTATTTTTTATACGTACCCCCACCCCCGTTTCCCTCCGGTGTTGTCGGCCCTGACTAATAAACAAATAATAAATAATAGTTTTTCTGTATTTATAGAGATGTAAAGTGTGCTGTTGTATTTCAGTTAAAAATGTTGAAAGCAAAATACTATTTTAATTTCTATTTATAATCATATTTTTTGTAAGCGTTAAAAAAAAAAAGTATATAAAAAGCGATAACATTATAATCTTAATTAAACGCCAACTGAGTAATTTGATTATTATTCGTTGGCAAGTTATTTATAGAACAAATTGAAAACTTATCAAAAACAATAATTTTTTTATTTAGTTTTTCAGGTTTATAAATGTATAAAGCGGGTTTATTTTTTTAAGTAATGGCGCCATGGTAGGGGGCAGTGAGAGCTTTTCTCGATAGTTTTTAAAACGGCTTGTTTTTACTGAGAATAATGACATGAATATACAAAATATAAATTTATACGAACATACATAGATACATACGGTATGGTTTTTTTCAAATCACTGAAAACTATTCATTTTTTTCCCCCACTTCAAACACTGAATACAAATAAAAAACAAATATATTTTTAAGTAAGGAAAATTTCTAAATAGTCTTAGTTTTTTTATTTTGTTTAACTAGTTATTTATTGTCTGTATTTAATAATTTAATTAATTTTTATATTTAATAAGTTGTAACTATATTTAGTATATTATCATAACTTATTCAAATATAAAATAAAAGTTTTTTTTTATATAAATAAGAATGATTTAGAGTTTAAAAAAGGTTTTTCCCTCTCTCTCGACCTGATTACTCAAAAACATTAACCAATAAACAAGGCTAAGAGAAACAAGGAGAAATTCAACCTTAACTCAACTAGAAAATCATACGAGTGCTCTGTCAATGTGCTTCGCGCAAGTAATCTTTAAAGTAAAAAGAAACAAACCACAAAAAGCTAACTTACTCTTTCGAGTTTAAATATATTTTCAATATAGTCGTCATCAGAGTTGTAGTGGTCGATATCATCTGCGTCCTCTTCTTCGACGAACAAAAATTTATTTTTAGGCTTAATAGGAACCTCTATAAAATATAAATTATAAATTCACACAATGTTTAGAACGCTAATACTTTATTATTGAAATAAAGTTTAAAAATAAAAAATGCTTCAGACTTAACTAAAAAACTTTTGTTATCATTTTTTTTTTTTTTTTTTAAAAAAAAATCTTTTTTTTAATTCATTCAAAATAACTTAAGTTTAATATTTTCCTAGCTGTTTGAATAATACCTTTAGAGGCGTTAGATAAAGGTACGGGCGTCATGCGGCGTTGTTTTTTAACTGATCGTCTAGCTGTTTTCGGTGAATATGAATCTATATCTTCAGATGAAGAGAAGCAACTGCATTTTAAAGAATCATTCAAGTGGTCCATATCATCATTAATTTTACGCTCATCATCCTCTATTCCAGAATCTTGAGTAAGTTTTCTCTGCTTATTTTCATCATCGTCTCCAACAAACAATGGTAAACCCATATTGCTCGTCGCTTTTTTTGTATCTAATGTTTTCGTTTCTAATATACGTCTAAAACATGAAATGATAAAATCACAGAAACAAAAAACAAATATGAATTAATAAGTGACCAAAAGTCATTAATTGCTAAAATATCACAATTCTCTTGTGTGTTTTTTGTTGTCGTAAATAAACTTGTACATGAATTAATAAACACACATAAGCTTCATTTTCTACAATACGCTATCAGAATTTCCTTTTGATCAAATTGAATAAAAGAGTTTAACTGAACAAATATTGAATTATTTTATTAAAAATAACCCAGCTGCGAGGAAACAATTTTGATCTGGTTTCAAATACGTAACAATTTACTTTTTTGACGCAGGATTACGCAAATACATCGATAATAGGAACTTTATTGAGTTTTAAAAAGAACTTCTTAAGTAGATCGAAAGGACAAGATGTCGATCTGATCACTTTTTAAATTGGTCTTGCAAAACTACCTTAACAGCCTAGACTATATTTATTTTGAATTTATTAATTCATTGTTGTATATTTTTATTGTTATACTTTATTAGCGATTACATTATTTACATTATTGCGATGTTATCTCTCGTTGCTTTTGCCAATTTAAAATAGAATCCACTACTTTAGTGTTGGACATTATTATCCAATAGCGGTTAACCGTTAACAAATTTAACTGTCAAAATCTAATCTAGACTTGCGTCATTAACACACATATTGTCTGGTGCATGACAAAGCGTAAAAAACTTCATTTAAATATATTAAAATATTTAAAATTAAAATTTTTTATTATTTAACAGGACGTTAAAATTCACTTCCATTGGCAAAAACTTTCACTTTCTAAATCCGCTTTTTTTGATGGCGCTATGTTTTTTTTCGAATGAAAGGTTTAATAACCGTGCAAATAATTTTCTAAAGTTTCGTATTTGCGTTTATCTTGTTCAACAAACAGTTCTTCAACTTCAATTCTTCAACTTAATTGGCAACAGCTTACCATCTAATTAACAATGTTCATACTGAAAAGTAAACTTCAAACATATAAATTTCTAGACAACTTTCAGTAAACAGTCGGAATAAGTCAAATTTAAGTTACCAAAGATTAAAAAAAAATAATTCGTTGAAAATTAAAAAAAAGCTCTATACTCAAAATTTCTTTCTTTTATTTCTGCATTTCTGTAATGATGACATGACCGGAATTTGTTATCTCCGTTTTTATATTAAGTGATATCTTTGATGGGCGGACATAAGAGTATAACTGCAAAAGTGTAACTTTTCAGGAGAGCAAAAAAACATTATTATGAACCCAATTATTTTGCTACAGAAGTCATATTTTCAAAGTTGTTTATTTATGTTTTGAGTACTGGTGTAACTATACTGTTTTGAGGACTTTATTTTTTTTTAGAACCCAGTCGGTACTTTTAAGGATTCCCCCCCCCCCCTTCATTTTATAAAATATGTATATATATATATATATATATATATATATATATATATATATATATATATATATATATTCAGTATTCAGCAAATAGTTTTAAAACATTGAAACCGAATTTACTTGAGTAACTAGTAATGAGTTAATGTTTTAATAAATCATCAATGACTAATCTTTTTAGCGTCACGCTTAATCTAATTTTCCAAATATAAATAATCGTTGTGACTTAAGTTATTCATGTAAATTATGTGGTATTTTTATTATCACAAAACAACCTTTGTAATTCTGTTTATCGTTTACCTGCAAATTTATTAATTATTAGCTGCAAATAAAATGCAATAAACCAGTACTGCGACGACGTCATAAGGTAAAAGCATTGTTTGCGAAAGTTGAATTTTTACAATTTTGTAAGATTAAATAAAAAGCAGTTATAAAAGGCTTTCCTTTAAACTTTACATTTCAAAAACTAGGGCTTAGGATTTAACGGACTACACTACATAAACATAGTTTTGAGGTGAGCCCAATTTAAGTTTCAATGCATATAAATTTCATAAAACAAAGCACACTTTAAATAACTTGTAATGTTTATTGGAGAAACATGTTATCAATCAGTAAAAATAAATAATGCATATAATAGTCAAAGACTTTTATAACTCAAAAGAACTCAAAAAAAGCATTTTTATAGTTGATTTTGATGCAAAGTATTTATTTTACTCCATATATTTAAATTAAATGTTTTGTACTCAGTTTTTCTTTTAATATACTGTTAATTTTTGTTTTATGCTTTAAATATATTGATAACATCAGTGTATGTATAAAGATAGATAACTTCATCTAATTTCAAATTAAAGAAAAAATATATTTATTGTATATTTTATTCTTAATCTAAAGGTGCACAAACCAATATTGAAATACACTGATATAGTTTTAAGAAAAAATGCATTTCACCTAAGCCCATATCTCTTAGTTATTATTTAGTTCTACTTCGTCAGAGTTATTAGACATCACAGCTTCATATATTACTTCATAGTTCATTCTTGTTTATCTGTATTAAAACGTCTATACGTCACAAAGTTAAGTATTGCATCATTACTAAGCTTCAGTTTGTTTTTACAGCCGTTTATTTTCATTAACCAAATTTTTAAAAATCATTTTGACGTTTCTTAGTGTAAACGTGGTAGTGTCTACCACATGGTCTAAGAGATAGTGAATTAGTGCTTATGCTCTAAGGGATAGCGAATAAGTGCTCATGCTCTAAGCAGAAATGAAGATTCCGTTAAAATTGAAGTTTCTTGAATTTAAGATAAGATATTTACCGATATATTAAGAAAATATTAAGAAAAAATATACCAATATATAATATATGATTTAACGATACTTTAAAAAAAAATATACAGATTTATAGCTAAAAAAGTATACAGTAAACAAAAATCTACTAGCAAGATTGTATTTGGCATTAACAGTACTATTCGTACGAATAGTACTGTTAATTCAAAGTTTAATATGTTAATAAAAATGAAATTCCATGTCAAAACACCCAGGCCATGCAACCCTATGTCCTTGGATTTTCTTTATATTTTTACCATAGTTAGTAAATTATAAAATAAGATAAATTTCAAGGTCTAACTCCCAACGGTTCGTGAGTAATGGTTGTTTTAATTTTGGCTACTATTATTGTTTTGGTCATTTTCCGCCATTTTTAAATTTACATTTCTTCTTATAAAACCAAGTCTTTAAACATGTGAATTCTAAAAATAAATGACTTAGTTAATCTAAAGGTGAGGAATTTGAATATATAAATAAAATACTCATTTTATAATTAAAAAGTACCTAAATATCAATTATAAATGTTAAAACAATGGACACCTGCCCCAGTAAAATTTTTAGGTGTGCGGTAAATTTTTTAAGCTTAAAATTTCAAATTAGATCATTGTATGTTTGAGGAACATTGCGCGAAAAAATCGTTTCTGCCAAATACATAGTTTTGTAAATATTTTACTTTTGTTCTATAAATGTATAAACATTGCCATAGTACTTTAGGAAAAATGATAATTCCTATCTAAATCGAAGTGTTTCTTAAGTTATGAAAGTTTTTTATGTATTTTTTTATTTCATTTTTGTTTCCTTGTCTTTCCCAATTATCAAAGTTTAATTGCTGAATTTAGACATATTCATCTAGTTTAAATTTTGAAATTAATCCTACGTAAATAATGTAATTAATACATAATGCATTTTTAAATTTGCAAGTATAACATTTTTAAATTCATTATCAATATGATTTCATGTGATATTGGTAAAGTTTTGAAGTCAGAATGCCATAAAACCTCATATTCTAGAAATAAATAAACTTTTTTACTACATTACCTAGACACTGATACTCGTCAAAACATTTTATGGAGATCTGAGTTGCGTGCTTGTGAAGAACTATTCAGCATTTGTAATCACCATTTTCACTACTTTCAAAAAAGATTTAAAAAGAAAAATGGCAATTGCTGTGATGTTTATAAAGTGCATAAAAAAATAAATAAAAGGTAATTTGATTTCAAATATATGAAAACTATCTGTAAAAGTATACAACACGTATCTTAAATATCCTTTTTTTTAGGTAAATATACAATATCTTTAATGTTGGCTAGACACTTTGAGTCATTAGGATTAAGAGTTTTACCTGGGTGGAAGTTATGTACTTGCTGTAAGTCAAAGGCAGTTTTATCAGTAGAACACCCTAGTGAAAATGAAGTAGATGAAATATCGATAGAAGAAGATGAACCATTTACTACTAATATTAATTTATCCCTGGAAATTTTAGGAGAATCTCCTATTAATTTACATTCTGTTGTTTTACATCAACGTGTTGCATCTGCAATGAAAAAATATAAAAAATCAATAAAAAAGATTGGTGAAGATTTAGCAGCCCATTATGGAATAAGTAATTCGCATTTTATAGATAATTCTACTACGTCTTATTCCAAAACAGATCAAAATAAAGCATCTGATCTGGATAAACTGACACTATTGATGAAAGAATAGATAAATGCTTCTGACTATAAAAATAAATTAAATATTCTCACTTTAACTCCTGAATCTGGTCAAGAGACTATGCTTCTAACTACTTTGAAGTTAGTGTGAATGCTATTCGAACAGCACGTCGTATGAAACAGGAGAGTGACATACTTTCACTCCCATTGGACAAAATTGGAAAAAGTGTTCCACTTAATGTTGTCTCCATTGTTCAAAGTTTTTATGAAGATGATGAATACTCACGAACAATGTCAGGTAAAAAAGATTATGTAAGTGTTGGAAAAAGAAGAAATAACAGAATACAAGTACAAAAACGATTGCTATTGTGTAACCTGAAAGAATTGTACAGCCAATTTAAAGTTATAATCCAGGGATTAATCTTGGAATTTCTAAACTTTGCAGTCTGCGTGCCTAAGTGGTGTGTAAGTATTGGAACCTTCAGGTGCTCACTCAGTGTGTGTATGTGTTTATCATCAAAATGCAGTTCTTCTTTTATATGCAATGAAATGGGATACAACTTATAAACATTTAATGAAAAAGGTTTATTTTCAGTTATAAGTGTGTTTAATGTACGTTATAAGTTAGGAAATCTTAAAAAAGATATCAGTTTATACGGAAATTAAATTTGATATTACTTTTACTTTTAATTATTATTATAATGATTTTAGTTATTATTATAATTATTTAATGATTATAATAGATAATTTAATAGTAAATTATGATAAACAAACTTTGTTTTTTAAGTGGTTTGTGACATTTCAGAGTGTATGGTTTATAGATGTTTGAGTTGCCCAGGAACAGATGCCTTACAGCTATTTCTTCTTAAAGAGCTTGAAGAAATTGATTTTGATGACGAGTTAAGTTTTAATCAATGGCAAGGTACTGACACGACCTTATATAGAGTTATTAGTGAAGTGTATTGATGAACTAACAGCTCACTCGTATATTTCCAAATGCCAAACAAAGTTTCTTAAAGATTTAAAACTCAAATTGAATGAAAAAGAGTGATTTGTGACTTTTCAGAAAATTGTGAATTTGTTGTGCAAGATGAGATCCAAAGTTATCATTGGTGTAAATCTGGATGCACCCAGTTGTTTTATACTATAAAGTAAATGGCATTATTTTACACGAATCACTTTGTTTTATGTCTGACGATACGATACACGATACCTGTTTTGTCTATCAAATTCGGGCTATTTTATGTAATTATATCAAAGAAACCCTTCCTTTAATTTACAAATTGTATTACCTTTTCTGATGGATGTGAAGGACAGTATAAAAATTATAAAAATTTTCTAAATCTATGCCATCGCTCAGAAGATTTTTTATTGGAATTTGAATGGATATTTTTTGTAACCAGTCACGGTAAATCTTCTTGCGATGCAATAGGCGGTACAGTAAAACAAACAATAGCAAGAGCAAGTTTGCAACGTCCAAAGAAATATCAAATACTAACAATCGATGCAATGTTTGAATTTTGCACTCAAAAAATGCTCACAATAAAGTTGTTTAAAATTGAAAAAGAAACTATGGTTAATGTTAGAGCTACGCAAAATAAACGATTTGAGAAGGGAAAAACAATACCAGGAACACGAGGATTTCACCATTGCATACCAGTTTCGAAAACATCTATGTTATTTAAGAAAACTAGTAACGATATAAATCAAAAATCTATTAATATAACTAAAAAATCAAGTTACCAAAATTGACTCGTTTTGGTGGATTGCAGTCGTCGAAGAAAAAGATGAAGAATATAATGATATAAAAATGAAGTTTATGCAGCCACACTGAACATTGTCCATCTGAACAGTTTCACTGGCGGAAAAGGGATGATTATTGTTGGATACCAATCACCAATGTATTAACATTATTAAGTGCACCAACAATAATATCAGACAAATACGAACTTTCAAAAAAAGATTTTAACAAAATTAATAAGTATATATTTTTAAATTAATAATTTTTTAATGGATATATTATAAAAAATAGTATATCAATTCAAGTATGCATCATTTTTATTTATTTTGAATACTACGATGAGCGAAATATACTATATTTGCTTTTTTTGTAATATTTTTCATTTAATTTTTAAACTATGTATTTGGCAGAAATAATTTTTTCGCACAATGTTCTTCAAACATACAATGATCTTATTTGAAATTTTAAGCTTGAAAAATTTACCGCACACCTAAAAAATTCACTGGGGCAAGTGTCCATTGTTTTAACATTTATAATTGATATTTAGGTACTTTTTAATTATAAAATGAGTTTTTTATTTATATATTCAAATTCCTCAGCTTGAGATTAACTAAGTCATTTATTTTTAGAATTCACATGTTTAAAGACTTGGTTTTATAAAGAGAAATGTAAATTTAAAAATGGCGGAAAATGACCAAAACAATAATAGTAGCCAAAATTAAAACAACCATTACTCGCGAACCGTTGGGATTTAGACCTTGAAATTTGGGGTTTATCTTATTTTATAATGTACTAACTATGGTAAAAATATAAAGAAAATCCAAGGACATAGGGTTGCATTTAAAAAAAAAAAAGATTGTTTTGACGTGGAATTACTCCGTAGTGAATCTATTTTGTGGAGATCTAATGACTTAATGAATTTAATAACTTTAAAGCATAATATTGACCAGGTTTTGTTGTTTATGTATAAAACAAAGCATCCTCTAATTTATTTCATTCTTATTTTAGTTAAATTTTTCACAAATACCCTATATATATCTATATATGTATATATATACATATATATATATATATATATATATATATATATATATATATATATATATATATATATATATATATATATATATATATATATATATATATATATTATAATATATATATTATAATATATACATTAGTTATTTAATATAATAGTTAATTAAAAAATAAAAATTAAAAATATGCTATTATAGTGTATATATATATATATATATATATATATATATATATATATATATATATATATATATATATATATATATATATATATATATATATATATATATATATATATATATATATATATTGGTTATTTAATATATTAGTTAATTAAAAATATGCTATTATAGTATATATATATATATATATATATATATATATATATATATATATATATATATATATATATATATATATATATATATATATATATATATATATACACACTATCAGCTGATGGTTTCATTAAATTTATCAAATCAATTGACTCAAAGCTCACAACTAAAAACTCAGAACTGTATGTATATAAGAACTGTATGTATGTAAAAAGTGTATAAAAAAGCAAAAAAAGTTATGACTGATGATTTTAAAAAAGATATTCTTTCTCTGACAGGTTTTAACTATCGACATGGGGAACAACAGAAACAATTGCTCTTACAGTATTTTGACCTCTCGCCTACATCTCAAAAAACTTTCATTCCTTGTTGGAAAAGAGCCATTCAGAGTGGCGTTCAATTGCAACCCAGCTTAATAGTCTCATTAAGGGTTTTAACCTTCTCTACTAGTCATGAACTAAAGTTAAATTTTTATTTTTCGTTCTTATCATTAATTTCAATGAAGTTAAATTACTTATGCATTCACATCATGAATACTTCACATAACAACTCCTGTTTTTTTACAAGAATTGATAGCATACTTTTTTGCAAAACTGCAATTGTAAACGTTTTTGTCGTTGAAGCTTTGCGTTTTGTTCTTCAGATTACATAGTTTAGGACTCAAATTAGTTTTTTTAAATGTTTGTAAAATAAAGTATCATTTCCTAAACCGAATTTATTTTTTTATTTGGTATAAAATAAATTATTAAAAAAACATATAAAACTATTAAATAAGGGTGTAGCAAAAGTTTACAAAAAAGTGATAAATACTGGAAAGTTTTTAAACTATAAACTTTTAATAGTACTTTCTTTGTTTTTAAAAATTAACAAGGAATTTATATTATAATCTATAATGGTTTCAGTAAAAAAAAACAAAACAAAAAAAAAACATATATATATATATATAACGGTTTGGTTTTCAAAAAAACAAACCCTTCCACTAAACACGTAATAATTAAATTAACAGATCAAAATGCGCACGGATTTGACAACAACAGCATCATGTTATCACTATTTAATGACTTATCAAAAGCTTTAAATACCGTTAACAAAAACCAAATATACAAAAAATTTGAAGAGTTTCACGTTAGAGTTGCTAATTAAAAATAATATAAGATAACCACAGCTGATTTTATTTTTTACACAAATTATCAAAAAAATATTTTAAGTTAAACTTTTTAACTTAAAATATTTTTTTATAAAATATTTTAAGTTAAAAATATTATAAAATATTTTTAACTTAAAATGTTTTATAAAAAAATTTTAAGATAAAATTTCATTGATAAAAAGAAATTTTTTATTGATGAAATTTTATCAAAACCAATGCAACATTTATAGTATCTAGAAAAGTATTGTGTGATCTAGGTTAAAAAAAAATAATAAAAAAAATTTTAAACCAAAATTTTCTGTATAATACCATTAAACTCTTATTTTTTCGTTAATCTTAAAAAAAGTATTTTTATTTTCTTATCTTTCTTAAATATAAGTCTTAAATATAATACTTGTTTATTTTCTTTGTATAAATATAAGTCTTAAATATAATACTTGTTTATTTTCTTTATTTTCGTATATCTTTAGAACGGAAATTGACTGCGTAATTTATTACAAATTTTTTTTTTTTTTTAGATGGTATGGTGTTTTACAAGAGTGTCAAATAGTTTTCGTAGCCTTTTTCACCAACATCAATTTTATCCGGAACTGATATCACACCACGAAACCTTTGAAGTCAGCAACTTAACAACTGTGCCACGGCGACGATTTTTGTTAGATTGTATATTTATAATATTTACTATATATATATATATATATATATATATATATATATATATATATATATATATATATATATATATATATATATATATATATATATATTGCTTTATTTACAGTATTTACTATTATAAAGGCTCTAATGAAAAAAGTTTGCCAACGTTTTTAAAATTCCAACATTCTTTGAGTTCCTTTCTGTTCTGTAAAACTTTTTACTTTATATACAAACAGCAAAGTAAACTTAAAATAGAATAGACAAGTTTGTTTTAGGTTTGTACATTGATTGAGTTATTTAAGTTTATTATAAAAAATGTTACAACTTCTAAAGGACACGCAATGCATTGAAAATTGATAAACACATTGAAAACATTTCTAGTGTTTAGAGCTTTGACTTGGCTTTTCCAAGTTCACGACTTTTGAAAGAAATCGATGTTGTAAAAAAGTTATTATTATCTGTAATGAGTTTCTTTCTTTTAAAAAATCATTCAAAAAAAAAACTTCTCATCAATCTTCCGGAAGTTAAAGTTATCTGTGGACCAGTAAACACACCTTTCTTCATTTAAGCTTCAACCTTTGGAATTTGTCTTTGAAGTTTTTAGAAGCCTGATCATCTCGGTTCATTGCTTTTTACGAAATTCTTTACAAACCCCAACTTTATATACAGAAACTTACGGGAGGGCCAAAATTTTACCATAGGGAGAGACATAGTTGGATCTTAGGGTCCCTATGATCCAACTTTTGGTTTTAGATTGATCAAACGCTGTCTTGTTATCATACTCACAGACAAAGCAAAAAAATAACAAAAACACAACAAAAGTTGCTTACCCACTTTCGATTTATTTTGATGTTACGAATGCTAACTGTCACAAAAAACTCATATGCGCTACTTAAATGTCTGCGACTGATACATAATAAGTAAAAATAACATAAGATAATCAGTAGAAGGATGACTCGGAGCAATGTTATTGTAAACGCAATGACTAAGTAAGAAATTTGTTGTAAATGTGATGACTCAGAAAGACTGAAACGATATAACCAATGTCTAAGAAAGAAGGTTTTTTTAAGTAAAACCTAATGTATCATAAGAGCTAGAGCCTAAACATCATTTTTTTAAAATGTTTTCTGCACAGTAAAGTTAGATATAATATAATGAATTCACCATTGGTACATTTGGCTGTTGACCAATGTAATTAAACTTTTTTTTAAATAGTTCATAAGTAAAAGTGTAAATGTAATCAGGGCCGGTTTTATCATAGTAACACCAGTCACACAATGAAATCAAAATCGGAGAAAATGTTTTCTGAGCAAATGATGGTTAACAAGATAATGGGCAAGCTTATTAGTAAACTAGATAAAAAAAGAAAGCCTATTTCGGATTATTTCTAGCGCACAAAACCTGGGATAATGGATAATTACTCAATTCTTACTCATTAAAAAAATATCTCCATTTTAGAGCTTAATTCCGACTGAGAATAATGGAATTGGCAAAAAAAAAGTTTAACTCTGGATCTACTCTAACTAATTAGGCATAATAATCTTGAATCAACATTGTTCGACATTGGAGTAATCCTTTAAGTCTTTTAGACGCAACAATTAAAAGATTTAAACTGCTATGGTCTTATTTAAACTGCTTCTAAAAATAACATAATAACATACAATTCAGGGAAGCAAACAGGAGCCAGAAGGTTTTTAAATGCCGGTTGGCCAAGAATTGCTAAAACCGACCTTAAATGTAATAAATTTTAAATATCAAAATTAAAAGGGACGATTTAAGATCAAACCACGTTCAGTAGAAAAAATTGTTAGTTAGCATTTTTAGTAAGCTATAAAAATGTGGCGAATTCACGGTATTTCGGTCCTAAAGCAAAAATACTTTGAGGGCCTCGTTTTGGCATATGACAGCAAAAACAAATTTAATGATTTTTCAAAAAAAAAGTAATGAATTTATGTTTGTTTTTTACTAGATATTTAATAAAGAGAATGATGTACATCTAAGAACTAAAATTATACCTCTAAGAACTAAAATTAAATAAAAAGTAAAAAATTAAATGAAAAAAGATGTGATAATATCTAAAAAGTTAATTTTTTAAAGCCGGCTTCTATACTCATAATTTATAAGTAGTTTAGCTTTTTGTTTGCCATTGTTGACTAAAGGTAGATTTTCATTTTTTTTAAAACGCTCTCCGGAGCAATTATCATTACTTAATTATCATTAAACATAAATACATACAAAGTTGCATTGTTAAGGAAACATTTCCTTCAAACCATGCTCTTTTAAAGTGTGACACCAGTTCAGCTCAATTTCGATATTATTATTCATTTTAAAGTTACTATATTTGATGAAATCATAAAAGGAGATAACTTCTTCTTAAAAATAACATAACGTGATTTAAAGTGGTGTTCTGTGATTAGTCGAATACTTATTATTACAATTAAAAAAAGGCATTTGTTTTTTAAGATAGATGGTGTTCTTTGATTATTCGAATCTGTTATATCAATGCCGAATTTAACAGTTTTAGTAGCAGTAGTAACGTGCGTGTAATTGATTCGTAGAATAATGTTAACATGCAGATATGTTTAGAATAAATCATGTCTAAAAATAGAAACTGTGTTATATGATATACAGATAACTCATGCTTGTAATTGTCGTTTTTCTGTCTTAGTATCATTTGGGTACATTGTTTTATAATACAGTTGGGTACATTGTTTTATAAAACAGTTTTGAAATGCCATCTCGTGAAATCGCAAACAATATCTTGAAAAGTACTGAACACTTGAGTAAAAACGATCGCTTACAGGCTTTGCAAAATGCAGTTAATAGCAACTGTGGTGCATACAAGGTTCTGGGACAGGCAGAGAAGAGGTGGGTGTTACTGATGGTCGTAGAAACAATGGAGCTGCTAGAAAGATCACTGGTACTGCACTTGGAGGTCTTATACGTGAATTTAACAACACAACAAACAAATGCATAAGAAGAGATGCCCCAAGATACAATGTTTGCCACAAAACTGTCTTAAATACTTTGAACAGGCATAATGTTTATTGTCACAAGCGAAAACCAGCACCATTTTACCATCCAGCTAAGAAAGGTGAAATAAGAAAGCCGATGGACGACTTTATCGACAGCATTTAACAAAAGGAGCAGGTGGACTTCCAATCATCATAATGGATGATGAAATATTTATAACACAGAATGATGGGGCCAAGTTTTCAAGTAAAACTTTTTATGCCAAAGATGCCTTATCAACTTAAGAAGAGATTCGCTTCTCAGGTCGCACCAAGTTTCCCTTTAAAGTAGGTGTTTGGTATGCATTGCGTGATCATGGTGTTTCTGATTACTTTATCTGGAACCATGGAAGGGCCATTGATGCCCAGATGTACAAACTTGAATGCCTTCAACAAAGACTAACCCCCTCCATTGAGAAGCACTGTCCTGATAAAGCTTGCATCTTTTGGCCAGACAAAGCTTCATCACATTATTCTTCAAAAGTAGTTAAGTACTTAAACAACAAACAAATTCCGTTTGTTAAAAACAAAATAACCCCATCAATGTCCCTCAATGTCGGCCTATCGAGCTCCTTTAGACTGAAATCAAAAGACAAGTGTTTGCTGATTCCTTTCAACCAGAGAATGTTGATCAATTAAAATCAAGAGTATGTCAAATCATGAATGAACTTGTAAATCATGCTCCAAAAATGTGTACTAACTTTTCATCTCGGGTCCGTGCTCTTGTTGACAAAGCTTGTCGCAATGGATTATTATCTGTTCAAAAGTAACTTGTAAACTTGTATAATGAATATAAATTTTTTATTGGAATGAGTACTTTGTCTTTCTTTTAAGTGTTTTTCAAAATTTTTTAAGAATAACAAGATTTTAAAAAAGTCCTATGAATCAATTACACACAGGTTAGTAGTATTAGTATTAGTATTAGTATTAGTATTAGTATTAGTATTAGTAGTAGTAGTAGTAGTAGTAGTAGTAGTAGTAGTAGTAGTAGTAGTAGTAGTAGTAGTAGTAGTAGTAGTAGTAGTAGTAGTAGTAGTAGTAGTCGCAGCACTTTTTGTTATATGAAAATTTGAACGAAAGTGTATGCAAATATCTAACTTGTATAAATTTCAAAATATGTAATGTTAAAAAATATATCAGGTTTTACAGCTTTACTTTTACAAGAAAGGCGAATTGCGGCAATATATCCTTAGTTTTTAACTTATTTCCCGTTATAAAATGTTTTTGTTTATCAAATAGTATTAAAACTTTTATCGAACGCCTTGTGGCAGAAGTGATTTGCTTAAAGTTTTTTAAGATACAAAATAAAACACTTTTGAAGTTCTATAGATATTATATACATAACATGTATAAAGATATTATATACAATAACAAACGATATAACAATAACAAAAGATATTATATACAATAATAAACCTCTCTCATAAGCTCTACGTATGCGGAAAAGATGAGCATGCTAATTTTTTTTTGCTCTTAAAGCAATTTTTTAGAATGAATTATTTTACTAAAAAATATTGAAATTAATAAGGAATAAGCATAGAAACGATCGGTGTGAAATAATAATTATAAAAATGTTCGGTTTAATAAAGACCCGTATTTTACGGGTCCGGACAGCTTGGACATAAATATATGGAAAAAGTGTAGAAAAGGTCGGTGTGAAATAGGCTTACAAAGATCCGTATTTTTATAGGTTTACTTTAGGTAGTACTTTATATTACATAAAAAAAAAAACCATTTACTTTTTTTTTTTTTTTTGTTTTTGCTTAAGCAATGAAATAAATCAAAACGTTAATAAAAAATCGCGTTAACTATTTTTTTTAATGCTCAAATTGCGGGCCTCTGTTTTACCCGGGCCTGCAGCAACTGTTTTATTTGCCTATTAGGTAATTCATCACTGTTAGGGTTAAGGTTTTACAATAAAAATTGTAATAACGGTAAATGCAAGAAAAACATTGATTTACCATACCAGGCATTTCCAAAAAGTCATGCACGAAAACTATTATATGTTTTGTCTATTATTTTCATAATAAACTGGCGAGCTCCAATTTACTATCATTTATTTCTAATCTATATAAATATTTTGCAAAACAAAGAATTTTACATTAGTAAAGTTATCAAAGAATGAGTTAAGCTTGAAGCTGAACTCATTCTTTGATAACTTTACTGTTCACATACGGAACAGAAAAACGCAAACTTTAGTTACTTGATAAATAAACTTTAATTCCTCAAAAATGTAAGTGACAGCAAAATTTTTTTTAAATAATATTTTACATATTAGTAAAAACTTCCATAAAGTTGCAGGATTGTACTATGTATCATAGAGTAACATCAATCGTTTAAATGCACTTCATGTATGGTCACGCACGGAAGTCAAATGATACTAAATTTGTCGATTTCATGTGGTTATTTTTATGAAAATAAATTGTTTGTAAGTATTTCAAGTCAAATATTATATTTCTATATCTTAAATTTAATATGTTTTGATTAAAAAAAGTAGAAGTCATCAAATATTTTTAGCTAGAGAATAGCGTTTAGAAAATTATCGCATATTTTTCAAACTACTGCGACATTACCACGCAAAAAAAAAATAATAATAATAATATGATAAAAATATTCATATTTAAAATTAAGGTAGCCTAAAATATGAAAAAAATATTTTTGTTATAGTTGTTGTATAAGAAAATGATAATAGCATGTATTTGCTGTAAGTCCCAATTAGTAAATTGTAAGCTTCCAATTGTAAAAATAAAGAAAAATAAAAAATCACGTACAGAAACGGAAATGCCTTACTGTAACTCAAACCGTGATTTAATTAGAATCGAGCTTTCCACTAAAAATAAGGTTAAAAATGGTAAAAAGCAAACAGGGCTGTCCCAAAGAGATCTTAAAGGGGTGTGTGCAAAATTTATCTTTTCAAAATATATGCATTCTAATTCGAATTTTTTTAAAGCAATGTTAATACCTGTTTTAGAAAGTAAGCGACCTTTAAATAAACTACAATAAATTTTTAAAAATAAGTCTATCGGACATACATGCTGAAAATGAATTGAATACAATTCTGCCGTAAGATGACATAATAGTAATTTTTTGATTGTATAAAAGCAATAAAAGCGTGTTTTCAATATTAATTTCAAAAAATCTGTTTATTAATCATAATCAGTGAATTTGTTGCGTAGTCATTTAATCCAGATTAGATCCGAACTTTCTTGAAAGTACGCATACAAAGTAATAGTATTAGAAGTAAACATACGGTCATTAACTTGTTTTAATGTACATGCTTTTAATGTAAAAGTAGGCAACATAAAAATATTTAATTTAATGGGCACCCAATTTCTGATATGCCGCGGGTGTCATGAAAGCTCTCGCGGCCCTGCTCTAGGTAAAGACTTGAGGGGAAAACAGGTTCTATCTAATGACCAGCTTCTCACGCCTTCTTTATTTACTAGGCTTGAATAGATGTATTTATAATACAATGTTTCCAGTTTAAGATGTTGAATGCTGGATCTTCTTGACTTAATGCATGGGTTTTGCTTGTATCTCTGTTTTTATGACTCATTCTATTATCAACTAATGGTGGTTCAGCTCAAAAACTCAATTTTATGGTTCTTAGGCCGGCTAGTTATCAGGTTTCTCGAACTCTGTGGTAGCTCTCACCCAGTGGACACGGCAACATTCATATGACATCGAAAAGACGTCTTTTTAGGACGTCCGGAAATGGTTCTAAATGGCAACACCAAATGACGTCTTTTTAGGACGTAATTAGGACGTCTTTTTAGGACGGAATAAAGAAGTGTTTTTCAGATGTCTAAAAGTTGTGAATTTAGGACGTTCATAACTAGTGACGTTTTTAAATGACGCTTTTAAATAACCTAATTTAGCCGTCGTCATTTCGATGTCTAAAATACGTGTTTTTACATAACTTTATTCAAATAAAGGTTAAAATTAATGTTTTCACAGAATTTTTTGAGAATAAGTAAAAAATAAAAATTTGCTTATATTTTTAAATAATATAATTTTGCTAAGTTTTATAAATTACAATTTTTTTAAACTTCTACATACTTGTTAATTTCCAAGAATCGACTGTTCAAACACTTGACGTCATTCACCTTCGTTTAGATCAGGTGCGCGCTTTAAAATATTGCCAACAGCATTTTAAAGTTCTTTTTTGCTGTAGGAATCAGGTAAACAGTCTTAAACTTAAAAAAAATTGTAAAGATAAGTATGTAAAAATAAAGGGGAAAGAATAAATAAAACATTTATAATACACTTTATGACGTAATATATATATATATATATATATATATATATATATATATATATATATATATATATATATATATATATATATATATATATATATATACAGTATCGGAAAAACGAGTGCAACCAAATAATGCTAATTTAATTTCTTTATATAAAAGTGCTACATTTTTTCAATTTAGAGAAATAACTATGTAACTGTTTAGAGACAAAGTTCTTCAAGTTTTATTCATCACAAAGTTCATTATTTGTACACGAAAATTAATAAATTAATCAAAAGTATTAAAAAAAGTTGATTTCTTTCTGGACAAAACAAGTGCAACTCGACAAAATGTTGACCAAGCTGTATTTTGCTATCAATATTTCGTGGCGAATCATTTGTTGTCGATCACAGCCTTGCATTTTCGAAGCATAGATTCGATCAGGTGATCAATGAAACGTTGTGGAATCGCTGCCCAGGCCTTTTGGATTCGTTCAAACAGTTGATCTTTATTACGAACACCTTAACGATTAATTCTGCGGTTGACAATCTCCCACAGGTTCTCGATAGGGTTGAGATCCGGATATTGAGGCGGCCAATCCATCACCGATAGGTGGTTGTCTTGAAACCACTGCTTGACTACTTTTGCAGTGTGTTTTGGATCGTTGTCTTGCTGAAAAACCCATTTTATTGGCATATTCCATTCAGCATGAGGTAACATAACATCTTTCAGGATATTTTTATACATGAAATGGTCCATTATTCAATCGTTTTGATGTATTGGACCTAGACCGTTAGCAGAAAAACACCCCCAGACCATTACATTGCCTCCACCATGCTTCACGGTCTTATGGCAGTAACGTAAATGGAGGCGTTTTCCGGCCGGTCGACGTACACGGCAAATGCCATCGCTCCCAATGATGTTGAACTTCGATTCATCACTGAAGAGGACAGCTCGCCATTTCTGCACATTCCAGTCAATATGAGATGTAGCATACAGGAGTCTTTTCTTCTGGTTTTTTAGTGAAATCAGCAGTTTCTTTGCAGGGCGTCGAGAAAACAATCCGGCTTCAACAGCACGTCGTCTGATTGTTCGGTCCAATACAGGCAGCTCTAATTGCTTTTGTATCTCGACTGATGATATCCAGGGATCCTTCTTAACGGATCTGACAATCATAGAATCCTCTCTAGAAGTGGTGGAACGCGGTCTTCCACCTTTGTTATCTGCTGCCAACTTCCCCGTAGAACGATGTTTGGAACATAGTCTTGATACGGTCCATTTTTTCACGCGATATTTATCACAAATACTTTTTTGTGACAACAATTTTCTTTCTTAGTTCCAATCCAAGACTGTCGGGAGCCATTTTTGCACTTGAAGTCATAAAAATAATAAAAATAAATAATCACGCTTCTCAAGGCTTACCGTGTTACATTTACCTTGTGATGATACAATAATGCTCTGTGGAACACAACGTCTTGGTTGGATGTGGACTGTGTTGATGTAATGAAACACTTGTTATATTTCACTTCTTGTATTGATGTTCTTCGATAAAACACTTTGATACAACTCACTTCGATAAACTGTCTTGATAATACTGACTGATTGACTTCCATATACTGACTGAATTACAAGACATGTAAATCGAACATGTCTTTTATGTAGTAAAATGAACCTGTGTGAACCTGTTCTGGAAGATTCTAGATGCTTCTTTTTGATGCTTCTGGAAGCTTCTGGATGCTTCTGAATGTTTCTGGATGCTACTGGATGCTTCCAGATGCTTCTTTTGGAAATTTCTAAAAGCTTCTGCATGCTTCTGGAAACTTCTGGATACTTCCTTTAATTATTAAAAACTTCCGTGACGTTGACACGGACCAGACTTAAGAAAATGAAACAAACCAAAAAAGTTGCACTTGTTTTGTCCACTGCAAAATGACACTTGTCAACGAAATTCTTCCTGTGTGCTGTCACCTGTCAGCTGATTGCTCATGTCATGGCATGGTATGACTCCAGACTCCTGAACTGTTTGCTGTGGTAGTATAGTTCGTTTCGTTTTTAAGACATGTAAAATTAGGAACACTTTTTAGCATTGTTCGATGTTGGTTGCAAATGTTTTGTCCAATACTGTATATATATATATATATATATATATATATATATATATATATATATATATATATATATATATATATATATATATATATACACTGTAATAATGAAATAATAAATAAGTGATGATGTTTATGACTTTGATGATTGAAAGATTTTGACAACTACTTAGATGAAAGCAGTTGTGAATTGAATTGTAATTCCTCTAAACAAATAAATGATCCTAGAATTGTTGCAACCTCTGAATATCCATTAGCAGAGGGTTCTTATATTGCGATAAGGTTTGAAGGAAAAAAGGTTTATCACATATATATATATATATATATATATATATATATATATATATATATATATATATATATATATATATATATATATATATATATATATATATGTATATATGTATATATAAATATATATATGTATATATATATTTACATATATACATACATATCTTCATACATATCTTCATACATACTTTATTAGCTGGACAAAATTAATAACTGAAAAATACATTTATCAGATTTTGTTCTTAATTACCAGGTTGATTATATTTAATACTAAGAATCTAATAGTATCATTATATTGTTTTTTTGGTTGCTGTGGATACCTATATTCCATAACAACAGTGCTTTTTGCATGGTTATCTAAATTAAGAAACTTTCGTCAAATTTAGAAACGTCAAATTTATAAACTATACTGATGTTAATGCCACAATGCTATATTATGTACTTGAATGATTACACAAACAAAAAATTATTAATTTTTGGTGTTACTATACAGTTCTGTGCGCTTAAAAACCAGTTATTTAATTTTTTTGTGAAACTTTTGTTTAATTCAGAACTTTTTTTAAATGAAATAAAAACTTTGAAAACAATCTTAATTCTAAGGATTTACAAAAACAGTTAATTAAACTTTAATTAATTATATTTATGTATTTGAATTGTCCTTAGCAACCAAATAAAAATTAAAAATTTGTATATTCATAAATAAAATTTATTTACCTAACATGCTTTATTTTATTATATAAATAATAAATACTAATAAAGTAAACACCATCTTGAATACCAACTAAAATCAAAACTATGCAATTGCAATTTACAATTAGTCAAAAATTGGAACCTCTTTGAGTAAAGCAAGAACGTTTTCTTAGAATGATAGGGTTTTCTCAAACTACTTATTAAAGGGTTAAAAGAACACATTAGTAGAACACATTAGTAGAACACATTAGTCGCCTTAATAAATCTTCATTTATTTCAGAGCGCGAATATTTTCTGAAAAAATGATTCACGAAACTTCTAAAAGTTCTTATTTTGAGCTTCTTATGCTTCTTCAGTGAGCATGCCAAAAAACAAAGTCATTCTCTCTACATCGTAGCAACCATACATAAGAATGCAATGCAGACTCTGATGCATATGATATCAGGGATATAGGTTTACATACTTCTCAGCTATTTTGTATTCTCTAAATAGTGAAGAGTCAATTAGAAAGCTAGATGACAATTTACACAAAGTAACAGCAACATCATTATCATACTGACATAAAGTTCAAGAATTTAAGCAGACTTCTCTGCATTCTGAAAAAATTTTCTCGCAGTATTTCCATTATTTGATGACCCAGAGCCACCTGACATTGGCATATCAATTACAATTACAATTAAGTCCAACTTCATCACGAAACCTTGTTTGAATTTTTTGTTTTCATTTTTAAATTATTTTCTTTTTAGATGGTTTCCTTGAAGCCCACTTTTTCTCCGTCAATTTATATTTAATTTTAAGAAGACATTCCATGCTTTTAATCCAAGCATGGAGAGTTGCATCCACAAACTAAACAACACATGGATATGGATTAAACCAAGTTTTTTTTTTGTCATTAATATAACCAGATAATTGAAGTAGAACAAACCAAGATATAAATAAACTAGCTTTTTCTAAAAGATTTCTGTTTTCTTTCTCAACTGTTACGTGAGTATACTTTGCTTTGGATAGTTGATCCATTAAATCCAACTTTAGAATGTAATTTTAGTCTTTCAAGGTTATTCATGAAATCGGTAACTTATTTTTGCAACTTTATTAGGCGTATTGTCGTATGTTTGACTAATGCCTGAAAGTATATTTGATCAGAGAAATCATTAATAGTCCATAATTTTTGTTCAGGAAGACATATTCATTATCAGCACGAACATTATTGTGTACAGGATAGAGATTACAACTTTTACTCACAGCATTATTTCTCAAGTGTTGGTAATCAGATTTGTTTTTATTATTATATAATATGAGTGCTAGAGCTTCATTTAGAATGTTTTAAGCATGTTATGAATTAGAAGGTTGCTATAAAGATAAACTTCAAAACACTTTTGCATCCTTATATCTGCCATCTTTAAAAAGACTACAACTACTAGCATATAGCAGCCCATTCAAAGAACTAGTTAATTGTTAAACAGCTGCTAACTTACAACTCTTTGTCTTATTTAATAAACCCTCAAATGATTTCACAAGCCTACCACTAACTATAGATTTTGTTTTATTATTCTGATTTTTTAATGATTTAGTAAAGCTTTTTTCAAGCCATACCGAATTTTGTTGCATGAAGTTTTCATCAATTCTTTTAGTTAAAGACCAACGTTAACAATACTTTGACAAAAAAGTTACAAATTAAGCATCAAATTCTGAATATTCACGAATAAAATTGTAAACATCTAATTTATCTTTTTTATTAGACAGATAATTTATGTTGTCGAATGAACTGATGAACTTGATATCTTGTTATGATTGACATATTACTGATAACAATATTAGGCTAAAAATTATAAAAATTAAAAAGATTTATATAGAAATAGAAATTCAGTTTATTTTAAAAATTAGTTATAAAGCTGAAGTAATTACTTCAATTTAGCTTAGTTGATTATTCAACTAGATGAACCAAATGACGGTTTAAATATCAAAATTATTACCTATAAATACAGCTTTTTAGTGGATCTCAAATTCCAGTTTACAACTATATGTAATATAATAGTTTCAAGCAAAATTAACGATTAAAATCTCTGTTTTCTAATGAAATACATACATTTTTACGACATCAGTTATTAATTATAAGGAATCTATATTCGTGACTTTTTATATTGTATGATGTATCATGGATAGAGTTTATTTAAGCATTTGAGATGAAATTTATATGGTATGTGATGCAAACAGTATAAGTAAAATAATTAGATTATACATGTGTGGGGAGTATTATTTTGTTCATAAATTTCAAATTAAATTTTTCTTGAATGTCTAATAATTTAACTTAGTTATTTAACATATATATTAGATATCAAAACACTGCTTATTAAATAAAGTTTATTTATATTTTATATTGAGCATATTTATTTTAAACAACGATAACTCAAACTTAACTTTACTGTGGTGTTTTTGTGTATTTGGGAGTTGATTACAAATAATTTTCTTTTTTTTAGTCGAAGACAAAATGTATAACAGAAAATTATGAAGTTTTTTTATTGTGGCAGGGAGTGCTATTTATGGTTTGTGAGATTTTTTATGTAATATTAATTCAATAAAACTTATGTAGCAGTTCACAGTCATTTACAAAAAAAAAATTAGTGGGTTTGTTTTCAACATTTATGTAAAAAGTAAAGCTTGTACAGCGTACTTTATTTATACAGGTTTGCATAAACAAAGCAGTTGCTTAAAAATATGCTAATTATTTATCATAACTAAAGTACAAAAAGATATGCTAAGTACACAAATCCACATTTTTAAACAATTTTTCAAATATTTGTTCTGTAATTTCAGTTCAATATGGTGATGTTAACTTTGAATTGATTACGTCAAGTATTTTTAATGAAACCATGTAAATTCACTGGACACTAAATAAACTCATCAAATTCCAGGTTACAGCAGAGTATCAAGTGAACTGTGACATCACTAGTGACGATGATAGCTGATTAAAATTTTAAAGCTAAAGCCCTAAACGAAATTTGTTTGGTTTAAAGTTTTTTAATTAATTCGCTGTTAATTTTTCTGGCAGTCGACCTGCAGAGATAAGAATGATGTAGATAAGAATGTGGAGCTCCAAATGAGATATCGATGTAGATAAGAATGTATTTAATCCAAATATCTTTATTGATGTAGGTAAGTGTTATGGTTTTTTTACATGAGAATCTCGAGCTCCATAGCCATCACAAAAACGCGGTAAAAGTTATATTCCTGGCTAACACCCTGATCTAAGATACGAACCCAGCTAGCACACATAGTATGTGGCATATTATGTTGATAAAACATTAGAACAATGTTGTGCGTTGCGTTGGCACACCGCCAACGTTGTTTTTATATCATTTTGGTTACAAATTCGAGACGCCAACAACCAAAAAATAACGTTGGCCTAACGTTGTATTTTAAATTGGCATTGTGTAATATTTTACGTCGAATCAACGTTGTACTTTACGTTGGCACAACATTGTATTTTACGTTGGTGAAACGTTGTACTTTAAGTTGATTCAACTTTATATTATATATTTGCACAACGTTATATTTAACTTTTGTGGAAATTAAATTTATTTGTTTTAAATTTTAGTATACATATGTGTTATTATCATAAAATTTACTCGCATATATAATTGTATATATGTACTTGCACCGAAATAATTCATCCATTTTGATAAATCGACATTGCTGAGGACGTTTATGTATTCTTAATATAACTGATGGTAATGCATTTTATTAAAGAGTATTTATTTTATTATTATTTATTTTTGTTTTATTTATTTATGTTTGTTTTACTCGTAGCTTTGTATTCTATTATATAAGAAAGAGATAAATATATTAGCAAAATATATTTCAATAATTAACCAAAATATTTAAATGAAAAATAATTCTTACAAATTATACAAATATATATTTGTATATCTTCCTTTTCTCGATGCAAAGACAACGTTGATCCACTGTATATAATCCAACGTTATTCCAATGTATATGGATCAACATTGATCCAATTTATACAATCCAACGTTAATCCATGTACATTAGATTATCGTTGGGTTATAAACATTGGATCAACTTTAATCCATATACATTGGATCAATGTGGGGTTAAACACATTTATTTAACGTTGATTCATATACATTAGATCAACGTTGATACCTATAAATTGCGATGGTAAAAACAGCCGACTTTCGCGATGTATTTACTTACGTTAGTCCAACGTAAGTGTGCTAGCTGGGAAACAACCTAGAGTTTGAGTTCAAGAAGTTACTTTAGTTCACAATTATCTTTAATTAAATAAGAAACATTTAATATTGCTAAAATGGTTTGATTTTTTAAAATGTATTTACACTAGTCATATTTTTGAAAGCAAGCATTAGGAAAGGCATTTACTTTCCTACTAGTTTATACAAACTTTTTTCGTCGAGAATTCATTAAAGCGAAAACGAATTATTGAAAGTTTAAAATCAATGCTCTTAGCAAGCCTACTTTCAGTTGAAATATATACCAATTCAGAGAGACGTTGGTCCCAGCATTAAAAAATGTCACAGGAAGAAAAAATGTGCAAGTCAAATAAATTTTATAGAGTATAGACAAGTTAGATAGAACTGGTGTCATCTGTTTCTTTAGCAAGAAAGGAAGTACGTCTTTTATATGTAGGTCAGTCGTCAATGATGGGGATATTGATTCATAAAAATCTTTAAAAGCATCATACTTTACAACTGCTTCTTTAATGTTTATGTTGCTTCTGTAAATTTCACATAAGCTTTTAAATGAACTAATATTTTCATCTGGTAGTTATGAAAAATCAAGTTTAAATTCAATATTCAAAAGATGAACACAGCAAAAACATAAATGAAATTTGGTGTCAAGGTTTTTTTGGCAGAAATAGAAGATTCCGGACATAACAGAAGCATCATCATAAACTCATTTTCTACAGTTTAATATTAATATTTCATTTTAAAAAATCTGATCAAATTAACTCAATTTTGATGTTCTCTGTGTCCTCTAAATAGAAAACTTTATTTTGTGAAGAACAACGTTGCGTCTATCATTCGTTTCATGACTTCTCTATTTTTTTCTACTTGGAAACGTTCTTGACTGATCAAACCAGATATCATAGTTTTATCATTTAAAGTACATTATTTTGTTAGCAAATATTGGCGTATTGCATTTTTGTGCTAGTGAAAAGTTATTTAACTTTTCACTAGCACAAAAAGTTAATTAGTAATTTAAGTTATTTATATTTAACAATTTTTTCGGTATCTTTTTTCCATTAATAAACTTCTGATAATGGAATAACATGGCCAAAGTCATTGCAATTGGCGAATAACCATTTTATCTGTAACTAATCTATTAGAATTTGTGACTTGAATCTTAATACTTTTTTCTCTTTTTAAATCTTTTTTCTTTAATAAATTCTTAGAAAATCAATTAACTAGTATTTTTTTTTACAGGTTTCATTATTTTTAGTGTTTTGATTATTAGTTTTGCAGTCATTTACAAACAGTGGTGATTCTAGGAATATAAAATGAGAGAGGAGTCGGGGGTGGGTGTTGAATCCTTAAAAATTACCAACTAATTTCTAAAAAAAATCTGTTAAATGCTGAAAAAATCTGAATTGTGTCAAGTACCGACTAACAGACTATATCTTTAAAAACCGAATATTAGTTAAAAATTGTCATTTTGGAAGGTAAGGGGGTAAGTATGGTGTGTTTACCTCCACACCCCTTCCCGCCTAAAGTTGCCTTATTATACAAAATACATTTCTCTTAGAGATTGGTAATAACTTGATGCGTCATTATAGTGACGCAAAATTTTTTTAGTCTTTTGATTTTTATCGTTATACCACGTGGTTTAAAAACTTTTGGTTTAAAAAAAAATATTTTTTTCATCAAAAACAGGAAAAAATCTTTTGATTTCAATTGCAGTAGTAGATAACTAATTTTATGTTTAGTCTTCCACAAATTAAATCACGCAATTAAATCATTTAGGTGGGTGGTAGGGATTAGCGATTTTGTGACAATTTGTTACCGAGTGGAGAGAGGGTATTCAGTTTTGTAACATTTTTATAAAAGATTTAATTCTAGAAAATTTTTTCTATTGTCTAGCCTAAAACATAAACCCTCAGTTAATGTACACTTGACTGCGCCTATTTCAAGTTAACATCCCAGGAAAAAAAGTTCTATAGAATTTCTATAAACTTTTGAAACATATTGTCTATAGAAATTTTATAAAATTTCTTTAGAATGTCTATTAATTTCTATAGAATTTGCTATAAAACTTTATTTACTATAAAATAAAAAGTAGAAAAAAAAGTTCTTTTGGAATTTCTATAGAAATTAACAGAGATTCTATAGAAATTTTATAGAATTCCAAAGAATTTCTATAGACCATATGTTCCAAAAGTTTATAGAAATTCTATAAAACTTTTTTCCTGGGATAAATTGAAATTTACTTTTTGTAATTTGACTTAAATGTAATTGGAATTGACTAACTATAATTTGACTTGAATTTGAGTCCGCTACGACTACGGCTTTGTAAATCAATGATATTGCCAGGACCGTCCCGAACCCCTCTCCTCAAAGCTGTCATATAAGCATTTGAGTTAGCACATTGAGCAAGTTTTGAACTATAGTTGGCAAAGTGCAATTATTGAGGAGTTTTTTTTTTTTGATGTCTCTAGTCGGCAATAAATACATACAACCCCCTCCCCGGAAGACTATTTCGGGACGGCCCACAGTGGTCCTTTCCGGCTATCTATGGTTGCAAAAGTATTATACAACAATATAAGGGTCTGAAAATTCGTATACAGGTAAAACATTGTTGTATATGTAAAATAAAAGAATGACCTTGGTTACGGTAGTAAAGATAGTAATTTTATGGCAATTGTCGTAAGTAGGGTGCACTTTTGCTGTCTTCAGGTAATAGGATTAAAACTTGGAATTCCCTAAGTGCCGTGGTTTTAATATTCAACAGTTATTTTTTCTTAGAAATGAAATCTGTCTACATCTGGCAAAACATTTATATTTCTTAAAATGTCTTTATTTGTCAAGAACTGTAATTTTAGTATTTATTTTATATTTTGTTAGATTTTAAAATTAAAAAATGATGATTTTTATTTTGCTATGTTAAATTATCGTTTCTTAGAAATATTAGGCACTGTAAATTTTGTATACTTTTAATTCTATATTTAAAAACAATGTTAAAAATAATATTTTATAACATTTGTTTTATTTTTCTGGGGAGTAATTTTAAATCAAACCGATTTTAGTTTTGTTTTCTAATTTACCAGTATGTCAAAAAATCGCCTAAACCAGAATCCTGAAAATATAAATATAACAATGTATTTGCAAAGTAGTTATTAAATTTAATGTTTAAAAAAAAGAAAACACTGTAACTAATTTTTTTCAATATTTTATTACATTCTTATAACATGGGAAAACAATTTTTGTATGCAAGTCTTCAGCTTCTCTTAGCAAGGCTAAAACTGATTGTGGAAAACTGTCACTAGATTTTGGCTTTCTCTCCTTAAAGAAGAAATTAAAGGGTCAGAGCTTATAAGAAGTAGATGTAACATGTCTTCCACATTTTCTTTTCTGGAAAATTTTCTTGCATGGAACTCTCTGTAATTTCAAATGTCTTTATTTCTATGCTCCTTAGCCTCTTCTGAGAGTGTACCAATTGGTAGGATGGCTTCTTTTATAATGAGGCTTCCACGCATCAAAATTTTGTGTACACTTTGCGGTATGTAGTAACAAAAGTATTCCTGAATGTACAAATCAGCAGTTTGCATGGTAAAATTTTCAAAAGCTGATATATTTATTGCAAACCCCGAGCTAATGGTACGGAGAATTGTACCTAATCTTTCTATAAGAGATTTATTTACCCCTGTAGTTTGTGAGGCTAGCTCTGGGTTGTAAAAAAAAGTAAGAGCCACATTCCCTGTATTGCTTGTGCCACAGCCTTGTTATGGTAAATCAACTAAAATATTCAATTCTAATTGGTTCATCAACTAAAACATTCAATTCTCATTCGTTCATCAGTTCTCTTTTCAAATTTTCTTGTACTCTCTTTTTTCTTTTTTCTGTTATATTTTTTTGTTTCTCAATTCTCCATTTTTTAATATCTAAACGTTATGATATATTGAGGATACATTCCATGCATTTAATCCAAGCATGTAAGCTTGATAGTCCTAATTGAAGAGCATTTTTATTTATCGGTCTTGCTCGCACTGCTTCTAGATTGTTCATTTTGGTGATGCACCACAAATATGACAATTTTGAGCAGCTGTATAGGAAAGAGTGCTGCAAGTTTTACCATCGATCATCGTTAGTGAAAACGTCAATTGTATTTTAAATTGTACTCCTTCCACAATAACCTCACTGGGGCTCAGATCCTGTATTTCTTTTTAAACATTATCAACTTGTTGTGTTACAAAATCAGGTGTTTCTTTGTGAAACATTATTTTGATGGGACGACAATACTTTGTTGATGAAGGTACAGGATTATTCTACAGAATCAAATCACATGACCCACTTACCGACGAAGCAGTCAATATAAGGGGACGCCTCCAACAAACGATTGTATGGTGGGTAAATGTCAGCGTTGTGCGATTTAGAGGTTTATTGAATATCGATGTATTGATTTTTTGTAAATTTATTATCAACAAAGAGAGCTATTGCACGCTCTGCTGTCATTTTTATGGGAGCCTTACTTTCAGAGAAAATACGTTTTTTTATTTTGGTAGCTCTTCTTGGTGAACTGGTAGATGATGAAACCATATGAATAACTTTTGCAGCATCCCTTTTACCCTATGCCTTAATTTAATTCGTGTAGCTAGAGAAAACTCATCAGATGTCCTACCTTCAGCGAGATCTTTCACTCTCCTGGTTTTCGCTGAATGACTTCATTCTCCGAAATATTTTTTTGGACGCCCAGTGTTTTCTGTCTGTTCCCCTTCCTCTAAGCACTTAAAAATTACAAAATCACTGTCCAACCAGTCTTTGTTGTGATGTAAAATTTTGTTAACTGAGCAACATCGTTGTTTTATTTTTTTGGCAAATTCGTCAGACAAATTTTTTAATTGTTTTTCAAAACTCACTTTAGGCCCTTCTTTAGTGTCACAGCTATTAAAGTTAATTGTTTCTTCAACAAATTTCATCACTGTATTAAAATTTCTTTCTTTCCGCCATACTTCAAAAATGTCTCGTTTTCTCACACGACACGCCATCGAACCAACAAAAATTAAAAATATATAGAAAGAGCACGTACGAGCACACAAGAGTAGCTTTTTCTGAGAAATAAATAAATAAAGTAACAATAAAAAAGTAGTTTAGCAACAATCCCAAACAATCCAAAAAGTTCTACTCTATTAAAATCTTTACAAATTCTTATTTCAGTGCTAATCTATCATCATCTTTACAATCAAATAATTTTTTTTATCAAAAAAGATACAACTATTTTTTCATAATATTGTAAATATATACCTGTTCGCTCGACTTCCATTTCAAAAAAATATTAAAATAACAGTTTTAGGTACACTTAAATTCACTTTGAAAGAGCGCTGGTAAATTGCCTGAAACTACTGAGCGTAAGCTCGGTAAAAAAGTACAACTTTCGGGTTCAATTGTTCACTTCGAGGTAGGAGTTGAGTTCTAAAAACGGTTTATTTTTTTTACCTGGTTATCTAGGTATTCAATGAGTGTCATTACAACCAATTATTTGAAGATGAATTTTATACCTTTTGCAACCATAGATTATGAAAAAGGACCACCGTGCGTCCCTGGATATTGCCGATATATTATCAATGAAAAATAGTTGACAATAATATAATTATTAAAAGAAATAATATTGTGAAAAGCGAATTTTTTTCTAATTCAATTGGTGGGTAATTTTGGCGAAAAAAAAATTTAAAAAATAAATTTATGAAGGAGTTATGGTTGTTTTAGTAAATAAAAGCCGTTGTGTGGCCGTAGCGCAGTGGTTAGAGCGCTTACTTAAAGAAGCAGTAGATCCAGGTTCGAAACGAATTCTGGACATATATTTGCGTTACGGTAAGGAAGGAGGCGTGAATTTCCTAGTTAAATGCACAACCGCGGTTCTCTGTGACGAGACCATCAGGACTTCTTGAGGCACCTAAATATCAAAAATGAATATCAAAAATAAAAAATACGTTTTAAATAATTAAAAAAAGCGCAATTGTACTTTTACTTGACGTTCTTTGACGTCATTAAACAGTTTTTTGCACCATTTCATTTTGACTTCCAAAAACGTCAAATAAAATTGCGTGTACTACGTACACTAATTGCGTCAACTGATTTTACATTTTATTTTACATTGTACTTTACATTATATTTTACATTGTATTTTATATCATACTTTACATTATCTTTTACATTTTATCTTACATTATATTTTATGTTATATTTTACTTTATACTAAATTATATTTTATACGTAGTGGCCGGGTATTCAGCGGGCATTGTAGAAGTTAGGCAACAGGTCACATAGCAGGCTATGTAGGAGGCAGGTAGCTCGCGGGCATTTTAGTAGTTGTGTAGCAGGCAATGTAACTTGCGATTTAGTGTGTGGTTAACCCGCAGGCTTTGTAATAACTATGAGCAGGCTATGAGTCAGTTATGTAGCGGGCTATGTATATCGATTTATGTCCTAGAAACAATAAAAAACAATTAAATCTAATTAAAAGCGTCAACCAATTCTTTACGCGATTGCGCGGGCTATCCTACTAGAAATATTATAATTATTAATCAACAATAATAGTTAATACGCGTTAGCATTAAGTATTATAATGTGAATTTAATCTACACCGCGACACTAACTTATTGCGAAAGAAGTTATTTAAATAATATATTTATCGAAAATAAAATATATCTTCAGAGGTTATTTCTCCGTTTAGTTACTGTTAATTTATACAATTTTATATAGAACTATAGGAGTGCAAAAAAGAATATGTACACTCCGCTTCCCCATACCTATTTAAGTCAGTCGATGCCTTTAACTACACTGTGACTAAGGCCTAATCAGTCAATTTATGTATGCATTGATTGTTATTATTCTGTGAAACTTTAGAAATATAAATAATAAATAAATATAGTTATAACTAAACAACAATAATAGTAAAACCATAATAAAAAAAACTTTCAAATAAAACATCAAAATACTAAACAGTTGTTGCTTCTAAATATGAAAATCTATCATCCTCGGCTGTACGTCGCTGTAATGATATTGGTAAAAGAACAGAATTTAAACATATTTAGGATACAACTAATTAATTAATCCATTTATTTAACCATAAAATATGAAAATTTACAATGATATTTTATAAACTCACATAAATAAGGTTAGGCATCGCTCATATAGTTAAAAACTAGTCAATGGAGTGACACCTAAAACAAAGGTAAATTAATGATGATATTAATATTAATATTAATGATGATAGTAATATTAATATTAATGATGATATTAATATTAATGTTAATGATGATAGTAATATTAATATTAATGATGATAGTAATATTAATATTAATGATGATAGTAATATTAGTAGAGTTGGAAAAGACAGTATAAAATAAAAGTACTTTTGTTTTATACTGTAATTATTACTGTAATTACTGTATTACGTAATAATAGTTTTATAAATGCAGTAATATAAAAAAAGCAATAATAATAAAAGATAAAATTAATATTCATCAAATATATACTCAAACAAAAATTTCTTAATTTTGTTTCGATTGAGAAGAAAAATGTTGGTAATAAAAGGGTATTTAGTTAAAATCTTTCTTTTTATTAATGGTATTATTTGGTTCCAGTGAGAAATACATTGATGTTTTATAAAGAGCTTGCCATATTTGATAGTGTTAAAAAAAGGAAGTATGCAAGTTAAAGTTTTCAGTATTTTACAAGTAATATTAAATAATAATTGTTAAAATTTATATGTAATAAAAAGTATTTATTAGATAAATGAAATTAAAAAAATATAATATTTTTTAATCATTAAGTTTACCGTAATTATATCTTTAATTTAAATGGCGCCTTAAAGCAATTAAAAAATTATTAATTTTTAGTAAAATTTAAATATTTAAATCGAAATTAAGTTAGAATAATAGTAAATACGTTTATTAAAATTTTTATTAAATTAAATACGTTTGTTAAGTTTTGTATTTGAATAGTCACTGCCTAGATAATACATTATACTATATATAGACAATAACTATTTGAATTAGAGAGTGACATGGGGACGGGATTTGGTCCCCGTCTCCACCCCGTTCATCGAATTATGTCCCCATCCCATTACCGCAAAAGTTTTTCAATTCAATTTGATGAAACTGGAAGCCATACAAGAAATATTAGGCTATGATAATTTGACTATATACTGATTCTGATTCATTTTATAGATTGTATTAGCCTGGGGCAAGATGACCGGGGCAAGATGACTTGTCCGTAATCTATATTAAACTGAAGTTTACTTGTACTGTTTGCTATTCTTGTATTGTTCAGTAATTATTTTATTACGAAATACAATATTTGTTTGACAATAGTTTTATTTTGTTGCGTTGGAGTTTGCTACAAACTGATTACTAGGTTGTTACTGTTTTTTTTTTGCATTGACCGATATAAATGTATAACTTATTAGTTTTAAAAGTTACATCTTTATTTGAATTACTTTTTTAAAAAACAAGAATTTGTGATGATGGTTTTTAAGGCGTTTATAGCTTCATAGAGATTTCTTTTCCTAAAGTTTTAAACTTTGTTAACTCAAATCGTCATCTTGCCCCGTATGCGGGGCAAGATGACGATTTGAGTTAACATCGTTTAATGAGTTTTTCATTTGCTATCTTCTACTTTTAGAGTGGTTTTTTGATACATCAGTGACGCAGAATGATTTTTTATCACTTTTAAATCAAGTTTTAATTTTTGGGACAGATGTTGATTAAGATACAGGGGTTTTTCGAAACGTTCGTCATCTTGCCCAATGTTCCCCTACTAATATTCTAAATCTACATACAGAATATCTCTTGCACACATTTCTACAATCAAATCATTTAGCTCCACGAGATTTTCACTTTAAAAGTGAATTACAGTTTATACATTTAACATGCCATTGACTTCAACCTTTTGAAAATTAGGCTAGGCATCACTTGTTCCAGAATTTTTAGTAAAAGTTATTCTAGTTGATTTTGAAGTTATTAGTTTTTCTATGTCTCGTTTTCAAAGACAAAGAAGTCATATTGAAAATTAATTTTTGAATCATGTATAAAAAAAGTCATTACCGTTACCGCGGTATTACCGAAAATATCCCGGTAAAAACCGCAATCGATTCCATGTCACTGTCTAACTTGAGTACAAGACGTATGCGTATTTCTATTACGTTAATTTTACAGATAAAGCGCGATTTGTAAATATTGATTAAAAATTGTTTAAAGTATTTAAAATATTTAATAACTACGGAAATACTAAACTTCAACTTAATATTACAAAGTTACTGAAATTAAAATTACTAAAATGTAGTTACTAAATGTTTAAAATACCTTAAACAATTTTCATCATATATTTATAAAAAATGTTGTAATTTTTGTAATTGCAACATGAGCGTTTATTAAAGTTTTAAATAAAATAGTTTTTTTCAGCGTAACAAAAGTAACATATGCTCATAATTATTGCGAGTGTGTCACATGCTTAAGGTGGCTTCACAGAAAATAAAAGGTGTAAAATCAAAAAAAAAAATTGAAAAATTTGAATTTTGAGAATTTTAACAATGCTGAAAATGATGGTATAGTTATTTTTTAATAATTTTAATTTTTTAGGCAACTATTTTGCATTTTGCAGGTATGATATAAAGTAGCTTTCTTAGCAACGCCTATAGCAACGGAAAAAAGCAGAATGAAAACTTTTGTTTAACCACTGTTTTTGTGGTATGTTTTCGTGTTCTGCAACAATAAAAGATTTAGTTTAGAGGCTAACTATGTTCAGTTTTTGAAATAAAACCGTTTTATTTAACGAAGTTGTATCATTTCACGATCATTTGATTATTTACTTCTTGTGACGAAACCATTATACTATTGATACAATGTTTACTTGAAATGATACAATGTTTTACTTGAAGTGATACAATGTACACTTGAAGTGATACAATGTTTACTTGAAAAGTTTTTTTCGGTTAAGAAATTAAATATATAATGGGTAATTATAAGAATACTTCAAGATCTAAGAAGAGAAAATTTAGTGGTAATAAGCACACCAAATGTATTAAAGATACGAATGTAACTGGTAACTTGTCTGAAAATGTTTCATGTATCAGTTCTAAAAAATTTTAGTTTGATGTCGAAGATACAAATAATACCAATATAAATGATTATTTTCTTCTTGTTAATTTTATTTTTATCAAACAGTTATTTGATTTGGTTAGTGCGTGTTCTGATTGTAAAAGTAAAGTTAACATCACAGATGATTATTCTAGCAGAATGGGTTTCTCCCGTAAATTTATTTTAACATGTAAAAATGCTCAATGTTCTTTTAATAAATTAATTTTACTTCAAACATGGTTTAAAATGATAAAAAAGGTAGAAACATGTTTGATGTTAACCTGAAAATGGTAATTGGATTCCGTGAAATTGGAAGAGGACACCAGCCAATGGTTAATTTTTCAAGACTTATGAATATGTCATGTTTAACTGTAAATGCTTTTGATAATACGAGGCTATTCTTCATTAAATGGCGTTGTTACAGCCATATGTGGAGGAAAAGGAAAAGGGAGCTTATCTGAAGCAAGTGTAAATACATTACAGAATGCTTTTGGTATTGCTATCAGGCAAACAGCTGCAAAACAAAATTTAACTGATGAACAGAAAGTGTATCAAATGAAAAAAATATAAAAGCTGTTTTGCGCTATTACACAGATTTTGATGACAAATCACATTGACATATTCTTTGCCCAATTGGTCCAGATAGCTGGTGCAAGTGGAAAAAAAGTAAAAATGCAGACGCAGATGAAAACTGTAGATTAAACTTGCCTGAATGGATTTATGAAATTATCAAGAAAGACTTTGATGAATTGAGTAACGACAGTTTATTTAAAAAATGTCTTCATGGGCATAATCAAAATTGTAATGAAGGACTAAATATTATCTGGTCCCGATGTCTTAAAAATGTTTATGTAAAGACAGATGTTCTTGAAATGGGAGTAAACTTAGCAGTTCTTTTTTTTTAATGAAGGTTCATCTGGCATTTATCGTGTATTTAAACATTTAAATCTAGACTTTGGAAAAAATACAATAACCAGTTCAGTATAAAAAGACCAGAAATGGTTACAGAATATGGTGAAAAAAGGACAACCAAAAAAAAAGAAGAAAAGAGTTGAGAGGAATTAGGAAAGGTTGGATTGATAAAGATCAAAAACAATTATCAAAAATTAGCTACAAAAAGGGATGTTTTTAAAATTTTTTTACTTATTTGCCTTATATCTTAAAATGAAGATTTTAACATAGTTTATAAACTCAAAACACGATATCTCAACATTAAAAAATGCTTAGACCTTCAAATTTTCCTCAGTTTTCCAATACATATATATGTAAAGAATGAACTAGAATCTTGATAAATGAATGAATATTTATCGATTGCTAAGTCTTTTTTGAACCCCCAAAAATTAGTAAATTTTCAGTTTTTAGAGACTTAAAAGAAATATTTTTTTTTTTATATATTGATCTTAGTTCATCCTCTACCTTATATATCAGATAATAATATTGCAAAGTAGCGAGTCGTTTTAATTAGCCATTCTGATTTAATCGTGTTTTAAAAAATAAATAAAAATATGCTTTTTTATGCGTTTTTTATCAATAAAGTCCTCTTTTTTGACAAGAATTAGCTTTAAGTTCAGCATTCAATTCGTTAGATTATTTAAAAAGACGTAATTCAAAGAGTTATACGTCAGGGATCATCCATAAATACGTCAGAGATCATCCGTAAATTACGCAATGGTAAGTTAAATGATCTCTTCTATTTAAAATAGAAGTAAGAGATCATTTACTTTTATGCGTGGTATAATTTAGTATTAAGTAATTTATGGACGATCCCTAATGAAAAATGTTATACAAATTAGCAAATTTGTTCCGTAGCAAAACGCACCAACTAGTGCATCTTGGAGTATCATAAGATACTCAATATACCGGTCCTAACAGTCTATACTTAATCTTGAGGTTTTTAAACGGTAAAAATCATAGCAGTCTTAACTATACCGGTCGATAGAAAGCAGTCTTAACTATACCGGTCCATAGCTAAACTTGAATGTAATTGCTTTTAAACTCAACAATAAAGTCAAGCAACAAGAGTTAAAGAAAAACTTTATGTTGCTTGTATAAACCTTTTGTCGCTCTTTTTTTTAAATGAAAGCATTTAAAATTCTAATATAAGTACACTTAAAATAAAACACCCAAAAAATGAGTTTTTAGGGGATAAAAAAAATTGATTGATCTCCCACTTCTCCCCCATCTTTTTTGTGTAATTATATTGTTGAAGCCTGTATTTTGATAAAGATTAAGATAAAATATAAACTTTTCTATCAACAATGATCTTTATAAAATAAAGAATTAAACAGTCAGGGACTCAAAGAAGATAAAGATAACAATACGTCATCGCAATTTAGAGCCCCTATATATACTTTCAATAGAATATAGATACTATATTAATTACGGGCATAAAACTGCTGCGCTGATTAGGAAATCAAATAAAGATAAAAAAAAACTGAAAAAATAGAATCAAAAAACTTTAGAGTTACCCTAGCACAAATGAATTTCAAACTTTTCTTTTTTGATTTGAAACTTAAATGAACTTAATGACTTTGCCATACATTTAAATCCTTTTTAATAAATATTCCATATATTTGGTTCTCGATATGCAATGCTGTATTCAGTATATTTATTAAAGTTTTGAGGCAGTTTATGTGTTACTTATATTTTCTCTTAGATAATAGTTTTCATTTCTATTTATTTCAAACTTGCTATTAAGGTTTTCAGGAGAGAGATTTTTGTTGAATGCGATACATAAAAATTAAATACTGATAGATATTTATTTCAAAAATATCCATCATTTTCATATCATTCTTTATATTTATTCATTCATCATAAATATTCATTATAAATAAAAGTTTTTAAAATTAAAATTATTATTATTTCTATAATTTTAGAAATCATATCATTTTATTTACTCATTTCGTTTCAACTGCGCTTTATATATATATATTTATATTTATGTTACATAAAAAAATTTGTTGCTGTTATTTTGAAAAAATATTAACTTTCGCACACGCAATGATACGAAGACAACGGTACGCATATTTTGAAACCCTATACAGGCTCAGAATAGGCAGAAAAATGAGCAATCTGATTCGCTGGTTTTGAAAGAGAGGCAAGTGCGATTTTGTTGAAAAATATAATGAAAATCAAAACAAACAGATTTTTGAAATAAATTTCAAAGTTATGATATACTAAGTTTATCAATACAAGTCATGTGTTACTATTAACACAGGAAATTCATTTTTTTTTAATACTCTTCAGAGTATTTAAAATGTATCAAAATCTATTTGTACAAGAGAATTTTCACTCGTAAAAATTTCAATAAAGTTTATCTTGGTGATGAAGATTTTATCTATTGTTAATTTTAAGAAACGAAAAAAAAATGTGTTGAAGTAAATTTGAAAAAATCTACAAATGTGTTTCTCCTAAAATATGCTCTTGGCCTTAAAGCATTCTCAAATACATAGTTTATATAAGTATGTTGTACGAGACTAATAGTGAAGCACTTTGCATACAAAGTTTATATGCAGTTTTATGTGACTACTGAAGTAAAGTTTTATGTGACTACTGGTGAAGAACTTTATTTATAAACTGATTTACATGTTTATTATAAAGAGTTGAAAATTAGAGTTTTTTAAAATAGAAAATTTTTACTAATTGCAAAACTAGCTTACATGTTCCATGTCAATATATGAGCTCTGAGGAGATTTTGTTTTCATGCTTTGTTTCAACCTTAGTTTGGAGGAGGCTGATATATTTTTTTATTACGTAACTTTAATAAAACATCGAGTTAAACCATTAAAAACTTTTTTTAAATTTATAAAAATTTTGGCAGGCTGCATTAAGTTATAAAATATTTGAAAATTTAACAAAATAAGTGATATTTATGTTTGTCTACAGAACAGTAATTTTTGTACAGTTTCATATAAACACTGACATTAAAAGCAAGAAAAAGTATTGAAGTCAAATAAGTTAACGAAATAAAAGTGGATTATGGCATAAATAAAAGTAGATTATGGCAAATGATTGTGGCATTTTTGTATTGCAGTAATTGAAAGAAAAAAAGATTTAAAAAACTAAACTAAGTGGTTAAAATCAATCGTTTTAATGAAAAAAGAGTAATAAAAAAAAGAAAAAAGAATTATCAAAAAAAAAGCTATTATAAAATGTGTTTTGTATGTATAAACTCTTGAAATATTTCACTTGAATTTGCATGTGTGCAATTTTGCAAGATTTCTAAATGTGTTTCTCATCAAATATAATGTCCGTGTTTTATAAAGCATACTCAATACAAAGTTTATATGCAATTGCACCAGACTTCTGGTAAAGTACTTATAATATGAAAAGTATAAATTTTAAGCTGATGTAGAGGTTGTTCTAAGCTCATTACTGCATCTTTATACCAACTTGTTAATTATAAACAGTTTAACATTTAAAATTTTGGAAAAAGAAAATTTTTACAGATGTTTTGCCAAACTAGCTTACATGTTCCATATAAATCTATGAACCCTGAAGAAGTTACTGTTCAACCTAAATTTTGAGAAGGCTGATAAGGCGTACATCAATATTTTTCTTTATATATATTATATAGGATGAAAATTGGATATTAATCTAATGGAAATAATTTGAATAATAAATTGGATAAAAATCTAATGGAAAATTTAACAAAAAAAGTGATATTTGTTTTTTCACTGAACATTAAAACTGTACTGAGTATTAAAGTCAAAAAATTTAACCAAATAAAGGTGAATTATGGCAATTTTTGTAATAAAAATAACTTCATCAAAATTAGCTTTTACATTTGAAGTAGCAAGTTTTAAAAAAAAGATATTAATATTACATCAAAATAAAACATAACGCATCTCTGTTTTTATATTAATAAACAAGAGATATTAACAGAAATTTAAAAAAAGAACACTTGTTTTTATTGGTTATATTAAAAATTACATAATAAAACTATGAATAAAAATTGTAAATATGAAGTACATTTTCAGATTTTTTTTCTAATTTTTTTAGAGCAGACATATTTTCTTTTTTTTCTGGAATATATAATGTAAAATAAATTATTAGCATTATAAATTTATAAAATTTATCAAAGTTTGCTGCTTTATTTAATATTATTTACCATCAGTTGCTATTAAAGGATACACATTTTATATTAATTATAGAATATAATAACAAGTATTTTGTTCAGGTTAAAAGCTATTTACCAACAAACATGCATTGAGTTTTGAAATTGAAATAAACAACAACATGAACTTGCATGTTGGCAATCTTTCTTGTTTCCGCCTTTTTACACTTAGTTTTTCATAAAGGTGTGTTAAGTTGAGATTTATTGCTTTTGGTAATCAGTTTACTATATCAAAACACACTTGTGTACATCAGGTTATAGATTTTTTCTAATAGCTTATTATGCTGCAATGCTTTGTGATCTTTTATTACTATACATTACCAAAGGATATCTAAATTCGCTCTTGCTTACAATTGCTTTTAATTTAAGAGTGTTGCAAATCATCTGGGCTAGCTATAACAACCAATAAGCAATATTCTCAAACTTTTTTAGTGTTGTATATAATTTATATATGGGAGTAATAAGTGTAAAGTTCTAAAAAGAAATTAGGTTATTTTTTCAAAATACTTTTTTTGCTAAATGATTGGATAAATGGGAACTTAATTTGAAAAAAAATTATACCAAGTTAATAATAGTCTATTAATATTAGTAGGTAAATTTTAAAACTGTTTTAAAAAATCTATCGTATGAGAATCACAGCATAGTCAAGTTTCACCATCTGGTTTATAGTTTGTTACAATGGTTGTCTTTTTTATATCTTAGAATTATAAAAACAATTAGAAAAACAACTTAATTTTTTCAAATCTTTATTTTTAAGAAAAAATTCTGAAAAACACGGATGTTTGAGTTGTGAGGGTTTGTATAAGTATTTGTACTATATTTCACAAAATTGGATAGAAAAATCATAACTTTTTTTTGCTATTATTATTTGGTTTTATATGAAGTTACTCAAATTCACTTTTATTATTTAATACGTTTTTTGACATTTGTTTTGATTTAAACATACACGCAATAGCCTCTCTTTCAAAATCAGCGAATCAGATTGCGCGAATTTCTGCCTATTCTGAGTCTGTATAGGGTTTCAAAATATGCCAACGGTACTAAGTGTACGTCATTATTAAGTTATGAAATTTTTTTTTTCATATGTTTAATATATATTTTTATTTTACGTAGGCTGTAAATAGACATATAAACGTTATTTTCTATGATAAGAAATGAAAGGTTCAACATATAGTATATCATATTACATGCAATATGTTTACGGCGTACTTTTACAATTTTTTGTCGCTAATAAATCTCTTTATATTTTACGAAAATATACATACTAATTCAAAACTCTGAGAAACAACACTAAAAAAAAAAATTAATATAAAAAAATTTGCAGCGAAAAAAGCATTATTGAAACAAAAATGTAATTTCAGATATTTTTTCCAATTTCGATTTAACAATCATTTTCTACAAAATTTTAATTTAAAATTACACGCAGAAAAAAAGATGAAAGGTCTTAATTTTGCTAAATCATGCGACATTAAGACTAAATCGGTTAAAGTGAAAAATTAATTTCTACTAAACAAGCTATTTTTTTTTATTAATAACTATAAAATTTATGTCCAATATTCAATATGAACTTAACTTTATGCAATCGTTATTTAAAGTTCAGCAGTTAAAATTCAAGCCTAAACTAATTGATGATATTTATTTCAGTATTTTAGTTTAGCCACATTATTCTGGTAAAAATTCTTATAAATTAATCTTATAGTTACTTAATGCAATTACTTTGTTGATATTTTCAAGAGGGAGCTATTTTTCCCCAATTGTCTTCGCCTACGATCCTTAGCCGCCACCGCTTACGTAAGCGCGATACGTATTAAGTTATATTTACTTTCGCTTTATAGCGAAAGTAAATGTACTTAAAATAGCTATTGTGATGTTAGTCTGAAAAAGATTAGCAAAAAACAATGCCTTTTTAAAGTCTATTTAAAGTTTGTTTCCGTGCGGTTTTGCTTGCGATTTTTTTAGTCTTGATAATACAAATATTGTGCCTTATGTGTGAATATATATGTCATGTGTTATTAAGATGAAATAAACAACAATAATAGTAGATTTTATTAAAACTATGAACTTTAAAAGATTTAGTTGAATTGAAATAGAGTACAATGTTTCTTACACTATTTTTTAGTTAATTTAATTATACTATTTCCATTTGATATTATTAATAATTATTAGATAATTACTTAATAATTACTTAATATTATTACGTATCTAAATATATTAGATAAATTTATTAAAATAAGTTTTTTTTGTTTTTATTTAAATAAAATATGTGCTTTTTATATAAAATTACATAAATATTTAAAACGCATATACAAAGCATCTTTTTAAGTAAGTAAACTAAAAAGATATTTCTTTTATATTGTCAAGTATTTCAAAATATTTATATTCTAACATTTGTTTTATAATAACATTTTAGTTAATAATAATATGAGAAAAAATTCAGAGTTTTATTTTGTTGGTATCTATAAAATGTATAATTTATGTATATATTTTATTTTTTTTCATAGTATTATATATAATTTCAGTTATAAGTTAGAAAATATTTTTTACTAATAAATTATTTTTTTGAAGAATGAATTAATTTTTGTAAAATGATGAATAATAAATAATGCTTAAATACTTATATTCTAATATATAATTTATAACTCAACTTATATTGAATAAATTGGAATATTCTTAAAAAATTATTTTTAGTTTGGAGGTGTTTGCATGTTTTTCTTCAAAAAAAGAAAAGAAATTAAATATTAAAGTTAGAGGAATCTCTAAGTTTAAGTCTAATTAAGTTCAAAACATTTCTTATAAAATATTTTAATACTGACAACTTTTAAATCTTTATATCACTAGTTTTTTTTTAATTTTTATAATTTTAAAATAATAAGTGTACAATAACAGTTTAAATAAAATAGAGTGTGAATGTGAGTATAAAAGAAATTTTTTGTGAGATCATACCATGGTTTGAACAACTTTGAACAAAAGAAATTAAGCACAATTTAGATAAGAGATTAGAAAGGTATAATTTTTTAGCTTGTTCAAGTTTACTGGTAGCATTGTTTAGGTATTTAGTATAATGAAAAAAAGGAAAGATACTTGAATGAATTGGTGTTAAATGAAAGCACTTAAATGAAAAGTCAGAGAACTCAAGTTTTCACAACAAATAAGTGAATTGATACTTTAGTATATTCTAGTAATGTACCATTGAAAAAAGCCGATTGTTGCTAATAATAAGGTTTATTGTAGATATATATATATATATTTTTATTACCCTACATATATACTTTAAAACCTGTTAGTCACAATTGGCCTTTTTCATCAGCACATCACTATTATATCCCCAGTCTAAGCATGTGATCATTAAATTCTTTGTGAATCAGAAGATAATAGATCAAAATAAACATCAAAACTAAGATCAAAATACAGTAGCACTATTAGTTAGATTTAAATTAGTCTCACAAAGTATTTTGCAAGAGATAAGATTTTACAGATGAAAAATGACTTTGAAGACCAAGATTATTTGAATTTTTACATTATAATTTGAGTTGTTATATTATAAAAAATTGTTTCAATATTATTAATATTAACTAAAATGTTAAAATAAAACAAATGTTACAATATAAATATTTTGAAATACTTCACAGTATATAACAAATATCTTTTAAGTTTACTTTAAAAAGATAATTTGTATATCTTTATACATATATATATATATATATATATATATATATATATATATATATATATATATATATATATATATATATATATATATATATATATATATATATATATACACATAAACAGCGTGCACGATTAAACTTGTCACTTGGCATATGGTGAAAGCTTTGTAGTATTTTGATAAATTGCTTTGGCAAAAAAGTGTTGAGGTTATATTTCAGAGATTTTTTTAAAAAGTTTTATTTTTATAGTCATTAAGTAATGAAGGTTTGGTAAAAGAAGTTATTAAAGAACTTTTAGAAAGGAAGGCTAGTAAAAAAACTTCATTTCTAATACCAAATATTATTTTATGTAATAAAAAACATTTTTCATTTATTTTCATTCAAGAAGTTATAAGAAAATAGTTTATTAAAAATTCAAAACTTTAATTTAATTGTTAAAATGCTGCCGCCATTATACCAAGGTAAACGATACTTCCTGAGTCGAGCCCATGGCAATTGTTTACCTTATATATATATATATATATATATATATATATATATATATATATATATATATATATATATATATATATATATATATATGCATATGTGTGTCTTTGAGCTGTGCAAGCTCTAACATTTACACTAGGAGGCAGTTGAGTAAGAGTTAGTGAGCTTGAAATCTGTATATCCTTCACAACCAAATGGCATATCGTGTTGTTGGTTTTTAAAGTTGGTGTTCTGCATAATTTTTCTTGATTGATCTGTTGACTTGATTTGCTGAATGATATTGTGAACAGTTGTCTTTGGCATCTTCAAACATGTGGCAATCATTTATTTAGGCATGCATCAATCCTTTTTTCAGATGTTTAAATTGTTTAAATTAATTACACATGATTTTAATGTATGTAGAGCATATAAGATTTGTTTTAGCTGTTTATAACCATCCATTGGCGGCTTATTTTTATATTTAAGTATTTATAATAATTATAATTGGTTGGATCTTTTTAACATAACTGTATATTCATTAGTTTTAATAGTCTAGAATGAAAAAAATTTTTTTTTTTTAAAGTATATGAAAAAATATTAAATGGATGAAAGTTTAATCTTTGAAGAAGATGGCGAACAAATAAAAGCAGCTTCTGTGGAGCAACTCATAAACCATTGTTTAAAGTGTTTTGGTAAGTTTTATTTCCTTTGTTCACAATCTGTTAAGACAAATAGATGATACTTTAAGCAAATATTTTGAGAAGATCAAAAAATTTATTAATTTTAAATCTTATATGGGCAAGTCTTTTAATAATAGTTTATTCAGATATAATTGGCAAACATCAACAACAACAAAAAATTAAATATAAATAAAGGTTATTGTTCATGGTTTGTTTATTTATTTTTTACTTTATTTAATTTTATGACCCAAAGTTACAGGAAACCACTGCAATTAAGAAGTTCACTTTTCTTTTTTTTCTTCCTAATCGTTTTTATGCTTTTCTCTCTCAACCTTATAAATCCAAATCAGGAACCTTGTTATCTTTTTTAAATTTCTTAAGAATATTTTTTATTTAGTTTATTAAAAAAAACTTTTTCATGGTTATCAGAGGCTATTCTAGAAAATAATTTTTTCAGTGGTACCCTCTGTTCCTGTGCCTGCTGTATGGAAATTAGGAAACATTGCCATTTTTAGGCATTTTTTCATAAAAGAAACAATATTTGCAGTATTAAAAAAAAAAAGGGTCCTCAATTTCTGAATCTGGGTGGCACCCAAATATTGCCTAAATATGTTCAACGCTGTTGAATAGGGTCTAGAATAGCCCCTGGTTGTTACAATAAAGGTTTTTAAGTATTAAGTTTTAAAGAATTAATAAATTTTTTTCATTTTTTCATAAAAGTGTGAAGAACAAAAAAACAAAAAAACATTTTACTTAAAATTAAAATTTTTTATATTTTAACTGTTAAATAGTTAAAATCTTTTTAAAAAGGTTTAAATTCTTTAACAGCTCCTTATGTTATATTACACAAATTGATAGTGGTTTCAAAATGTTCCTGCTTTAACATCATGGATTTTGATATTATTATTGATAATTATTACTGTTTTTCTGTTGTTTCTGACAGAAAGTTCAAAAGCAGAGTAAGCAGAGTTTGGTTTAGAGAAATAAATGCCTTTTACAATATCAAAGATTATACAGTGACCTGCTTGCTAGTTATAGTACCAGAGATGACATAGAATATTAATTTTTTTTATATCAATGAATACTTTAGAAGTCCACATATGAAATGTACTACATGGGTTTAGGCAGGAACTATGAGCTTTCAAAAAAATTTGTATATAATATCAGGCCTTGATAAGAGATTTTGTTGCATAACAGAAAGCTAAATGCAAGTAAATGTAACTTCACTCAATATCCATATTTATATCGTTAAAAGTTAAATTACGTCAGTTGTGTATTTTAAAATACCTTATTGTAATGAACTTTAATTTGAAACCACGTTAAAAATTATTTAAAGTCTTTATCTGTATAAAATATTTTTAAATTAAACAATATTGTTATTAAAAAAATTATGAATGAAATTTAAATGTTGTTTAAAAAAAAAAGATTTCCTCATTTTAAAAGACTTATACTTATTTAAACTTATACTATTTATTTCTTAAAACATTTATAACATATCACATTATTGCTTTATGTTTGCTTTCTCACAATTTAGTTGTATTTTTTTTTTAATGAGGGAGCTATTATTTAAGAGTGAATTCCTTAACAGTCAAAAAAACAAAAAAACTATCAACAATTTTTTTTTTAAACATTTTTTTTTTAACATTTTGGCTTTAACAAAATCTTCGTCTATTACTCATAAACTAGTCAATCATTTCTAATTGATGTTCATTCTAAGATCAATATAAAAAACTTATTGATAATGAAAAAACTTTTATTAAAAAGCAATTTTAAAACAAAAAAAATCATCTTTTCATAATTTGTTATATAAAGTTTACTAAAAAAACTATAAATCAAGAAAGTTGTTGAATGTAAAACAAACATGACAAAGTAAGGGGCTCAATTTTCGATTGTTTTTGACCCCCATCCCCTTTTGTCACAACATTGTAACACTGTTCCTTATAAGTTGTTACAAAACGACCATCCCTTGCCCCCTCTTCTCTAGAGCGTTATGTAATTTATGGAAGACCCCTAACTAAAATTAAATTTGATAAAAAGAGTTTTTGTTAACCTGCTTGGAAATTTGAAAAGTTAAAAAAGTTATAAAACGGAGCATTTTAATTTTTTTTTGAATTTAAATTATTTTGAATAAAATAAATTTAAATTTGTAAATATTAAAAATAAATTTAATTTAAATATAATAAAATAAAGTTAAATTAAAAAAATTCTAAAAATGAAAAGTAGAAAAAAATTTATTTAACGTATTTTTATTTATTCTAATGTTTATTTATCTAAAAAAAACTTTTTCACAATTGTGGTTAAAATATTTTTTACAACAATTAATTACTTTTTAATGTTTTCTGTGTAAACTATTTTAAAAGACTTTTTAAATGATCTAATTGAAAAAAGTTTTGGTGTAATGTAAATGATTTAATGTGAAGGTGAAATTGCCATTTGGTACATAAAATTCTTATTGCATAACACTTCTTAGCAAGGCCTGTAATATTCTTTGGTAATTTATATAAAATGTGTTTATCTTACACAATCATTTAAAGTAATTTGTTACTTTATTTAAAAGTGTTTGCGTGGTATAAAATTTCAAAAAAAGATTCACAATATTATTAATTCACAATATTACCACGTAGTTTTACAGATTTCCTAAATGTTTAAATTGTCAAAAGATCTAACAAACCGTAGTCAAGTTGTAAAAAAAAAGTTACATACAGGGTCAAATATATCGCGTGATTGTACGCCATTCCTATCCAAGCTTTTCTACACCACAAACCCATTGCTTGCACTGGTATACTAGTATAATAATAAGTATCTTATAAAATGATCAGTTGCTAGACTATTGTATAGGAATTTTTGGTTGGATGTTACCAATAAATCATCTTTTGTACCTTCAATATGAAGGATCTTTTTTAAATATTTCTTTATCAAAATTGTTAAGTCATATTGAAACTCTTGTTCTTTGTCTTGGTGTTAAAGTAAAAAATTTAGACTTAATCAACTAAAACTTTAAATTTGAAAAGCTGTTGACAGACGAGTTTATTCATTTTGTTTATTCAAATACACTAACAAAAATCTTTCCTGTTTTATTAAAAATCATCAAAGTATTGCCTGACTAAAAAAATATCAAGAGGTATATATATTGACTAGTCACTATAGTTGCAGAATAGTCAACCTTTTAGGAAAAATATATATATTGACTAAGCACTATAGTTGCAGAAACCTTTTTGGAAAAATAAATATTTTGACTAGTCACTCTAGTTACAGAAACCTTTTAGGAAAAATGTGCTAAATGCGTCAGATTTGATAAACAGTAGAAATAATATAGATGGGTTTTGTTTATGGAGTATATTATGATACCTTGTATTTTTTCTATAATGAGATCCACAGATGCCATATAAACAATTAATTAGTGCACTTTTGTGACCAATGGTGATGCAGATGCTGATGGATAGGAAAAGGGTGATGCTGGTACCTTTGGATTAAATAATTATTAAAATTTTTGAACTGGTAAACAAATACTTGGACAGTTCTCAGTTTAAATAAAAAAGCTGAGTTAAAATGATATACATTTTTTAGTTTTTTTAACTATAAAAAGAAAACTTTTAAAAAAGAAATAAAATTTTAGAGGAACACTTTTTATTTCAATTAAAATAAAAAATGGTATTAAGCAGTTTACTTTTACTCTCTAACTTTATTAGTTAATTAGTAATTTAGATATCTAAACAACAATCATATAGAAATATAGAAGGTAGTATTTGAATACATATAGATAACAATGCTTAAATTGGTTACTTAAAAAGTATAACAATAGAACAACACAAAATAAAATTATTCTAAAAACAACATTATGGTATAAAGTATAAGTACATTCAGCTGTTTAATTAAAGCTTATAAACATCTTCCTAAAAATAAACAAATTTGCTTGTAAACAAAATCAATATAAGGGTAACAAAATCAATATAAGTCATTATATTTCAACCAATCGCCTGTGGGTCACCATCTCTGATTCTCCTGATTTTTCATATTGTTATGTGCATTATGTAGATAGGTTAAATTTGAAATTTCAGACTTCCAAGTACAGCGGTTCAGAAATTATAGCTATAGAAACATGACACAGTGACCCCCCTCAATTTACAAATGGTCAAAACAGACTACTTTAGAGTTGTATAACTTTTTTCTCACTTTCAACAAGTGTCTCATTTTTTCTAGAATTATTTTCTGGATAGTTCTCTCTTTAAAAAAGTGGTTTTTATTAACTTGTGTTAAATAAGAAAAAAATTATGACCTCCTCAACTTTGGAAAAAAATCATAAAATTGCTAAAATATGCCAAAATGAAACTAACTGTAGCATTATTCTATTCACCCACAAGTTTTTACAGATAAGTTTTCTGATTAGCTACTACTGTCTGCAATAAATAGGCAAAATATAGGCAGCTTGTTGCAGTTTAGAACTTAAATATATCTAAAAGCAAAATGTCCACTCGCCTAAGAAGTCCAATTTACAGCCATTTTGAGATGCTTGTGAATTTTTCTAACACTTCGTTTTGATCTAAGATTAACAGCATATAACACCATTAGATCCAACTATCTGAAAATGCAAACATAAACTTGTCAAATCCACACCAAAAATGCCAGCCAAAAATCTACACCAAAAATGCCAGCATTTTTAAATAACCCTATTTTTCAATCATCAACCGTTGAATGCATTACTAGAAACCAGTGCCCCTCTAATCTGCCAACTGGCCTATGTAAAGGGTGCAACTAATTATAAGTCATTTCTTAATAAAAAGAAAGATATGGTTGGTTGTCCTCTCCTTGATCTGGTCTTTATAGTAGGCAGGGGCACAAATAAAGGGGGCTGTAACTTTTTAGAGACCTTCATTATTGTTCAAATAAAGGTCTCTAAATTAATTTAAAAAGTTAGATACTTAATATCTAAATTAATTTCAAAATGAAACCATAATTTCTTTAAATTCTATTTTATTATAGGTAATCAGTGGTCTATATGTGGTCTGGCCCCCCCCCCCCCACTCACTAAGGTGAGGAGGAGGGGCAGGAGGGGGTTTGGGGTGGGACTAATTAAAGGGGAACAGGGCAACCAACTTTTAGTAATATAATTAACTTTTGTTAATTCTCATTTAAGACCATTACATTGTGTATTTGCTGCAAAATCTGGCACACATTTTTGATATTCACTATCAAAATCTTATGGTAAAAGCATAAAAAAATGCAATAAAGGTCTAATGGCCTTAACTGTATATTCATTAGAAAATGATTTATGTATGTTTCATGATAGAAAATGAATGCTTGTATCTTATAAGTTGGTTGCCCCCCTCCCCTTTGATTAGTGCCACCCTAAACCCCCTCCCGCCCCTCCTCCTCACCTTAGTGAGTGGGGGGGGGGGACAGACCACATATAGACCACTGATTACCTATAATAAAATAGAATTTAAAGAAATTATGGTTTCATTTTAAAATTAATTTAGGTATTAAGTATCTAAATTTCTAAATTAATTTAGAGACCTTTATTTGAACAATAATGAAGGTCTCTAAAAAGTTACAGCCCCTTTTATTTGTGCCCCTGTCTACTGTAAAGACCAGATCAAGGAGAGGACAACCAACCATATCTTTCTTTTTATTAAGAAATGACTTATAATTAGTTGCACCCTTTACATAGGCCAGTTGGCAGATTAGAGGGGCACTGGTTTCTAGTAACGCATTCAACGGTTGATGATTGAAAAATAGGGTTATTTAAAAATGCTGGCATTTTTGGTGCCCTCCATATATCAGAGATGACCTTTCAAAATATTCTTAGAAGTTGATACGAAGCTATCATTCTAGTTATTACAATGACCTTGCTAATCATAGATATAGAGTAAAACCGGGTCAACTAATCAATAAAAATTAAACAACTTTTTGATTTTTCAATTCTTTTTTTATGTTTACTTTTTTATTAGATAGGTACAGGGCCGTACCGAGCCAATTTTGCGCTTCGGGCAAGAAAATAAAATTGCGCCCCCTCTTCCCCTCCCTTCCCCCTCCCCCTCCTTAAAAAAAAAAAAGAAGAAAATTAAACGAAAAAAATGATTTATTGATCACAAAATTTATCACATTAAGTTATAAGTAAAATTTGTCATTAAGGTTGCACAAACTTTAGTTCAATGCCACTTTTCTGGCTTTTCTTGAGGCAAATTCACTAATGACATCATCAAAATCAATGTTGTTTGCCACTTCATTTTCAATTGAAATTATAGTCAAACTAGACAAACGTTCTTGGCCAATTGTTGACCTCATAGAGTGTTTTATGAGCTTAAGTTTACTGAAACTTCTCTCACACGTAGCAACTGTGACTGGTATGGTGAGGAAGATGCGAATAGCAATTGTTGTGTTGAGATAAGCATCGGTCAAAGAATATTTATGAATGAGCTGCAAAATGTCGATCGGGCTAGATTTTTCAAAGTTGGCCATCATTGCGGCAGCTTGATATTTAAAGCTTGCCATTTCTGACTGGAAATCGGAAGAATCTAAATCTGCCTTGTCAATTTGAGATAAATTTCCAGCTTTTTTCTTGAGTTCATCCACTGAACTTTTAGAGAGTGAATGCCCACTGAGGGAGCCAAAATCAGAGGATACAGCAGACATCAGCCTCAAACCGCCACTCTATTTGTGTAATAATGCTGTCAAACACAAGGTTGCACTGAGATCCAAATTCTGTTTCTGCTGTGAGAAGGTGAGAGTCATCTTCAGCTTCATAAAGTGCTACTCGCTTCACTTTGCGCTTCCTCTTAATTGGAAAGCCACCATCAATTCCGCTCTGGTTAGTTTTTTCTGTGGCATCTTTGATAATATCGTCCACCCCAACATCTCAAAAATTATGAATGAAAGCCTTCAACCATTTCATTTTTTTTACGGCAATGTCAATTGAAATGGTTTTTGACTGAAGCAGTTTGTTTTCCCGGTCAATTAGAGAAAGAATTTGACACCAGAAATCCAACAAACACAAAAAACTGAAATCAATATGAATGAGAAGTTCTTTTGCACTGCTAACTGTGACAGCATTTGTCATGGGATTGTGGATAATGGATTCCAAAACTTGAAGAACATCTTTGATTTGTCTGTGCAATGGTGTAATTGCTTCTTTTTTGGTAGACCATCTTGTGTCGCTATTTCCCTTTAATGAGATGGTCAACGTTTTCATCAGTTTTTCCCATCTTGACCTGAAGCTTGAAAAAAAGTTAAAGATGGCTTGAACCTCCAAAAAACGTAATCATGAGTGGGGAAACCTCAGCAGCATGAACACCAACAAGATTTAAAGTGTGAGCTGCGCATGTAACAAATCTTGCTGACTCATTAAGAGAATAGATGTGAGTTTTGACGCCATTGTATTTTCCAGACATATTGACTCCATTGTCATAGCCTTGGCTCCGGCAATCGGAAATGCTTAGACCATCCTTCTCCAATTTTTCACTTATCTCTGTTGCAAGACCTTTTTCGGTTTTTTGGTGAGATTCAATGAAGTCCGCAAAGCTTTCCTTAATTGTGCAGGTTTCATCACTGATGCGGACATACCTGATGATCTGAGTCATCTGCTCTTTGTGGGAGGTATCTGGAGTGCAGTCAAACAGAACAGAGTAGTATTTAGCTTCTTTGATGTTTGACAAAATTTCTTTCCTGGCTTTCTGCCCAAGTAACTCAATCAGTTCATTTTGAATTCAAGGAGAAAAGTATGATGTTGTGGTTTTTTTTGCTTTAACGGACGCAATGTGTTCAGCCACTAAAAGATAATAATGGCTAATCAACTCAATTAAGCTCAGAAAAATGCCACTGTTTTGTTGACTGATGTCTTCTGTTGTTCCCCGAAGGGCAAGATTGTTCTTGGCACAGAACAAAATTGCATCTACAATCACTTTTAAGATATCTCTCCGCTTTTTCATCTCTCCACTAATAACTCTCTTCAGATCAGAATTCAGGGTCTTTCCTTCCTTGAGCTTTTTTTCAAGAGTTTTCCAATCCGAATAGCATCTTTGGTGTTCATTGTTGTTTTCATGCTCAGGAATTCTTGGGTTTAGTTTTTTCTAGTCACAAAACCCTTTAGAAATTTCTGAGAAATTGTTGGTTTTTGTTGTTAAAAATAACAAACAGCAAAAACAAAATAAAAAATCTTATTTATTGCTGTACTGCAGCCAAGTGCGAACAAATTTTTTACCATTGGGATGAATTTTTTCATACCATTTTGAGCTGAAGTGTCGCATTCTGTTGTCAAAATCACACAGCGTGTTTGGGAAAAATTCTCTTCTGTCTTGCTCTGGCCTATGCTCAATCAAAAAGCATCTTGTTTTGTCCGTTATTTTAGGTCATGTTGCTGGATCCCTATGTTGAAAATTTTCTTCCGAGGCCACTGGAATTCTGAGATTTCTGAATGAAGTTCATCCTCGTCCATTTCAGCTGGGCCTGAAAGCTAGGCATTTTCATCTTCCCTGGTTGGTTCTGAATCAGTTGTGCAAAATTCTTCTTGACTTTGGCTGATGAAAATCTCCTCTTCAATTAATTCCAAATGATGATCTGAACTCAGTTAAAGTCAATTATAGGATCTGTTGAATTGTCATTAATTTCAATACAAATATCCTCTGAAATAATTTGTTTCTCCACTGAGTTTGTTACCAACCACTTTTTGAAACATTTTTGTAGTTTCTCGTCACTTTCTTGGCGCTGTTTTCTTTTCTTCTTAAATTCAGCACCAGATAACTTTTGGGTTCGACTCATAATAGAATTATAATGCTCAAAAGTTATCAAAGGTATATTAGTGTTATAGGGCGCTTTTTTATTCAGTATATGAGCTTTAATATTTAAGAGTTTGTGTCAAGAGGCCGAATTTTAATTAATTTTCTTATCAACAGCAGCGACGCCGTAAAAATTAGTTTCATAAACTGATTATTGTTTTTTTAATTTATTAAAGTTTGCGCCCTCCCAATTTTGGCGCCTCAGGCTGCGGCCCGGCCGGCCCTGCCTTTGGTACGGCTCTGGATAGGTAATAAAAAAACTACATAAGATTATATAAATCTAAAAAAAAAAAAGTCTAATTATTGAAAATATTAAATGTACTTATAGGAGTAAAGTTGTAATAGAAGCAAGTGCCTGGTAAATTTTTTGCACTTTTCTCTTTTGCATGTTTCTCTGCTTCAATTCTGATTATTGTGTTTGATGCCTCAGATATGTAAAAACTGATTACCTAAGATTTCATTTTGTCAAAGATTGCAGAAAGTATATGAAAGAGAGACAGTTTTCTAATTTTATTTTAAAAAATTAGTAAATAACTAGCTTATTCTAAAACTTGTTTTTATTTTTTAGAATAAAAAAAAGTTTCAAGAGTTTTACCTAAAAATAAGAATTAAAACCTTTTTTTATTTGTGTATGCTTTTCACAGGATTAAATATAATTGTTGTTAATGCCAGTACCAGTGAGATTTTTTTGTAATTGTTTCTATTTTTTTACTTTTTTAAGAGCAACAGTCTTTAGTTAATTCAAATGATGCAAAGTTTGTAGAAGTATTTTTTATCACTTATCATTGGTACATAACTTCGGAAGATCTTCTCACCAATTTTATTGATAGGTATACTTTTTTTGAAAATAAGTTTTATTAATTAGTTATATATATTTTTTAAAGTTGGAAAGCTGTAACATGTGCAGAATGTTGCTCCTTTTTGTGTTGGTACAAGAAAATATTATAAGAGAGAGTGAAAGTATTATAAGAGAAAGAGAGACAAATTCATTCCTAACAAGGCTTCAAGCAACCACTAAATAAGTTTTAGTAAAAAACAAAGAAAAGAGTTAATGAGCTAGAAAGTGGTTGATAGTAGACTTAAAAGATTTAAAACAGTAGACTTAAGATAAGACTGTAGACTGTAAATTCAGTCTTGGACAGGAATGGTGTGCGATCAAACGCTATTGCTGACCACATGTAGTGTAGTGAAATTAATAGTCTATAATTAATCCTTAGCCAACATAGAAGGCTTTATTCTTCATATAATAATATGTAAACTAAATTATTCAAACAGGTTAGTTTTAGTATACACATAATTAAACTCAACAAGGGTAATAATAATTATAATAATCAGCAAATTCTACTAAATAAACAAAATAAGTAAATAAGTTCAAATTGTTCAAATATAGTCATTTAAATATTTAAGAGGATTCCGGGATCTTTCTGAACAACGAGAGTCTGATTCTTCAATAGAAATTCCATTAGGATTTGTTGGAAAGAGAGTAGAAAAGTTTTGAGATCTTTTCAGATGGAGAGGCTCAGGTGAAGGGATTGTATCAGATTCATTGGAGTTATCTTTGTAGTTATTATTTCTGTCATTATCACTAATTATATCAGCCATTGGTGCAAGATGTCTTGTAGGAACAGTGGTCTTATGTCCATCAAACATTCTTACATGATAATATTTACTATTAGCCTCTAAAAGTTCAATCTCTTCAACCAGAGGTTCATATTTGATGTGTCGAACATGCCTTTTAAGCAATACAGGACCCGAATTAGTTGAGCATTAAGAACAGAGTGTCCATTAGAAGAACGTCGACTGAATCCGAATAATCGTTTGGGAGGTGTAGCATTAGTAGAAGTGCAAAGTAAGGAACGCATTGATTGAAGGACACCAGGTAAAACATGTTCCCAGTTCATGGTAGGTAAATTTTTTGATTTAAGAGCAAGCAAAATTCCTTTCCATATTATGCCATTGTATCTTTCACACTGACCATTGCCCTGAGGATTATAAGGCTACTCCTTATTATCCTCAGGCTTCTACTCAGGTTGACACCTCAAGAATTAAGAAAATTGTGGAGCTCTGTAGACATGAAGCAAGTGCCTTAATCTGAATGTATATAAGCTTGCATACCAAATAAAGTGAAAGTTGAGCTAAACATTTAATTACGGTTGAAGTAGAGATATCATGACAAGGAAATACAAAGTGAAATCTTGAAAACTCATCAGCAACTGTTAAAAAATATTTGTTGCTAGATGAAGACGGAATAGGTCCTTTAAAATCCATGCTTAGTTGCTCAAAAGGTTGAGTAGATTTTATTAAGGTGTGTGTTTAAAATTGCTTGCATAGTATTTAGGTTTTAATTCAGCACAAGTTTGACACAAAGAAATGATTTTTTTTACATCATTAATTGAAAAAGGCAGCTTTTTCGATTTTATAAAATGATACATTCTGGTGATTCCAGGGTGGCAAAGATATTCATGTAGTTCCTTAAGAGAGGGTCCTTTTATAGTCATAGAGCAGCAAGATCTAGAGAGGGCATCAGCAACAAAATTGTTACGTCCAGGGCAATATACTATATCATAGCTGTGCGAAGAAAGTTCTATCTTCTATTTCAGAATCTTGTCATTCTTAATTTTTCCACTCTTGCTATTGTCAAACATAAAAGTGACAGAGTGCTGGTCGGTGACTATAGTAAAATGCTGACCAACAAGGTAGTGTTTCCATGTATTATTTGACAATAGCATAAGCTTCCTTCTCAACAGAAGAATGTTTTTTTTAGTAGGCGAAAGTTTGCGAGAAAAAAATGCAACTGGTCTTCCAGCCTGATTAAGGGAAGCAGCTATGGCAAAATTGGAGGCATCTGTTTTCACCTCAAATGGTATACTTTCATCAATAGCTTGTAGAGCTGAATGAGAGATTAATTCTTTCATTTCATTGAAACATTCAATAGCTTCAGATGACAGTGGAAAGGTAGACATTAGAGAAATAGGATGAATATTGTCAGAAAAATGTTTGATATATTGGGAGTATTATGAGAACATACCAAGGACTCGACGGAGAGAAGCACTATAAGTGGGAGCAGGCATTTCAATTAATGGCTTTAAGCGATCTGGATTAGGGGAAAAAGAGCCACTTTTTATAATAAAACCTAGGAAGGTTATTCACGAAGTAGACAATATAGACTTTTCTTCATTGAACGTAAACATTGCTTTCTTAGAAGCTGCAAAAAAAATTTTCTAAATTGAAATGATGTTTATTTTTAGATGTACCACATACAAGCAAGTTATCTAGATATACAAAGGCGTCTTCTAATTTGTTTTCTTGAATAAACTTATCCATGATTCTTTGAAATTGTGCAGCAGCATTAGTGAGGCCAAAAGGAATTCCTTTAAATTGGAAAAGATGTCCATTGGACTCAAAGGCAGTAAATACTTGTCACTTTCTAGGAGAGGTATTTGGTGATAAGCACTTTTTAAATCAAATGTGCTAAATAATGAATATTTTGCAACAGAGTTAACTTATTTATTGATGTTAGGTAAAGGATAAGCATCAAGTAGTGTAAAACGATTTATTGTTTTTGAGTAATCAATGACCTATGCTTTCTTATGTCTCTTATTCCTGGTAACAACTATTTGTGATTGCCAAGGAGAGTTACTGGGTTCAATTATATCTAGTTCCAAAAGTTTTTTAGTTTCTTGCTCAATGAATGCTTTGTCCTCTGAGTTATATCGTCTAGAAGGTGAAGCAATCGGTCTACACTCTGGAGATAGAAAAGAAAAACATTCTGGAGAAAAGGGAAAAGAGTGCTAGCTTTTATTGTAATACTATTTAAAGAACATAAATTTTAAAAAAATCTTTTTTACCACCATAATTGATATAAAGACTTTTGTGCAACTGTAGGAAATCTCTACCAAGTATGATTTGTTCGCAAGTATAAAAAGTTAATATTTAGTTGAGTATAAAAAGTATATATTTAGTGTACTTCATACCAAATAAAGTGAAGTTAGTTGAAACTTTATCTATAACTTGACAAGATAAGGAAGGATCAATTATAGAGACTCTTTTATTAGAAGGGAGTATATTAAGTTTTAAAGAGTCACATAATGATTTGCTTATGATAATGATAAATGTGTCAGAGCTTCCAGTGTCAAGAACAGCTCTTACCTTGGCACTAGCAATAAAGATATAAACCATAGAGTTGAGTGAGTTGATAGAAAAGCAAGTAATTGAGGCTAAACTTGGTGCATGGAAGTTAGCAGCAGCAGACGTGACAGAGTTCTTTGATGATTTGCATACTTTCTTGAAATATCCTTTCTTACCACAATTGTTACATTCTGCATCTCTAACAGGACATGATTGTCGAGGGTGACTACCACAGAAATAACAAAGTCCACTAGGCTTAGTAGAAGCTGAAGCAAGCTCAGTAATATATTTTTTAATTGTAGCAACATTACTATACTCTGTATGTGAATACATTTCGTTATTTCTTTGAGCGTTTTCCAATGAATGAGTTTGGTTATGAGTGATGAGTGATGGCCTCAGTAAGTTTAAGAGTAGAGCTTTCTAGTAGTCGTTAACGAATATGATGAGAGCTTAGACCACTTATAAATGAATCACAAATGTATTCTTCACAATGTTCTGAAGCAGAAACCTATTTAAAGTTGCAATCTTTACTGAGTGTATGTAAAGCCTGCAAAAACTCATCAATAGATTCTCTGGATGATTGTTTACGCTAACTGATGTCAGGAAAATAAATCATTTTTAAGTTTTACAAATAAGTTTTCCAGGATTTCTATAGCGCCATCAAATGATTCAATGTCAGCATTTTAGTTGAACACAAAAGGAGATAAATAGTTAACAAGGACATCTAATTTATCTTCTGTTTGTATAGTTTTCATGAAGTTTGTAAAAGTTCTAAACCAGTGTGACCATTCTTTAGAAGCTGATGCAGAATTGGTATTGCTGTCAAATCGTTTCGATCTTAGATATTTATCAAGTAATTTATTATACAAATTTGAACCGATGCTATGACTGTAATATATATATATATATATATATATATATATATATATATATATATATATATATATATATATATATATATATATATATATATATATATATATATATATATTTAAACAACTTTAAAAAGTATTCTACACAATAGAGTGCTCAATGTTCTTAAAAGAACAGAGCAATTATATTAGTAGTAGAAAATCACTTAACAAAATGGAAAAAATTTTTGTTAAGTGATTTTCTACTACTATATATATATATATATATATATATATATATATATATATATATATATATATATATATATATATATATATATATATATATATGATAATAATTATAATAGTAATATAAAATTTCAAAATGCATCTGATGAATAAGAAAATATTTTTTAGGATTAGAATATTTAATCATCGCTGTTTATAGTTCTGGCCTTGTTTTATGAAACACTGTCCCAGTCCCCAGATTTTAACATACTACACACTGTTCCTATTTTTATGGTATTTTAATATATGAATTTTTTCATTTTTTAGAACAAAACAGTCAAAGTATGATTTGCATGTTCTATCACAAGTCTATTATACTGTTAAGTAAGTAAAGTTTATTTGATAGAAAAATTGAATAGTTTTATATATAACAACTATAAACAAACAAGTCTATTATACTGTAAAAGTTTGATATAAAAATTGTATAGTTTTATATGAAACTACACACACAAAAATGTGTTGAAAAAGTGTATTTATTTGCCCTTAATTTTCTTTATGTTTATTTAAATTTAATTTAGACAGTATATCTATGCTACAATACAGTTCTGTTGATTTTAATTTTAAAAGTACTCACTTTAATCTAGACATTTTTTCAGATAATGAAAAAAAAAGGATTAGAAAGAAGAAAAAAAGATTTTTGTGGGTTGGGGTATTCAAAAAATAAGTGTATAAAGTTCTTAAGGAAACAAGTATATATAAACATTTTGGCATCTCTATTATATATTATAAATAACTTCTGGTATCTCCCAGTTACTATATGAAAAATTGATCATTGGTTCTATTTACCTTTTAAAAAAGGTCACCTTGCATCACCATTATTTATGTTCTGGTTCTAATATATATAACTGAATTTTTTTCTCCAAAAGTGTATCAACCTGGATCTCAAAAGAATTAAAGATTAATTGAAATTTCTGAAAAAATAATGGCATTAAATAGAAATTATTTACTTAAAAAATAAACAATATTGCAAAACAATTTTTTTTTCACAATATTTCTAATAATAATGATTGTGACTGTATTTAAAATTCTAATAAAAAAGTAAAATGCTGCACTCGTTTTTCAAATTTTAAACAAACCCCAGCGTTTGAAAGGAAAGTTGGCAAACTCGGTGTTTTTTTTATCTCAATTTTATGTTAAATGTTTCCAATTTTTTTTCTAACCTTATTTTTTCTAATATCTGGGAGCTGTATACAATAAAAAAGTGCAGAAACAATTATAAAGCTTTTTATTGTTTGCAAGCATGCTTAAGTTTGCAAGCATGCTTAAGGTTTTTTAATCTTTGAGTTTGTGGTTGTCAAACAATAATTTGTTTGACAACCGCAAACCCGAACAATTTGAAATTATTAAAAGTTTTTCGTGGAGGCAAAGTTTTTTTTTTCTTCAGGGTGTTATGTTGAAGTTTTTTTTTATTTGCCTATATATTTGGAGTGTTTGTGGTCAACCCATTGTTTCTCTTATTCGCCTTCTGATGAGCCATTGTATACTTTTTCTGGAATGTTAGGGGATGAGACTATACATTTATAAATTTCAATTTAGATTCTATATTTTCCTTTCGTTGGGCAGTATTGTTTGTTTATGCAATTGCATGGTGGGTGTTCATCTGATTTTTTAGATAAAAAATTTTTGTTGTGGCTTTTTATTATTATCTCAATATTTTGGTTTTGGTCCAGCTATAACTCGCTTTAATTGTATTTAGATTGAATAACTTTTTTAGAGGGTGGGATGTTGGAAAATGTTAGTCAATTAATTTTAGGAAGATATGTCCGACATTGGTAGAAACACTTCTACTGTAGGAGGTGTTGACCATATTATATTTCATTCCCCCCGCCCCCCCTCCTCCAACATTAGTAGAAAAAGCATTTCTACTAATGTTGAATATATCTTCCTAAAATTAATCAACAAACATTTTATTTTTTAAAATCTGAAATAATTTCGAAATGTCGTCACAGAAATAAGTTTTTGGCATAGAACAGCAATCTTTTTTTTTTATTGTTTTTCATTTTTTCTTTTTTTTCTGAAAAATTAAAGCACACATTTTTAGAATAAGAGTGTAAAAAGCATATTAGGGAATTATGTCGTTAAATATGAATTGTTCATGATGTCATTTAAGAAGAGTTATTTAAACATGAAGATGAATATGGGAACATAAACTTAGTTCAGGTTTAAGCAGTATCAAGAAAACACTCTGAGTCAATTTATGAAGCATTTTTGAGCAAACAGAGTTGCATGCCTCAGAAAAAACACGCCTCATGTTAGTCAGCAATCCTAAAGTCTATCTACAAAAGAGCTGCTCAGGTGAAGGTACATTTAGTGAGCATGCTTTATCTGGAGAAGTGGAGTAATCACTTTAATTGTAAATACATTGATGGCTCTGAATATCAAGCAGTGGTTCTCAAAATTGAAGCAAAAGAAGTTAAATTGATTGCACTGAATAATGGGAAGGTTTAAACATTTACAGAAGAGTTTATGGATTAGTTAGAGGAATTCAACTTGTGTGGAATAATTCTGATGGTTGTTATCAACACAACAAGTGCAATTACTGGCAAGAAGATAAGAGTTGTTGTTTGGCTGTACCACATCATCCAAGGGAGAAAATACCCCAAAAAAGTATTTATTAGTTGTCAGGACTGTGTGCCAGATTGTATTTTTTGCTTTCAACATAGGCAATATGCTCCATGGGTCGACTAAATTTCCAAACGTAGAGTATTTGTATAGGATTTAATGAGCAATTTTGTATAGGATTGTATAGGATTTAATGAGCAATTATGAGAAATTAAAAGTAGTCTTTAGCAACAGTAAAACTGAGATTTAAAAAACAGATGGTTGGACACATGCCATGAGGTTTTTAAACCACCTAACTTATGTCTACTGTCACTACACTGAGAAGAATGATATCCCCTTTGTGTATAAACTTATTTGGTCAGATCACCTTAAAAGTCAGATTTTATGTATCTTATTTCATCAAAATATGATACAGAAAAACCAGTTTGTACTTGTTCAGATAATTTTTTTACATTTGTTTCACTTTACTAATATAACTTTAATAATCGTAGCGATGGAATAACATTGATTTACATTTCAGTTTTAATTCAAACTATTTTTGCTTTTGTTATATTTATTTTGTTATATGCGGTAGTGGTGTAGTGGTAGAGCGCTCGCTTCATAAATGAGAGGTTCCGAGTTCGATCTCCACCACGTCCCTGGTAGTACCGAGCTCAAATTGTTTCTCCGCGCAGCAGTCTTATTTGTCAAGGTTCGTGTTTCGGAATTATAGAGTTGAGAGAGGGTTATAACCACAATTAAGTAGCCTCCTCGTCTGTAGTGACCTTCTGGGCCTTGGGGAGGTGAATTTAAAAAATTGTCTGTATTTAATGAACTAATGAATATTTATAATTTTTGCATATTTTATTTTGTTTAAAATTTTATTAATTTGGTTATACTTTCAAGTTTGATTTATAGATATTGGATTGTTAACTATGGATCTGATTTTGAAAACAAAAAAACTATGTTATCAATATTGGATGAATTGAATGGTATTGTTCAAGAAAAACTAAAAAATGGAACAATTTTTACATTAAATATTGAAGAATGGTATATTTATAAAAGAAATATTTATAGTTAAACAATCATTTTTGAAAAGTTAATAATAAGGCAACTTTGTAAATATAAATAATATATAAAATTTTGTGTGGTAGTAAAATTTAAAGAAATATTGAAAAAAAATTGTCAGAAAAACTTTTTCTTTAACAAAAATTGTCATTTGAAATTCTTATTACTTTAGCAGAATATTTCATTAAACCAATGATCTGATGGTCAGGTTTTTGGTAAAAAAAAACCTGACCATCAAATCATTGGCTATAAGTAACTAAGTAATACAGTCAAGAATCTGTTATATGATATTTACACATATATAATTTAATTTTTATTTATTTTAATTTTTATGTATATTATATTCTTTAATTACTATTAAAAGGTCATCAAATTATTTGAGAATAAAATTGCAACTTGTGTAATTATTTCTTATCATTAGGTAACTTAAAAAAATGTTTTGAAAAAGTTCATTTTGAATGAATAATTAGAAGTAACTAGAAAGTAATTAAAAATTAAACTATGGTTTTCTAAAAATTTAAAGTTTTTTTTAATTAAATTTTTGCATCACAATTGCTTATATTATCCACTAAAAAATATAACCTACAAAAAAATTTAATAATAATAATAAATTTTGCTTTTTTAATGTGTTGTTTTTTTAAAACATGAATTCCTAGACATAAACAGTTAACATAGAAACAATAGGTTAATTAATTTGAAACAATAGGTTAATTAATAGGTTAATTAATTTGAATTAATTGTTTTTTTTTATTAAATAGAATTTTTATTTTTTAATTTGGATATTATGATCAGTTTCATCAAATAAGTTCAAATTACCATTAGTTTCATGGAAAATTTTTAATCATGTTTTTAAGAAGGAAAACATACTTTCATTTAACTTTTTTAAGATTAATTTAATTTAGTACTTCATTAAGAAAGTTGGGTAGTTGCAGTAGTACATGTTAGAGAGTTGGGTAGTTCCTAGTTTTTGTTCCCTCCTAGTTTCCATCCATAATTTTACATGCATAAATATAGACAGTATCATTAAATTAGATTTTACCTATGGAAATTTTGTTTTGAATTTTTTGGTTTCAATACTTGTTTCGATTCTACATTAGGCTTGCAAAGCGTGCAAAAAGTGTAAATACTGGATCGCTATCAAGAAAACAGTCTTTAAATTTCAATGACGTGTCAAGTACTGATTTTGCCAATCACCTTCATTATCTCATTTTTAAAGGATTTAGAAAAATATCTGTAAGTTATCAGTTATATATCAATAAGTTGAAAGTATATTTATTTGTTATTAAAAAGTTCTGAAAATTTTTAGATTGAGGAATGTAAGTGCTATGGTAAATCAGCATCTGCATTAGAATGTCCGAATCTCCGTGATCAAATTTCTTTGTTTAATGACATATCAAAATATGTTATAGCAATGGTTTTAAGTCATAATACTCCAGAACTTAGAGCGAAATCCATACATAAGTTTATAGAAATGACAAAAGTAATAAATGTGTTAAAATAATTTTAGCATATAGTTTAAATTTGTTTACAAACACTTGGTTATCTTAAGTTAATACTATAAGTGCATATGCAGATATAAATGTTAAAAGTTTTGATTCATAATGCTGATAATAATGATTAATTTTGATTTTTTTTAATGTACTATCTGTTTAGCAACTTCTAAAGCTAAATGATTTTAACGCAGTAATGGCTGTTGTTGGAGGATTGGGGCATAGTGCTCTTTTGCGACTTAACAAAACAAAAGAATTTTTATCTCCTGAAGATAAATTGGTATTCATTATTATACTTTTTTAACAAATTTGCTTTTTGCTAATATATTGCTAATTTTTAACCTTGAACTATTATTTAAAAAAAAAGTTTTTTTTAAAATAATAGTCCTAGGTAACCTAGATAACCATTATTTTTAGAGTTTTAAAGTTTTTTATAATTTTTTTTTAATATTTCCGTTTATTCTGTTTCAAGAAAAACTTGTTTTTTAAAATAGTTTTTTTTCTTTTTTAAATCACATGTCTAAAATCACTGTAAAAATTGGTTTTACATTTATTTTGTTATTTAATATTTTTAACTTTTGTAACTGTAGTTCATTAAAGAGACCCAAGAAATTTTATCGTCAGACCAAAACTATGCAAAATATCGAAGCATGGCAGATCAAGTTCAAGGATTTACTATCCCTGTACTGTAGGTTACTTGAATATTAATCCTTGTTCTTGATATTAATCCTTTTAAAATTTTATTTTCTATTGCTTTTGTTGAAATAATCTAAACTTGTTTTTAAAATGATCTAAAAGGCAGAGCAGATCTCATAACATTTTAGTATAATAGATAAATCTGATGTAGAGGACAAAAAAATCATCCTTGTAGTTAAAAAAAATAGTTCAGAGTTTGTCAAAGAGATGTGTAGAAAGTTTTTGCATAGTTTTACAGTTCTGCACAGAAATGTATAGAAGAACACTGAGATTTCAAAAAAGAACGCAGAAATTTTAAAAAAGAACATGGAGATCTGTAAAACATTTTTACTACAGTTTTACAGTTCTATCCAGAAATGTATTAAACATTTTTTTTGTGATCTTTTTCTCCAGTTTTAAAAAATATGTGAAACATTTTTTTTGTGCAGTTTTCCAGTTTTAAAAAATGTGTTGAAATATTATTTTCTCCAGTTTAATGTAGATGTGAAACTTAATGAAAAGAAGAATTTTTTAGACTACTAATTACAGTATAGAAAAATATGTTTAAATAAAAATGTTACAGTATACAAAATTTGTTTAGGGTAATAGGGGGGGCCCCTCCCTAACGTATGAGATTATTTCAAACGAGGTATCTTAAACAAGTTTAAAAGTGAAGTACTAAAGTATATTAACCAAATTTAAAAGTATATCATAAGACATGAATATTCCTAGAAGTTCCGAGTTGAGGTGGAGGGTGTCTCTGGCTGTTCCTGGTTTTAATAGTAATAGTAAGGTTTTATAAGCCACAAGCTCCTTTTGAGTTTATAAGTTTCAAATTTAATGTTAAATTAAATTAGAATTCTTCTTTTAGTCAATTTCATTTTTATATATTAATTGTGGCAATTTTACTAAAAAATATACAATTTTTTAAAAGTGGAATTAACAATCTATCTTTAACGAAATCTTTTGTTGTCTGATTAGATTGTCTTAACCGAGATTTTTTTTTCTTATTTGATTGCAGTATTTATCAGTTTTATCTTCAAAACGTAATTTTCAAAAAACTCTTATATAAATTTTATTATCAAGGGTTAATTCAAGATTTTCTGACACCTTTGGTGGACTTTTTTTTTATTAACTTATATCGTAAAAGTAATATAAAACTGTGCTGACTTCAATTTACAGTAGTAGATATAATAATTTCACTGATAAATGATTTGCATGTTTTACATCAATTTATGAAATTATTAACTTTTTTTTTTTCTTCTTTGCATGCAAAATGGATTTATTGTTTTTAGAGGTATGGTTTTGTTTTTTATTGTATATACATTTTTGGAGTTAGTAACTTGTTCCTTTTTGATTTTTCCTGAGTTTTTTAGATCAATAATCTTCAATTATTGATTTTTATTTATTTAGAAAGTTTTAATAAAATTTATTTTGCAAGGCGTTGTCATGAAAGACCTTATTGCTATGGAAACAGCTGTTGGAGACTTTATAAAAGAAGGAGAGTTATTGCTCATAAATTTTCGGAAAATGGTACAACTTTCTTCAATCCTTGAGCAATTGCTAAAAAGTAAAAAAATGCAACCTGAAGTGACTCCTGTAAATCATCTTCTTCATGTCATCAGGGTATTTTTTTAATTTTATATGAATATAATGAATATATTTTACGTATATTTGTATTAAATATTGTTTTACATGCATGTGTATTGAATTGAATTTTGAAAACTGAAATTGGAATTTTAAGTTTCGATTTCAGCACATATTAAAATTTGCTTAGATAAGCATTCAGGAAATTTTTCTATTATACATAAATATATAATACTTTATTCTCTTGCACTTTGATTTTTTTTGAATTTAAATAATTTAATTTTTGATTTGATATAAAACTTTTTACAAAGGAGAACTTTTTTTTGTTTTGCTTATTAATTAAATTTTGCGTTGCTATGAACGATCCCTAACCCTAAACTTCATAACACAAATCTTGTTAAACTGCTGTGTTGAGAAACAGGTTGTGCACACAGAGGTGTAGAGTGGATTTGAACCTTAAACCACTAGATTATATGCCGAGTGTTTTTTAAACTTTGTTGTTTATGAACTTAGTGCCAAACTGAGATTGTGAATCAGATTTTATTTGTTAAATTTTTATAAGGCAGTTTGTTTAGAAAAAAATAGGCTTTCAAATGACTAAACTGTATTTGTTATTAGGAGTCTGGTTTAAACAGCAGTATCTATTTATGAATAACATTTATTATTATTTTAGGCTCTGTTTTTATTCTAATTTTACTATCCATCATGTTAACAAGAATATGAAGTTTTATGCATATTATTAGGTGTTTTAAAATAGAAATATAACTGCTTGAGTAAATAATATAAATAATTATAATGAATAATTATAATAAGTAATCAATTTTATTATGTTTACTTAACTTGTAATGCTATAGTACAAATGTTTTGTTGTTATTGTTGCTTTTTTTTAAACAAATTATCTCACGACAAGGCTGCAAGCAACCACTAACAATAACTTGATAGTTAACAGAAAACATAGATGAGTTAATGAGCAAAAACGTGATTGACAGAAAAGCTAAAAAACTGGAAGTTGTATGATTCAGGAAGACATTAATACGGGAGAGAAATCCAAAGCACTGAAGTTAAAGGAAAAAAAACTAGATAAATTTAAGTTCTTTGAGTATGAAGATACAGTTATAGTAAAAGGATGCAACTTAGATGAGTGAAGAGTCATGAGAGATTAAGTTGCGATCTTGCTGAATGTTGAGTTGCACTGGATTAAGTTTTGGTTAAAGGAAAATACTTGAAATGCTATCATCACTTCATAAAATGTTTAATGCACATCTTTTTCATGCAATAGTAAGAAAAATAAATAAAAATGATAAGGAATTTTTTCGGTATTTTATTTATATAACTTTTTGAGATATCCCTATAAATATAATATTAAGACAGATTATAAAACGAAAATTGATCTAAAAAAAATTCTCATTAATTAAAATTATTTTTGGTATCACAATTCTTATAACTATATTAGAAAGGACTTCTGCGTCAAGTGTTAAGAAACAATAATCACTATTCTTGTTTTAAGATATGTCAATAAACAATAAATTTTGTCAATAAACAATAATCTTTGTTCTTGTTTTAAAATATGTATCAATAACAAAATATACAACAAATATCATAAAAAAAGTTTGACAAATCTTTATTGAAATAAATCATACGTGTTTAAAAAAAGGTTGCATAAGAAAACTGCAATTTGTCAAATAATGTCCAAAATGTGGTAAATGCAAGATTATCAAAAAATCAAATTTTAGCCACATGCAATTTGAGTTTTATTGGGTTTGTTTGTTTTTTACTGGTAAGTTGTAAAAATTATGCATGTATAGTGCAAAAAGTAACAACTATAAAGCAGGTTAACCACTTAGTTTTGTTTCTATCTAATAAAAACTCAATTTTGTTAATTTTTATTCAATTTTTTACTTTTTCCATAATTTATAAAATCTTTAAGAAGCAGCTTTTTCGTTTCTACATAATTATAAAATTTTATAATTTTGTTTCAGTTTCTAAATGTAGGGGGGTCCAAAATTCTATATTTTTTGTTTAACCCGTTATTCTTAATGAATTTTTTTTAGAAAAGTTTGAAAAATAATTCAGTTTTTTCTATTTTTTTGTGGCCTTCTATTCTATTTAAACATTTTTAAAGATACAAAAAAAAAATATAAAAGAAAAATCTTTGCAGCGGAATTAAATAAAATTTTTGCAATTTAAATTTTGATTGGATAAATTTGAATTAAAATGAATAATAGTTGCGTTAAAAAAAAACTTTTTTGTTAAAATATATATATATTAAAAAAAATAGCTTTTGTTTTACTTTGCTAGAGAATACTTTGCTTCTATCATTGTTATCTAAATTTAGATATCAATTAAAAGGAAAAAAATTGTAACAACACGTAATAACAAACTAGTTTTAAATCAAAATAATCAAACTCCTTTAGAAAGTCTCGCTGTAGTTGATAAATTTTATTATACAAAGTGTTGCCTTTACTCAGAGATGTTCTTGCACTTGTCTTTAACGAAGTCAACAATAAATTATCTTTTGAAAGTGCTTGTCGAAGAGTTGCAAAGTTAGTAGAAGTTCATTGGACAGAGCGTAATATCTACACAATATCATATCAGACCATTTTAAAACGTAAAATAAAAGAATATCGCAAAGTGAAATCAAAGAATATTGCAAAGTGAAATCAAAGAATATCGCTACTTAAAAGGCAAAAACAAGCAAGGTGATTTTTTAAGTAGATGTATTTCTATGAACGAATCCCTTAAAAAACTTTTTGATATTTTCTGCTTCAATCTAGAGCGTTGTGAAAAGCTAGAGAAGTTTTTCGGTATTTCAATGAATGCTGAAAACTACTCGTATCTAGAAAACATGCCTGGTAACAGAAATTTTACATGTCAAAATGTTGATAAAACTTTCCATCAAAAAGTTATTAATAACAAAAGAAAAATGGAGAAAATGATAAGAAATGAAACAGCAGTTTATCAGACAATGTACGTTGATAATGATGAAAGCGAGTTAAGTGAATTTGAAGAAGAAGATGAATTTTGTGAAAAAGAGTTAACAAAAATGAATATCAGTTCCTTGAAAAAGATTACATTCAGTGCAATTTGCAAATTGCACTGAAAGTAATCGGCAATCGAATTTTTAAAACAAAATGGAAAATTCCAGATGAAACTGACCGTATATTTAAGTACGATAAAAATAATTGTGTCGCTATTGAGAACACATTTATTGATTCTAACACACTCCCAACACGCAGTTCCATGCGTAAAAAACTAAAACAGATGCATAAATATTTTCTTGGCTTGATTGCAGACATAGTTGTTCAAGCTAAGAATAGTAGCGATATAATAACTCACGAACCGACTCTACCACTCGAAAGCATGTTGGGACCTTTGCACCTTCTGATTTACATATTAACTGAGAATGTTATTTTCCTTTGCCTACATTAGCAATTGCTTCAGAAACTACAGCAAATATTGCAGATGGAATAAAAACAACATTCGAAATGTTACAGGAAGCCTCAAAATACACCTCAAAAGAACTCTACCAGAAGCTAGATGTTCATATGACTGACAGTACTGTTCATAATATAGGAATATCTAAAATTGCAGCTGATATATTCGATAGAGAAATTACTGCTGGTCGACTGTTTTGCACTTCACATACAGCTTTAGGTTTTGACAGAGCTATTGAAAAAGTTCTAAATCAAATTGAAAATGAAGTGAGTATGGATAACCTTTTCAAAGGCTTGCTGTTAGATTTATCTATTAACAAAAGTACGGAAACGTTATCCTCAACCTTTCTATCATGGGTACTAAACTTGTTTAGTCCTAGTTTTATTCAAAAACATGGAATTATCATAAAAAATTTAAAAATTTTATGCAGCGTAAAAAAAAGGTTATTTTTCTTTTTGAATTTAAAAATGTTCGATTTGAATGTCTTTCGAAATGTTCTTTTATAGTTTGCTTTCACTGGGATGACTTTAAAGAGTTTTTAGACCAACATGAATATATCACAAATAAACTTGCTTCTTTAGTCCGAGATTCTATGAATTTTGATTACATTATATTTTCTTTAGTCGTGGTAGCAGTCATTTCACCATTTTTCTGTAAAACTAAAAGTAAAGTCACGCAATCTAAACTGCAAATATTCTTTAACAAGATGCATGCAAGCTTATCTAACGATGTCATAAATGAACAATTCTTTGAATTTAAAGAGCCATGTGTTCAAGGAGTATCAAAATCTCATTAAAGAAGATTATGGCTTAGAAGATGTTAGTGTAGTTCGAAAATACGCATCAAAGAACTTTGATGATTGCATTATTCTTATTGCAAATATAGTTCTTATTGCAAATATAGTTCGGCAAAGTTTAGCTATAGTTCTTCAACACCAAAGAGGAACCATTATGGGTTCGGAGAAAGAAACAATGATCGATTACCTGATGATAAAACAGTTTCAAATAATATTGAACTTGAGCGTCAGTGTGGAACTCATAGCAATCGACTTCGAAAAAAGCTGTCACTTTCAACAGTTTCACGTGGTTTTTAAATATTCAAACCATTTAAGAATTAAAGATTCAAATAATTTAGAACTATTTCGGAAAATGGGTCCTATTGTTAGAAAAATTGAAAGTAAAGAATACAGTTGGAACCAGAGTCAGATTCAACTGAGACAAAGTGGCTTAACTAAAAAAGAACAACAAGCTTTACATCAGACGCCCAGGAGAAATTCTATTTTAACTTGTTTAAAACTACAAGTCGGCCCATTCACTTGTGGATCAGATGTCAGGGAATATATTGAAAAAAAGAAAGATCTGATAAAATGCCAAAAACGATTGAAGAATGCAGTAATTTATTTTAGAGATACAAGTAGGTCATTGCTGCGGAAATCGACTCTATTTAAAATCATGATTTTTGATAAAAAAAATACAATAAAACGCCGTCTTATGTCTATAGAAGGTTATGCTAATAATTTAAAGGTTCTACTTGGAAAGTCATCACAGCAATCCACAATCACCTACGATGACTTCCACAAAGTTATTTCGCACGAAAAGTAAAAAGCATTGTGAAATTCGAAATCAGCATAAAAAACTAATTAAGAAAAATTGGTTAAACTACAAAAAATCTAAAAAAAAATTTAATTTTGGAACCCCCACCCCTCCTCCCTACTATATGTGAATACTTTTCAAAAAGATTGTTTATTTAAATATAAAAATCTAATACTAATGCTATAATATTTAAAGATATTTTTTGTTATAAATTGTTACATTATTTTAATAACGAAATAATATAATAATTATGCTAAAGTATTTATAAGTAATACTTATATACTAAAAATGTAATACTCAAACTATAATATTTAAAGATATTGTTATATTATTTTAATAACAAGAAAAGCTAAAGGAGCTTCTCATTTAGAAACTATTTTTAATTTTTTGATATGTAACAAAATTTTAAGCCAAGTTTTATAACATAACATTAATGTATAATTTTTCTTTAACGTTTTTTGCATTAAATTTATAAAGTTGAGAATCCCCGTAAACTTTGACGATATAAATAAGATGCGTTAAAATTTTCACAGGAGGACTTATTAATTCAGCGTAGTTACGTACGTCGTAAGTACTTTCAAAACGACGTAAAGATTATGTCCTGTGCCCACTGAGACCTTTTGCTTTATACACAAAAGAATTTATTTTCGATGACTTTGCCCAAGTTTTCAAACAAAACAAAAAAATTTATTTTTATTTTTTTGTATATAAAACGAAATATTTTAGTTGCATATAAATTAAAGTATATTTTAATGTTATACCATGTTTAAAAAACTATATTTTTTATCTAATACATTATATTTACAGTAAAAATAAGAAAAAATAGTAAAAAAACTACATGCAACCGAGTAGTCCATTAATAAGAAATATAAAACTACTATAAAATTGGTGATTAGCCACGGTCAGTATTCCGAAGAAAATTAAATTAGTTCATCTTCTATTCTACTAATAATTAGACAGAGTTCTAAAATGAGTTCTAAAATTCTGGAATGCTTCAAATTGATTAAATTAGAATTAGATCATGGAACTTTATAAATAACCTTTAAAAGGACTAGATAAAATGGTGTAGTACCACTGAAAAACCCTACGTCAAGCAAAGTCAATAAAACCAGTTGGCTGTACTTTGCAAAGCTTCACATTAGTAAACCTCAAATATTTCTAAAATGATCAGCACGGTGAGGAAAGTGTTTTTGTGTGTGGTTGTATGAGTACTGTAGGAAACATAGTTTTCATTGAAGAAAAAAAATCCAGAAAAAAGTGTCAAAAAAATCAAGACTTACCATGTCGTATATTTTTCAGCAAAGTAATTATCCAAAATACAACATAAAATTCAATATAAATATCCATACGTGTCATATAATGGGTCATTTAAAATATCTAACCAACTTTATAATTACATTTCCAGATTTAAATCCCATTAAACATCTGTTTAAATGGGATTTAAATCTGGAAATTTTTTTTTTTGCAAATTGGGTATAATCTGTGTAGAAGAATTATGACCCAATTTCTTACCTACATGCTCGAAAGGAATTTCCATTTGTTATAATTATTTGAAACTTAAGAAACTTTTAAGAAGTTTTTTTTTACAAGATTAGGAAAATAAAATCCTTAAAATGAAAAACTATCTAGCCCATTTGCCTACTTTCTTAATAATAATAATAATAAAAACGTGATTTTTTGTTTTTCTAAAATGCCGTATTTTGTTATTTATTACTTTAAAAAATCTTTTTTTTATTGATATTTGTTGAAAGTTTAGTTTTGTTAAAATTATGTTATTAACTTTGCTAAATAAAATATTATCACACTTGAAAAATGTACTAATTGGATATATAAAAACTTTTTTGGCACATGAACATTCTCTTTTTTGTATATTTTCTATTCTCAACTTGATGGATGTTTATTTTATAAGTTGACTATTTTTGATTTTTTATCAACTTTATATTAAGCATCTTATTCATTTAAATAAAAATACATTCTTACTTACAAACAATTTTTATTCTTTTCTTTACTTGTAAAAAAATGTTTAAAAATTAAATATTGTTAAGAACTATAAGATATTTGTGGGTTATTTTTGTAAACAAAAGAAAACAAAATTTTTTTAAAGTTTCTTAATTATCTTTTTACGAAATACAAATTTTCCTAAAAATTTATATCTTAAAAACTTTTAAATGCTCCAAGTTCGAGAAAACTGAAAATGTTGCTAGAACGAAACTAACAGCAAGCTTAATGATTCAGTAAGCCTTTTTTGTTAATATGTTTTTATGTTTTATACCTGAGACTCGTGTGTGGACTACTTGCGGACTTGAAAGTGTTGGAAATTTTAAACTCAGATAATATTGCATAGCGAACGCGTTCCGAGCGCTAACGAAATATTTAAAATATATATTTTTTATCAACTTTGAGGACTTGTGTGAAGCGAGGCGAGGCAGTTTATAACCGAATGAAATCGAAATTTCTTTTAATTATACTTTACCTCGAGAAATTAGTCATACAAAATTCGACACGTTTTTGGCAATTAAAATCTGGCGGTTGGACAATTTAATCATGTTTTTACGGAAAATAACTAATGTTTTACATTCCAATTTTTTTGTTGTTGTTAAAAAAAAACCGTGCAACAAAGATGCAATTTATAAGATTTGATTTAAAAAAATCTTCAAAACAAGTTTAAACTAAAAAAAAAGAGGTAAAAATCTTTTTGTTTTCTTTTGTTTATTGCATTATTTTATTGTTTATTATTACACAGTTTATATTTAGCCATTTCTTTGGTTGTGGCGTTTAAAACAAATAGTTAGTCTTACAAATATCTACGGCGTAGTTTTAGTTAACGTGTTTTTCATTAAACTGATTTATATGTTGACGCGAGACTATTACTTAAATAAACTGAAAAACTTCTTTTGTGGTAATGCGTTTTTTTTTTGTTTTTTTTTAAAAACAATTAAAAAAACGTTTGTAGTATAGCAGCTACTTACATAAAATGATTTTTTTATTTCTATAGATAATACCAACGAGTAAAAAATTATTATGTTAAGATTTCAAATTTAAATTTACGTATTTTTTTAGTTGTTGTTGTTGTTGTTTTTAATTGGCGAAATGTTTTTAAACCGTCGTCGCATTCGACCGAAAAGCACCTATATGAAGCTTTATTTTTTTTTTATTTTTTTTTTTTAATGGAATTTTTGTTTCGTTGCTGGAATTTTATGTGATTAATTTATTGATTTTAGAGTTTTGTTTTGAAAAAAAAATTATAGAATTTTATTAAATTTTAGGTTTCATTGAGATCTCGATACACAGAAGATGATCTTTATGACATGTCTATGCAGAGAGAACCTAGAGAGAACAAAGCTGTAATTTTACTCATTGTCTGCCTTTATATTTGTTTTTTGACTAATTTGATGATTATTTATTATTAAGTTTTATTGTTTTTTACAAAATAATTTTTGTTTTTCTTTCAAATATTTTCAAATAAATTAAATCTATTTACAAGTTTTTATTATTATTGTTATTTTAAATTTAATCTTTAAATTATGTATGAAATAATTAGGTATGGAAACGTATTTAGGTTTTACACTTAGTTAACAACAATTTCAATCAACTTTGGTTTCGGATATTTATTCTAAAAACTTTTGGATGTCATTTATCCAATTAAATATTTTTTTTTTTTTTATTAGAATGGTTAAAAAAACAAGTTCTGAAAATTAAAGTTCGATAGTTTGTCTTCGCTGCGTTGCTGTGCGCAGTAATATACAATTAGTACATAAAACAAATAATAAGTGTATAAAAATGAAAAACAAACAAACTTATTTAAATAAATTTAATTTAATTTTAAAACACCATTTCAATCGTTTAAATTATATATTGTATATGGTTTTATCTCTAAACAATGGTTATTTTTAATCTTAAATTAATTGGAAATTTCTTCATAGAATGTTATATTTTTAACATGACAACTAAGTCATAATTATGTGATTAGCAAAATAAAAAAGCCGTTCGTGGTAGAAATTATTTGAAATTCATAAAAAAAAGTTTTGAAAAATGAATCAGTGTTTTTTAAAAGGGCGAATTTCCTTAAGAAGTTTTGAGCAAATTCGCCCTTTTTAAAAAAATTCAAATATAGGAGATGCATTTTAGAATTTTCAACTTTTTTTTATCATGTGATAATTAAAACAGTAAATTTAAGTATAGAGAACTGGTAAAATATTTAATAAAAAGAGAAAAAGCATTTATATTTATAATTAAATTTGTTTTAGATTAATATACATTTATTATATATAAATATATATTATTATTAATTATTTTTTTCTTTTTATTTCTTTTTCCCATTATGTTGTTTAATTAGAGTGTGTCTAAAAGTCCTACTTCATCATCTTCACTTTTGTTTTCTGATTGGGCCAAAGGTTCTATAGACGAGCCACCTAATAGAGATACAGTTGAAAAGCATGTGAGAGCTATGGTCAATGTAAGTAGATTTATGAATCTTGACTTGGAATTTAACTTTAAAAAGATAACTTATAAGATTATATTTATTTAACAAAATTTTAAACATGCATTTCATTTAATTTTAATTTATGTAAAAAAAATTTATTACCAGCATTAATAAAAGTTGTATTATGTCAGTTATTTTATAAATAAATGTTATCCCTTTTTCTTTTTACTCTTTTTCTCTAAATTTAAAAATGCTTGGATATATTGTTAAAATATTTTCCTTAAATCCTCTCTTATTTGGAATTTTAGGAGATGCTGGAAATATTCTAGTAAATTTTATTAACTTATATACACACATATATATGTATATACATATTTTATTATATAAATTAAAATTTAATTATATGTTCAATATGTGGAGAAACTATAAAAAAAACATTAAAATAGCAGGATGTTCAATTTTAATCTAGGCTGTTTTCAATACATATGATGTGGATAAAAATGGTTTTATAAATGAAGAAGAATTTGATGCTTTAGCCACAAACTTTCCTTTTCTTGACAAATTTGCAGTGTTGGATGTTGACTGGTATGTTTTTTTTTTTTAATAACTTCTAGTGTGTTATCTTTTGTTGTATTATGTTGAGCTTATTATATACATTTATTTGCTTTTTTTAAATTAAGTTTGATGTCATTTGTTCTACATGTGTGGTTTAAATGGATTTTCATACTGTCTTTTTTTAATCTGCAAAACATTGTGCATTCACGCATAAGTATATATATATATATATATATATATATATATATATATATATATATATATATATATATATATATATATATATATATATATATATATATATATATATATATATATATATGTATATATAAATATATATATATATGTATATATATGTATATATATATATATATATATATATATATATATATATATATATATATATATATATATATATATATATATATATATATATATATATGCAAATGTTACATATATACATACATACATTTACAAACACATTAACATTTTTTAAGTGATGGTAATATCAGTCGCCAGGAGATGCTGAATTACTTCATGAATGTCAATTCTCAACAAATGACAAAAGAGTTTGTGCATGATTTTCAAGAACATGGTTTTTATTCCCCACACTACTGTTTTTACTGTACAGGATTTGTAAGTTCATTCTGCTTTATTTTTATTTATTTAAAGAAAAAAGCATTTAGTTGTATATATAAAAAACTGTCAACTTTTTGTATACTTATTGTATTATTTTTGTATTGTATTTTTTTTTTTTTTTTTTGTATTATTTAGGCTAAATTCTACATAGTTTTTAAAATAAATGGAGGGTTATAACTTTTTAAGCTGCACTATCTGGAGTTTGCTGTAACCTGTAAAAAAAACATTATCTTTTCCCTTTTTTTAAAAAAAAAAAAGGAAAAGATAATGTTTTTTTACCACATTTATATATAAATACTGTATTAAATATAAATAACTGTTTTCAAATGGAAAACACTTCATTCCTTGAAAATTGAAAAAAGGTTGATCAGTTCTATGAAAATTACACAGTATTGGTTTATTTTAATATCCTATTTACTGTCTTGCAAAAGACAAGAGAAGCTAGCAAAAGAATAATCTGAATTTATTGTGGATAATAGTAATAAGCCTGAGTCTTCAAATGTAGTAGTATGATACAACTTTGCACAAAATCGGCCACAGTTTTAAATCTACATGAGCTTATTCTTCCTTACCAACAAGTTGTGCTTTAAAGATTAAAACATCAGACAGTAAAAACTCTAGCAACAGGTAATGATATTTATTTAGGTATTTATATATAACCGTAATATGGTTGTATTGAAGTCAAAAATTAGTTAATATATCATTTTTTGTTAGGAAGTATGCCTTTGTAGATGGTAATACTCTTCCTGTTGTTCTCTACTCTAAAGGTGGACATAAACTCATGAGAGAAATATCTGCAGATACATTATTTAATTGAATAAAGAAAAAAATCTTATGTCTGCAATAAATAAATTGGGTTGTGGATTAGTTTATCCACATCAAAATACATATTTTCAAATTATATATATTTATATATATTTATATATATATATATATATATATATATATATATATATATATATATATATATATATATATATATATATAGTTTTCCAAGGTATTTAAAAGACAAATTTATCCAGTAAGACATGTTTCAACAATCGCACAACAATCAAAACTGCAAAGTTGTTCATACAATTTAACAAGATTTTTTTTTTCCGTTTAGAATTCTGAGAATGCAAACAAATAGTATAATAAAAAATTAATAAAAGTCAAAAATCAAATTTTAAAAATAAAATCAAATCCAATTTACAAATAACTTATTTGCTTAAATAAATAGTACATTATTAAGGATGTGTGGAGCTTATAATAATTAAGTAAATTTTAATAGTCATATTTTCGCAAAACAACTCATTGTTGTATAAGAATGAATCTTTAATTGAAAAACTAATAGAAGAGAATTGTAAACATAAGAGTAAATATTTATGGGGTTTACTGAAAATCGTTATGAACCAATCTAGAAGAGCTATAAAATAAGAAATAAAGCATAAAAAATACAGAAGTCAATACAGTTCTTATTTTGAGTAAGCTAATGTTTACAGTAGCAGCAGACCTGAAACTTATTAACTATTTTTAAATTTCTTTAAGTGTATCAGTTAATTTAAATAATTGTTGAATGGTACTTTTTAAGAAAGAAAAATTATTTGTTTTTTGAAATTAATATAAAATTGATATTTAAATCAATATAGTAGTTTCATTAAGACTAATAAAGGCAGAAGAATGTATGTTGACTAATTTTAAAGACAGAAGAATGTATGCTTACTGTTACTGTGAAGGAGTTAAAAAAAAGACAAAATTGAGCAGTTTGACTGATTAGCAATAGAAGTTTATCGTTGGTGAACCTTACAAAAGCATAATAAACTAATAAAATGTTGTCAGACCATGTCTACTGTCCATGTCTACTTGTCAAGTATGGAGACTTATGGTGTTTATGTCATGATGAACTACATTTGACTGATACAAAAATTACAGATGTTCTGAGGCTGAGTAAAACTGTAAAACAAGTAAAACTGTTTATAATAAGGATTAGGTGTAACCAGAGTTGTTAACAAGGCCAAAAGTAGCAAGGTCAAGGCCACACATTACTAGACCGAGGCCATAAGTTACAAGGACAAGGCCGAGGCCAAGATTTTTAAGTTCAAGGCCAAGATTAAGATTTTAAAGGCCAAGGCCTACACAAACATTTTGAAGACCAAAGACTTGAATTTTTGTCTTATGTTAAGGCTAATTATTAACAAAACTGTAACTAGTGTTGTGACGATAAAACTACATTTTGTAAAAATAGACCAATGTTATATGTGCAGAATTCAACGAAATCAATAAGAAAATGTGTATTTTTTTTAAGGCCAAGACCAAAACAATCAAGACCAAGGCCAAAATTTTCAAGGCCAAGGCCTCAATTTTTGTTCTTAATACAAGGCCATGGACTAACAACTCTGGATGTAACTGTAAGTATAATGTGTGTGTATGTATATATATATATATATATATATATATATATATATATATATATATATATATATATATATATATATATATATATATATATATATATATAAACACACATACACACACACATATATATACACACAGAAGCAAGTTCAGCAGAGGCAATTATGGAATTTGTCACAGAAATATGCAACCTGCATCATTATCTGATGGAATACACGACTCACAAGATTTGTCTAGGTTGAAATATTCCTTACAGTTGAAATATTCCTTCTCATCATATTTTTAGAAAAAACTTTAATAAGACTATAAAAAGATTTTCAGTTTATTTCCCAGGTTTAAATAACCACAAACACGGAATTAAAAATTTCAAATAAAATTATTTAATTCCAATACATTAAACTGATTATCAGATTTAAATCTTTAAAATGAATTCAATATAAAGAAATTTCAGTATTTTACATGGTTATTAAAGATGGGCAAAAGTTGAAGTAAGAACCAGCTTTTTATTTAAAATCCATTACATGCACACCCAAAATGTTAATATGTATTAACACATTTGGATTCTCTTTTAGTTACTTTAGTCTTAATGTCATGCAAACAACGTAGACCATAATGCAACGCTTTAAGTCTACCTTTTATATTGCAACGCCACCGACTGAATTTCGTTAATGCACTATTTGAATAAAGTTGAAAATGTTATTCTAAATTTAAAAAGAAAACTAAACTCAAACTCAATTTTAGAAATGATAAGATCATGCTTGTTTGTTTTATTTCGTTAAATACAAACAAGCATGATCTTTACGTTTCGTTCCTTTACGCAATGTTTTTTTGTTGTTTTTGCGGCGACAATTTAAGTCTATTTTTATTACTCCATTATCTAAAGTTAAATTATTTTTTAGTCGTGGTCTAAAAACGCGTTTTTATTTTTTTTGTTTTTAGATTTAATTTAAAAAAAGTTAGTATTTACAAAAAAAGAAATCTCTGCATTTGCGGGCTTCAAAATCAAAAGTGTACTTATGATTGCTTTTCATACAAACTTGCTGCTAAGATGTGAAATATTTGATGAAAAGTTTTAATTTCGATCACTTTTGTCGGCGTGACGACACCAAGTTTGTAAATATTCACGCTTCCGTCATTTTTATTTGTTTAAAAGTTCTTTATTAAAAAAAAAAAAAATAACACCTTTCGAAAGTTTGTAAAAAACTTAACTAAGTATCACGTTAAGTATTTATTAGAATATGTTTTATTGCTATCATTTTTATACTTGATGACATTCTTGCTTCCGTGGTTGCAAGTTGTATTTATTTACTTATGGAAATATACTTTTAGTAGAAATAGTTTACGAATTTCAAAAATGTTTTTTACGAAGTTATTCAAAAACAGTAGTAGAGTAAGTTGAGTAACAATAAAATTTAATGTGTCTCCGGCGTAATGTACGTGAGTTCATAAAGTTGGTTAACAATAAAATTGTAAAATTTAATGTGTCTCCGGCGTAATGTACGTGAATTCACATTAACTTTTCCAGCTTTATAATTTTTTTTTTAAACTGTAAATTCTGTCATGACTAGAAAGTCTTTCATTGAAACCGTTTGTTTGTTTTTGTTTGTTTGTTTGTTTATGTTTTTTTGGATAAAGTAAGATGACTTGTATGGCGAATGAAACATTTGTATTTTTTTCTTTAATATTGTATTTTTTTATTCAATTTTTTTTACAGTTATGGGGAATAGGCAAATCTGGCTTTCGTTGCAAAAGTAAGATCTTTGAAAACGTTTTTTCTTTATTTATATTTAAAATAAAATATTTTTATTTTACGTTACTGTTCTGTTATTACTATTGTTAATTTTTTACTTTCTTTCTAGTCTGTCATATAACCTGTCATAAAGAATGTAAAAGTCACGTAGTTCTAGAGTGCAAACCTGTCAGACAAAGCCAAAATTTTAAAGGTATGTATTTATATTGTTAATTATTGTATATGGGTCACATGGAGAACATATTGACTTAAATATTTTATTTAAGATGTTTTAAATTTTTAAATACTTATTGATATCTGTCGAGATATTTTTTACATGTTGGCCCTATTAAAATGTGTTGCTTTTTTTTAATTTAAGGGTAATATTTGAATAAGGTATTATAAAGTTTTTTAAATATAATTTTTTTGAATAAAGTTTTTTTAAATAAAATAAAAAGTCTTAAAATGATAAATGAAAATAATGAGAAACCTCTTGGGGCCAATAGCTGGTTACATTCTCGTATTTATTATGGTTTCTTTTTTCACCAGGTGGATTTGATTCTCCTGATGCTAGTAAGTTCATTAGTTATAGTTTTAAGCTGTAAAATATGAATTGACTATGCTAACCTTTTGGCTTTATTGTTGATCAATTTTAATATCTTTTAAAAACTTATAGAATTAACACTATGCGTAATTAACACTATGCGAATTAACACTTGAAATATAAATAATATGATCATACGAAAACCACTAATATTTTATATTATCTAATTAGTTATTAACAAATAAGTTATGTTTAACACTAATAATGTTTTTACTCTCGTTTAATAAGTGAGATAACTAATTTTTTCTAGATATCTTTGTTATTAATCAATGTTTCTAATAACAAAACTTTTTCTTTAAGAATTACTGAATGACATTTTGTTTTGTTTATATTTTTATTAGTCAAAGTTTTTATTTATTTTTTTGTGTGACGCAATTAAAGTGATGTAATGCGCAATATTTTGTTTTTTTCCAAAAATAGAGATCAGATTTAAAACATTGCCATTTAAAAAAAGGCTTAAAGAAGAATGGAGAGGCTCATTTGATTCTCAAAGTCTGTATGCAGAATCAGAGTATGCGTCCAGTGATGTTAGTGACGTGAATGGCAATGGAAGTCCGACTATACGAAGACACGATATGACACGAGACAGATTGTTAAAACTCGAATTGGTAGGCTTTCAATGTTTATTTTTTTTATTTTTTTAATTTGGATAACTTTCTACCGCATCTTATTTTTTGATAGGAAAAAAATGCTCTTGTGAAAGAAAATAATAGTCTAAAAGCGAAGTTAATGAGCGCTGAGGAGACAATCAGCGAATTACAAGCGCAATTAAATAAAATACGTCAGCGGTCTAGTGTTACAGAACAATTTGCTAAACAAAACATTAGTAAAACTGAAACTGAAGTTTGAAAATCGTAAAGAGTTCTTCTAAGAGTAAGCGACTGAAGAAAAACTGCCCGATTGTAAATATGTTACAAGAAGGGATTGTAGCGCCCACACATTAAAGGTGTTAATGAAAAGCATGGCAACAGAGTTTTTCGTCATTAACGAAATGAGTGCAAGTGTTCTTATGAACTTTGTTCTTTTATGAAAAATTAACCAAATTGTTGAACTCAAAATTGACGTTAAAAGGTCGATGCTATTTATTTGTGATAATTTTTATTTATTGACGGTAAACAGTGACGAATTTACACGTCGCTAACAATGATGCTGAAGTGAATAATTTAATATTTATATTACTAGTTTTTATACTTTTTTTGTTTCTTTAATGTTTTTATAAAATTGTCTTATGCAGTCACAATTATAATTTAACGCTTTTGGATAGTTTAACGCACTTTTTTTTTAAAAACATTGCGAATTTTGAGTTAAAAATTAACTTTAAAGACATTTTGGAATATTATCAAGGGCCTTTTGAGATTTGAGTTTATTATTAAATCCTTTAATTTTCGGTTGTAGATTTTTTTTAAATTGTAAAATGCCACTAAATATAAGAGACCTACATTATGTGTGGAAGAAGTATTACTGTTTAGAAATATATCACAGAAATGTCTTTGCTATATGTAGATAAGATTTGGCTTTTAAAAATGCATTCTCTGCTTGAGGGGATGGTTTTCCTTAAATAAAAACTATATAATTTTTTTTTCAAACCGTGTGTTTGAGATGTTTTTACACCGAAATCGTCATCTCCAATTAAGGTGCTTGAAGTTGCCTCAAAGCATTTTTTTTAATTTAATTTAAACAGTTCACTAACCCTTGTTAGTTAATTGATTTTTACATTTTGGCATAAAAATTGTGTAAAAATAATAGAGCGTCACATGAGAATTATAAAGTTTAACTTGTGATATTTCGTTGTTTTACTGCTGTTATTTTTTATGATTATAAACTAAACGTCGTAAACGTTATGTTTCACAGTTAAATTTATAAATTATTATTTTTATAACTTTTTAGTTGTTTGTTTTTGTTAATTGCTAATTTAAACTTTAATTTCTAAACTCTTGATACAAAAAAAGTCAAGAAATTCTATAACTTTCTTGCGAACAGTTTTTTTTTTTTTTATAAAAATAAATTTCTAAACAGGAAATTTTCAATTTTTTAAAAAACAAACAAAACAATTTTATAGTATTAATCTCCCATGAGATAATAAAATGCTGAAACCAGTGTCGACGCTAGAGGTTAGATATAATCTTTTGTTCGATTTGCAAAGATTTAATTTCGTTTAAACAATAATTTTACTGAGTTACGTAAGAGTTAATGTGGGAAAATGATTAATTAATTTAATTAAGATTATGTTTACTTTGATTAAGAGCATAGTTAACAAGCGAATTTTTGTTCGAGTATATTTGATCTCCAATTTATAACATAAGTTACTAAACGTACACAAATACAACTCTAATAGAAAACGGCAATTTAAGTAAGAAAATTCAAACAACATAGGGGAACCTGTTGTACCTCTGGCCATTTTTTGCTTCGAGGCATTTTTTGTATAGTCTATTGAATAAATTAAAACCAATCAAAGTTTGTGTTTTCTTTCATATTTCGCGCAAAATTTATACTTAAGACTTTTTTCGACCAAGAAGTATCATTTTACTGCTTTTTTTAAAAAGTAGTCAAAGGTACATCGTGTGCATTGTACCTATGACCAAGGTGTGTTTTTTTTTGGCCAAATGCTATTATTAAAAATAAATAACATTTTAATACAATGACTAGTTATATATTTTAAAGAAATTTCTGGCCAACCTCGTGCCAATCAAAAAACATATGTAACTATTTTATAAGTTATCTTTAGAAAAAATCAGAAAAACTAATCCTTACAATTTTGCAAAGACTTGTGTCAAAGGTACAACGATCTACTCTGGTCAAAGGTGCGCCAAGATGGGTTTTTTTAAACAATTATCGCCTTAATCCCCATTTACGGTAAGAAACAATTATTCAAATTTTTTCATAACAAAAAAATGTGTCGAGTAATGTTAATAATTAGGCACTTTCATAAGGGGTGGTTTCGGCGTATGAGATTTTGGTGAAATCTTCATAGGGGATAAATGAATCCGTAATTATAACATTTAACATCTGTTTTTTGAAAATAAAATACAATGGATGATACTTTACTTAAAAAAAAAGATTGTATAAAATGGCTAACAGACCATGGCTTATCAACAAGTGGCACTTTAGATGAGTTACATATCAGAATCAATAAATTTAAACTGTAGGTTAAAGGCAGAAAGAATTTTTGTATTTAAAACTTTCTTGGATCCTACAAATATTCCGCCTTTAACTGCTCCTTGGACTAGTGACGATTCATTGTATCCTTATATAACGTCATCTATGTTTAAAAAACATGCATCAAATAAAAAAGAAGGCAGTTTGGGACAGCAACAAAAAGGATATATTATTTTAACAAACAGAAAAATTGTGACTATTAAAGCTTTAACAGATTTTAGTTTACCTAATGCGTTGTTTGTTAGAGGACTTATAAAAAGATCTTATGGAGAACAAATTCGTTCTGCTGTAATTTTATTCAAAAGCAACTTTCCACAAAAAGCTTATTGTGAATGTCCTGTTGGTGTCAGTGGGCTATGTTGCCATGTTCTTGCATTGTTATTATTTCTAAAGCACTTTTATGAAACAAAAGAAAAAATATTATCCCTTACTTGTACTGAACAACTTCAAAAATGGCATTGTCGGAGTAAAAAAGGTTCAATACCTACGGTTCCACTTCGTCAAATTAAACTTACTTCAGCATATTTTGGTTCAAAATAAATAAATAAAAATGCACATGAGGAAAAAACTATTGTTGCAGACCCAGAAAATTCAAAATTCAAAAGGGATATTCTTATAATGAAACTTAACCTAAAGTCTAAAATAAAAGATACACAAATTCCTTTTGAATCGCATTGTTACAAAGTTTTATCTAAATCAAGTGTAAAGTCTTCATCACTTTTTGACCACCTTAATTATCGCTCCACAAAAATGGCTGTATGTTGCTTGATGAATCATGATTATGTTAAAGAAACTCAAACCTATAATGCTAACCTTACTTTTCTAGATACTAAAAAGTTAACCACAATAAAATATAATATTAATCGTGTAATGGAAAGAACAATTTATACTATTCCTAAAAATAATATAGTATGTACTTTTGGAAATTCTACTAATACAAAATCTACTAAAGAAAATGATTTTCCTAAAATAACTATAAATAATAAAAATTATTTAACAAGCACAGAAAACAATTTTCTATCTTCGCAACAATTTGCAATTAGATTCAGCAACACATACAAGAAAATGCAACAGAAATAAATGTTAACATTCAGAACATATACCCTAATGATCCTAGTGAATATGCAAATTATAAAAATGTTGAGCAAAACTCAGACGCATGGCTATACATAAGAAAAAGCAAAATATCTGGAAGTCGACCTCCTGCATTGTTAGGTGTATATGGTGAAAAAAAGTTTGAACCTTATTGGAAAATTGGAAAAGAAGGACTTAATGAAAGTGATTTATTTAATAACTGCTTTAGAAATTTCCGTCGTGGTCACCAGTTTGAAAAAGAAGCATTGTTATTTTTTCGAAACCAGTCTTTATCTGATGCTACACCATATGGTTTCTTTACTTTAACAGAAGATGAAACATACGGTTCAAGTCCTGATGCTTTGGTAGCTCCAAACTTATTACTTGAAATAAAGATCAGAGCAAAAAATTCAAAAGAACCATTTTCAAACTTATTTAAATCACCTGCCTATTTTATTCAAACACAACTTCAAATGGTATGTACACAATCAAACTACTGCTTTCTTATGTCCTATCATCCTGAATCAAAAACTGTTAAGTACTTAAATATTCAGAAAAACAACATTTTGTGGGATGTAGTGAAATGTTTAATGGACAGTATCTTTTCAAACACACCAATATCAGATTGGCCACATAAAGAATACAAGTTATTTGCAACTCTAGAAAAGGAAAATCTTAATCGAATTCCAAGCTTCGAAAGTATCAAACCATTACGTACCCATATTAATAAATTAATACGTAAACTTTCTACGGTAAATTTTAGTACCTTGCAATAAATAACAATAATAAAAAACTACCTAACTATTTTCAAAGAAACATTTTTAAATTTATACGTTTAAGTATTATTTTTCAGGATTTGGTCTAATAGGATCCATTGTTAAATTAACAATATGACACAAAGTCTTCCATGTTGATGAAAGTAAGTCTAGTCTTTGCATAGGCCAAACTGTCTTAAGAATTGACCAATCTCTAACACGCCCTATAAATCGTTCAACATGAATTCTGGTTGAAGCAATATTAAAATTTGAGGAAACATCCCCATGTGAAAACTTATCCAAATTTTTTTGTGCTGGTCGGTTTAAATAAACACCTTTCATCAAACAATAATCTTGGACCGTGAAACCTCGATCAGCCATTAATTCATGTTCAGGGGTAAGCCAACTTAACACACCAGTTTTTTCTGTTATTGCACTATCTGATATTGAACCTGGATAAATATCCCTAAACAAAAGACCACTTCCATGAGGTGAAATACCAATCAATGCTTTTCCTGTTTGTGTATTTTTGTAATGAGAAAACATAAGAGTGTTTAAATCAAAATTAGTTGTTGAAATTTAAATTCGGTGCAGTCTATAATCATATCAGTTAGACCATGTCCAGTCTTGACAAGTATTCTGGCATTCTTTTTAATAAATATCCATCATCAGGATGAAGATCAACTTCATCAAACAGTGTTTCTAAAAATACTATCCATGCAACAAAAAGTCTATTAACTGTGCTTTCAGAAACTGATAACATATGTGCCATAACTCCCAAGTGTAATGCATGACGACAAATAGTTAAAACTGAAAATAATTCAGTTCTTTTATCTAAAGCTCGATTACTAGTGCCTTTACAATCTTGATATTCAATAGCATGTAAATATGGACTAGTAACATCAAATAAAACATTAAACTTTTTAATGGATAAACCACAAAGGTATTAAAATCATGAAGGTTTATTATCTATTATAATATTATGATATGATCATTTTTTTGATAATGAAAATATTTTTTTGTTACTTTCGACTTCTTTTAGTAATTTAGATTTTTGGAGAAATTTTACTTTTATTTGTATTGTTTTATTTTCATTTTCTAGTCTCTTGATTTTTACATTAGCTTCTTCAAGATGTTCTTTTAATGATTTATTGTTTTTTAATGAATTAGATAAGATAGAATTTAGCTGCAATTTTGAAGGACGACGCTTAAGTTTAGGAACATATTTTGAAATTATTTTTTTAGTAGGAGATTTCTTCAGATTTTTTAGAAGAAATCTTCAAATACAATATCTTTTGATATTGTATTTGAAGATTTTCATTTTTTGGTAACGAATAATACTTTATTTTAGTTCCATCTTCTTTTTTTGTATTAACGTTATTGTAGCATAAAGATGAAGAACAAAACCACTTCATGGTGTTAATTCCTTTCTAATACTATTTATTTTAATAAGAATTATCTAATATTAGACTAGCAAAGTCATTTTCAAAAATCAAAACAACAAAAAACGCTTTAAAAACAACCTAAACAAAGTCGCCATTATGTTCATTTATCCCCTACGGAAAAGTCATACACTGAAACCGCGCTCTGTGAAAGTCCGTAATTTAAAATAAATTTCGCAATGCTTGTAATGTTATTGTAATATTATCTTATGAGCTTTTATTTTTAGATTTTAACTGATAAACTCCGAAAATGATGATGAATCCTTTGCCGATTTAAAAACAAAAAGTGATTTGAATGTTATTAAATACATGAATGATTCGAGAGTTTTGTTTATCATTAATAAGACCCCATTTTTTACAAATTAGTAAGATTTTTTTTATACTTCAATGACTCTTTTATGGGTCGCGTTCTGCTAATTACTATAGTTACCATTAATTTTTTATTAAAAAATAAATGCACTAGTTTTAAATATTTTTGTCTAAAGAACAACTTTCTTGCATGTTGAATTAATAAGCGTTATTCGGTTGCATTATTTGTAGTAAAGAAAAACTAACACTTTAACATTTAACAGCTAGTGCATTCTTTATAATGCAAATTAATGTATTTGACTAGCGCCCTAGCTAATGCGCCTGCATACATTGTTCGATTTTCAGCAGATCTAAGATTAATAGGTGATTCAATTTGTATTGCATCTATCTCTCCGCTGGATTTACTTCCATAGAATAACGTATTGTAGCCTCCATTAAAGTAATTTCCATTGATTATCGGATTTGCGGGTGAAGGAACTGATTTAATGCCTTCATCATTGAGAAACTTCCCCAGGCTTCCTTCTCCACAAATTAAATCAAAAACTGAAAAACTGCTGTGTTTTGCGAGATTTCTAATCGACGAATCATCGTCATTAATATTTTGAGAATTAATGCAACTTTTAGATAAAAGATATCCCAGCTCAACCCATTGTTCGGGATGACTCTGACCGTGGATATCAATAAAAAGACCATGTTTCACAATCTTTTTTGCGTTGCTTAACAGTTGATGGTAACAAGAATAAATAGATTGAGCTTCTGGATCATGCATTGTTGCTTCATTCACTTCTCGATTTAAATCAACCTTTGAACGATGAACCTCAGCAATAACAATATGTGGTGCTTCCTCCAAAGAAGAGTGTTTAATAAGCTCTTCGTGCAGTAAAAATACTAACTCTTTAGTGAATTGATCAGGTTCACAAACTGCATTGTATAAACCTCCGTTTCTTTTGCAAAATGTGCTTTTATCTCGATCAGTGATAAATTCAGGGCGCATTTCTCCACCATGTGGAACTGATATTATAAGTTTGGTTTTAATTCCACCAGGAATATATCGCACAAAGTCGCTTGGTGAATACTCGTTATTAAAGTTTTCAATTTCCATTTTTCATGCACAACTGATTATAAGCTGAGTACTTGAGAAAATATTTTCATATTTATCTAAAATGAATGAATAAATTTAAAAAAAGAAGTCCTTTTATGTCCAAGTACAAGTCTTTTCTGAAAATATAAACTTTTAACCAGTACTCGATGTAAGGGGGGATGCAACCCCGTCACTTATTTCTGAAGTATAAACCATACATGGTTTTTTTTAACTTTAATAATAACAGGTAATACTAATAGTAAAAACTGTGTATATATATTGTGTGCGTGTGTCTCTATATATACATATATATACATATATATATATATATATATATATATATATATATATATATATATATATATACATATATATACATATATATACATATATATATATATATATATATATATATATATATATATATATATACATATATATATACATATATATATATATATATATATATATATATATATATATATATATATATATATATATATATATACATATATATATACATATATATTTATATATATATATATACATATATATATATTTATATATGTATATACATATATCTATATGTATATACATATATCTATATGTATATACATATATATATATATATGTATATACATATATATACATATATATATATGTATATACATATATATATATATATATATATACATAATATATATATATATATATATATGTATATATATATATATATATTATATATATATATATATATATATATACATATATATATATATATATATATATACATAAACACACACACACACACACACACACACTCACACATATAGGCTTTAACCTTAAAAAAAAGATTTTTACTATTTAGGCATGAAACTATTAGTAGCATTAAAAAGCACTTTGTTTATATCGGAATATATTTAAGTGTATCTGAAGTATCAGTAGATTTCTTTTTGAATAGATTTTTTTTTTAATCTTTTTTAATAGACCATAACTTTTTAAATAAAATAAAGGTCAACTGAAATTTTGTTTAGTAATAATTTTTCACCCAAATTATCTATTTTTGCAGGTGTTCTTGACTGATTTTAAACAATTTTTTAGTTCTTGTACCTTAAAGTTGCTAAATAATTAGGGCTGCCATTGTCCTGATCTTTTCGCTGGAGAACGCGATAAAAGTTTTAATTTTAATTAGTTTAGCGCTGGGCTCCCCTCCGTAAAAATCAGGACTATGGTAGCCCTATATATAATGCAATATTAGAAAAAAAAAATTAAAACTTTAATGTGCTACAGTTCAATACCAACAGAAAGGCAGTGCTATTTTTTTTGTTACTCTTGTACTAAGGTTAACCACCTGTAGTAAGAATCAATATTATGCATTCAAATTTAACAATTGCAGCAGTCTGTAAAAATATCACTTTTTTAAAAAAAATTAATAAGCAATCACCAAAAAAAAGAGCTATATTCTATCTTATGACATGATTGTAGCCCTTTGACTTAAATGTGTATATTATTAATTTTTCCCTGAATAATTATAAACAGTTTTCCCTAAAATAATATTATCAGTGTCTTAATTTAATTTATATGATATGATTTTGAAATATGTACTTATTTAATTTTATGCATATAATATAATTATAATGATATAATTTCCACATGGTTATAATTTGAGTGTAAAATACTTCAATTGCTTTAAGAGTTTGTATTAAAATCTAAATCTGTGCAGTATTTTCTGGATTTTAATATTTTTGTTTTTAATATTGTAGGAATTAATTAACTCCTGATGGCTGGTCAATTGAAAAAACTTGCAAAACATTTTCGGTGTTAGAACATCTTTTTAGGAAAACCTGAAAGTTGAAAAATGAAAAAGAGATACTTGCTAAACCTGAGGCTAAAAAAGGACAACCTTTGGAAGATATTATTAAACAGAAAGTCATTGAAACTTATGAATCCAAAGACTTCACAAGACAATGTCTATAAAATACTTTATGAACATTTACATTCTACTTTTGTTTGTGAACTTTTACATTATTTAATAGTGGAAAAGTTAATAAACAAAAACGCTTAATATTAGTTCATTTAAAGGAGCTTTATTTTGAATTTGCCAAATGACCAAACTGCACTTGTCACAGTCCAAGTCAAAATCAAAGCATGCTTTTACAATGATGAGTGGTATATAGAAGTTGTGCTTAAGATTTGTAATGAAAACCAATATATTCATATGAAATTGAAACAAACTAAATTTGAAATGGAATAATAATGCAAGATCAAGTCAGCATTGGGTCCCATTTGGCAAAGTAATATATCAAATAAGTGCTGCATCCATTAAGAGTAGAAGTGCTTGTGACCACAATCTTGCTAATAATAATTATGATAGTATATTGAGATATGTAAATCAGAGATAAAGAAATAAGTGTACTTGTGTTTCATGTGTATATACACGTCTTTCAGCATTTTTACATTCTACTTTAAATTTTTTAGCTGAACTTTTTCAGTTTAAAAATGCTACACTATTTTCTATGTCTGGAAAATGAAAATAATTTATCATATTTTTAAAAAAAGTAATATTTTAACAGGCTGCTGCAAGTGTTAAACTAACTTTTAACACATAATTTTAATTTTTACCACAAATGGTTACTCTAATTACACAAAAGTAAAAGAAAAATGGTACTGCCTGTCTGTAGGTATTGAATCGCAGCACATAAAAGTTTCCAAAAAACTTTCTATTCTTGTGCTATATAGCAACTTTAGGGTACAACAACTTATAAATACTTCAAAGCCAGTCAAAAACACCTACAAAATTAAATTATTTGGATTAAAAGCTATTACTATACAAAATTTTAGGTTATCACTTTTTTTATTTACTAAGTTATGCTCTGCCAAAAATCAAAAAAATTTAAGGTAATCTTTTATTTTTATTTTCTCTAAATTAACATTGACCACAAAAAATTTACTCATTAATGTGTTGTAAAGTTTAACAGTTTTGTAATTCTTAAACATTGTTAAAACTTCTTGACAATTAAAAACATTTAAATCATAAAGCATTAAATTTTTTTTTATATCTTCAAGTAGACACTTTGAGAACTGAAGCTGAATGATATTCTTTTAACAACAATTTTTTAGTTATATTTTCAGGATTATTTGCAATTTTCTTATACTGCTAATTCATTAATAAAAATAAAAAAAAGCATAATATACATTTATGTGTTACCCTATATAGAGCGTGGTAAAAATTTGAACCCAAACAACAAAATTAGTAATCTATTAATAATATAAGATTACTAAATTTTATGGCTGCATATACCATAGCTTTACACATAGAAATATCTCATACCAAATATAGTTTGACACCTTATACTATTTTTACAAATTGTATTTAATATTGCTTATTTAATATATAAAAATAATTACTTCAAACATGGGAAGTAAATGAAATTAATACAAATCTGTAAAGTATAACCTTTTTGAAAGTTTGTTCTATATAATGCTATTTAAAGATTTATTACCATTTTGAGTTTTACGTTAATATAATTCTTTATCACTTTTAGTTTACAATATCTTAGTATTAAAAGATTGATTTAAGCATATTAGCAACTGCTTTGGAAAGCTAAGTCATCAATAAATTTAACCAAATTTAAAGGAAAAAAAAAGACTATCGTTGTTGACTATATCTTTCTATTTGATTTTAAATATTTATCGTTAAATTTATTTAAGTTAATGTAGTTAAGTTTTTACTCATTATTAATGGTTTTTTTCAGTATATTTTTATATATATATACATATATATATATATATATATATATATATATATATATATATATATATATATATATATATACATATGTATATATAAATATATATACATATATAAATTTTATTATTAAATATATTATAAAATTACTATTAAATTATTACTGCTCTTTGAAAACATTGAGCACTCTAATTGTACAATATACTAACCTAACTTGAAATTGCTTTTATCCTATTGAATAAATAACAAAGAAATAATACTTCATTTAAAGAAAATTACGTCAAAAAATTAATAAATATGAAAAATCAGTTTTTTGATATGTTACAAAAGTCTTCCTACGACCCCTTATCTGTTGTTTATGTTTACATTAGCTTTATATTTTAATTATATATTATATTATATATTATTTTATATTTATATAATTACATTTATATATTATATATTATATCTTATTATAGCTTTATATTTTTATAGCTTTATATTTTGTTTTCAGCGTAAATAAAATTGTCATTTTTAAACCCAATTGGACATTTTGTGCAATAAAAAATGGGTAATTTTGAAAATGAAGCCTACTAGAAAAGAGTTGCCAGAAGTGATGAAGAATCTTGTTGTTTCTCACTATCTAAATAGGAAATCACTGTCACAGATAAAAGAAATGCTTTGTATGCCAAAATTCACAGTTCAGTCTATCATAAAAAAATTTTCTACTGAGGGTTCTGTTCAAAATAAACCAAAAAATGGCTGCCAAAAAAATTCTTTCGGAACGAACTAAGAATTGGTTGGTACGAAAAATCAAGATGCAGCCAAAGCTGAGGGCTTCTAAATTGACTGAGGATTTAGAACTTGATCTAGGACAAACTGTAAGTTTGCAAACAGTGAGACGATGTTTAAAGAAACTAAAACTTTCATGGAAGAGTAGCGAGAAAGAAGCCCTTCATTTCTAAGAAGAATCAAAAAGCATGTTTAGAATTGGCTAAAAAGTATGTTTTGATGCCTAAAGAGTTCTGGGAGACTGTAATTTTTGCTGGTGAGAGCAAATTTAATTTGTTTGGATCGGATGGATGTCTCATTGTTTGGAGAAGACCAAATACAGAGTTAGAAGAGCAAAATATGGTAGCAACAGTCAAATATAGTGGGGGCGGTGTCATGGTTTGGGGCTTTATGGCTGCTTCTGAGGTTGGTAAAATGCATTTTATAGAAACTATCATGAATGCCTGTGTTTATATTGATGTTCTTAAACAAAACTTAAACCAAAGTGCTGAAAAATTGGGGTTGACTGGTGTATATAAGTACTATCAGTATAATGATCCGAAGCATAGTGCTTTTGATATATGACTCTAGATGCTCTACAACTGTCCTGGAGTGATCAAAACACCAAACTGAGCATTTATAGTCAGAATTGGAAATTGAACTGTGTAAAATTCAATTCCCTGACAAACCACAGATGAAAGTGGCCTTGGAGAGTGCATAGAATTGTTTAAGTCATGAAATCACAAAAAAACTGGTTCATTCTATGCCAGATCAATTGAGAGCTGTTATAAAAAGCAAGGGAAAAGCAACACGTTATTGAAATTTGGTTTTCTGATACCTTTTTTAACATTTTTTTCTGTTTTTCTGAAAGATTTTTATATCATATGAAGACTTTTGTAACATTTTAAACAAGACCTTTTTCATGTCTAAGTTTTTTAAAGGAATTTTCTAAAAATATAATAATTTTCTTTCCATGTTGCATTAATTTTGATCTATAAAATAAATTTTGTACATAATTTCACCAAAAACCCTGAAAAAATATATAAAAAATGACTAAATTTATTAAATAGTTCACTGTACGATGACTTTCGTAACCCTCTGTATATATATTGTATATATATATATATATACATACATATATATATATATATATATATATATATATATATATATATATATATATATATATATATATATATATATATATATATATATTATATTTGGTCATTATATTATTTTGACTAAATATATAATAAATAATATAATGACCAAATATAATATATAATTATATTATATTTGGTCATTATATTATTTTGTATATTTATTATATTTTTATATTTATTATATAGTATAGTATTTATTATATTTGTATATTTATATATTATATTTTTATATTTATACATTATATATTTTTATTATAATGGGTTGGTTAAGTTATAGTAACTCCTTGTCACTTATAATAAACTTGTTTTTGGAAAAAATATAATAAAATAAAATATATCAGCTAAAGAGTAGGGAATCAATGTAAGAAAATAAACCTTACTCACTAAATGTTGAATATTGATAGAAAATGGCCTTCATTCTTTTTATTATCAAAAATAAATCAACAAATTGTAAAATGAGTTTATTACTCTAGCGTCGTCAAGCACTAACCAAGTTTGGCGAAGATGATCCAAAAGTAGGGTAATGTGGGGCAAAATGAGACATTAAAGAAGATGAGACGCATGTTTTTATTATCTTCTACTTTCACTTAATATGATTTTTATTGTTCATATATAGCAATTTAGTTAGTACATTTAATTTGCATGCTAAAAACCACTATTTTACCAAATATTTCAAGGCGCTCAAATAATTGGTAAGTGGTTTTTAGCATGTTAATTATTGCATAATTGCGAACTGTGTTTTTATTCTTCAATAAGCCAAACTTTTATAGTTCAAATTTTTTTTTTTAAGTTTATATTTTTAACACATTGTTTGTAGGGAAGATGATTTATGAGCTGATTTTAAGGCTGTGACCCCTCTCCCTCCTCGAAGAAGGAGATTTTCAACTTATAGTTGGTTTTTTGCGGAATACCCCCCTCCCCTCATTGTATTTCTAAAAAAACTTTAAATTTGTAGTCCAAAGTTTGAAAAGATAGATTCAAAACGACATTTACCAAACACGGACTTCGATGTACTAGATTTTGAATATCTCTAAAAATTTCGCGTCTTAAACTTTTTTTTCAAAAATTAATTTCCTTATATAAAATATTTATAATAACGTAACTCAATTTTTTGTAGATATATTACTTTTATATCTTTCTTTTGTTGTATTTTATTTCTTAAACTTTTTCATAGATATATTATTTTCTGTAGTATTTTACAGATTTTTGGTATTTACTATTTCATTTTTATTTTTATGTAAGTAAACTTTTAAAACGTTTAAAAAACCATAAAGGGCTTGGCGATAAGATAACTGACAATAACAGCTGTAATGCCAACTGTAATAGTTTTTTTTATATATAGATGTGTCTATGTATATTTCGTCTATGAACAAATGATTTTACAATGTACTGGTAAAAAATAAAATGTATTTTTTAAATTCTGAATGGAGCAAGTAGAAGACAATACACCTTATCATTTTGCTTCTTTGATAGTGAAATGGTTTACTTTATTTACACTTTTAAATTCATAAAAATTGTTAATTTTTTTTGAATTATCAAACTTCTTACTTAATTATTATTTCTTTTGAAATAATAATTAAGTAAGAAGTTTGATAATTTAGGACATAATTCAAATTTCTTTTATACATCTATCTAGAATAAAAGACTTTTATATACCTAATTAAAATATAGCAATAAAAGAAAAGTAGATTATAATAATATACAGTAACAACATTGTAAATAATGTAGTAATATAAGTATCGGTAATAATAATAGGCAATAATAATAAAAACTCCAGTTATTGGTAATAATAATCAAAATAATAATAATACAAATGATAAAGATAACAATTCTATTAATAGTAATAATAATAATAATAATAATAATAATAATAGTAATAATAATAATAATAACAATAATAACAAGAATATATATAATATGATAAATAATAAAATCAAAATATAATTATAACAATACTGGAGATTTCATTTTTAATGAGGCGGTATCATCATCATCATCATCATCTTAGTCTGAGTCATCATCATCATCATCATTTTGAGCTCTGTATGGAGCAGGTCTAGCTGCCATTTGCTCTTCCAAGGAGTTCATCAAAGGAGTTTAACAAATCGAAGTTCTCGTTGATAAAGACAAACTTCTCAGTGGTTTTTAAAGACAACCTGCATCTCTTTTCGTGGACCACCTGTCCAGCTTCACTAAAGGCCCGCTCACTTGAGGCACTTGAGGCTGGCAGGCAATAGTACTCCCGGGCTAGTCCTACCAATATGGGCATCTCTCTGCGATGTGTCCTTCACCAGTTAAGAGCATCAACCTTCGAATCTGTCACAGTTGTTTCTCTGAATTTTGCCCACTCAACGGTAATCGGAGAACCCTCAGCTGTAGCATTTGTCTGCCTGAATTGATTTGACACAGTCTAAAAGGAATAAAAGGAAGTTAAACGTTTAGTAAACTTCGTATAACTTCGCTTACTTTAATCTCAAACTGTTTAAATTCAAATAATTTTTAAAAAGTTTCTTCAACTTTGAACCATCCCCTCTCCCCGTATGACATCGTATCCTCAAATTGATATTTTTATGACTTTGTTTGTTCGATTGCATTGCATTATGATTAATAGAAGTATATTTAACTAGTTTTAAAGAAATTTATTTTATATTATACTTAATAGCTATTTCCTTTGCTGCTTTCCAGAACTTAGTCTCACCATCATCTTTAAGAAGCTCATAGGTGATCTCAACTGAGACATTGATTGTACCTTGCTGGTTTGACATACATTCTGCTGTTGTAGGATGACTGGCTTTCAACTTGTCAAAAATCTCATCCTTAACACCATAAGCGTGTAATTGTTAGCCTTATTTTTTGTTATTGGGTGTAGCAGGCAGCCTACAGCAATGGCTGTAGGCTGCCTTATGCTGTAGGCTGCATGTTACACCCAATGTCATATCCTTAAATCATTTCTCGAGTTCTACAATGAGCTTAACTATAAAAGGACCTACTCCAGTAACACTGTTCTTTCTAATTTTTTAGAAGCACAACTATCCATAAGATGAACAATGGCTGTCAGTGCTTTATCCATTGTAATTTTCTTATCACTCGACATTTACTCAGAGATGATTCGGCATGTATCCTGGAGTGACAGAATGGTTGCAACCAGCTCAAATTGTTCATCCGTAGGAATGGGTGAGGTCCATTCATTTTTGTTAGCCCGGAAGCACACAGCACACTTCGGAGATGGTTGATGTCTTGGAGTATCATCTGGACAGTGTTCCATCTGGTAGCACAAGGAGCAGTGATCTTTCTGTAGGGTACTGAAACAAAAACTATATAAAAATTCGCAAAAAACTTTGCATGAAATCGTAAATTCTTAGAAAACTTAGTTTAAAATTAAAATATATTTGTAAAAATTTGACATTAAGTTGTAAAACGTTGTATTCGTATCTACTTAAAAAGTTTAAAATATTACCATTCATCTCGAGGCACTTCTTTTTCAACACCCCTTCTGCAAGAGGAGAATGATGGACTTGGGTAGAGATTTTCTTGCATGCATCGATAGCAGCCTTGATATCAGGCTGTTTACTGACTGTCCTTTCCAGGGCCACGTTTATCATGTGGTCAATGCACGTGATTGAACCACTTTCAAGATCAAAAATAGTCTCTGACATCCTCAGTGCAGTTTTCTTATTTGAAGCTTGATCACACACAACAAACCGCTTCTTGACCATTTTGAGTGACTCAAAACTTTTTACCAATGAGGAAACTCTTTGTCAAATATGCTCTTCATGGCCATCTGCAGATTCCTATAGAGGAGAGGTAACTTGAAGTGAGCCATGCATGCACCACTTAACCTTAAACCTCGAGTCAAAGTGGGCAAGCAGTCTTTGGAACGGGATAGAGTCACACATGGAGAAAGGCTGATTGTCAGTTGCAAGGTAAATCATGAGCTCCATGTCACCACGAAGTTGAGTGGTGTTCTGTGTTGGATAGCACAAATTTTTTCTGGCTTTTTGAACCCTTTTTCTTTTTCTGTGACCTAAACAAATCGCATACATTTGTTAACATTGAATTAACTTCAGATAGCGTTGTTTACATCAATAAAAAATCATATAAATTTGACATGAAGTTGAATAATTTCGCTACATCGCATCGTAACATCAATTATTTAACAAACTTACCAACTGTTTCCAATATATATTCTGCCTCTTCAACTTTGTCCTCCTTGGCATCTTCTGCCTCATCTTGTATCTTTTGATTCTGACACAATTCGATGTACTCATCCTTATGGTTGGATCGCAGGTGTCCACTTAGGGTCGATATTGACCCAGAATTCGTTTTTAGGTCTTTCTTGCAGGTATTGCACACACCATAGGTCTTATCTCCCTTGTATTCCTTCAGGAAGTACTGCCAAACCAGCGAGCGATGGGTCTTTGGCATATTTGTTTGATGTTTTATAATGTTTAAATCGTGTTAAATAGCATACACAAAGTTATAAGGTTTTCATATTTGTTTAATATAATGTAAACAAATTTATACAATTTTCATAACCGTAAAATTTTGATTTACAACTTTTTGCGGCTTCAAACATCGTTTTAATTAAGTTTTAACGACTTTTAAAGGTTTTCAAAGTCGATTAAAAGTTAAAGCTACAACTTTTTACGGCTTTCATAACCGTTTAATTAACTTTTTTTCGAAGTTTAACGGATTTCAACTTCCTTTACTTTAAGAAACTTTGCCTAACTGAAGGCTCTCAAAGTCGAAAAAAATATATACGATTTTGAAAACCGTAACTCAATTGTTTTATCTTTATTTTAATTTAATATTCTTCTATACATTCTTACGTAAAGAACGTTTAAAAGACGTTTTAAAAACGTTTACAATACATTTAGAACCCAACTTTTAAGAAGGGTTACTATTCAAAACTCTTAGAAAAAGCAGAAATGTTAAAAAGACGTGGAATGTAATTTAAAAAAATTATTGGTGCTAAAATAATGGAAAAGGAAGCCAAAAAAGCTGTTAGAAAACGATAAAGTAATACATGATAAAATAATAATAGCAAAAAATATTCTAGGATTCTATGAATTTGTTAAAACGATAAAAAAAAAAATGTAACAACATGTGGCGTTCGTCGAGGATAAAGGACCGTTATTATTTTCTCTTTATAAATGATTTATCTTTTATTTCAAATTTTAAAAATATTATTTTATTTGAGGATGACTCCAATCGGTTTTATTCTCCTAGGGATTAAAACACTCTTTAATGTAGTTGATAGAGAGTTAGATAAAATAAACAAATTATTTATATTTTATAAACTCTTCCTAAACATTTAAAAAAACACATTATTTACTGCATTTCTTAATAACCTTAAAAGATAAATAAGGCAAGAAAAAATAAATAAGACTTGAAAAATAAATAAGACAAGTATTACAGGACAAACATCTATAAACTTATAAGGTGTTGTTTTTGACAAATGTTTCTCATAAAGGTTTCACATCCTAGAAATAAAAACCTTCAAAAAATATTTCAATTATATAAAATAGCGAAACCTTTCTTAAAAATTAGGTCTTTAAAAATATTTTTAATTTTCCTTTATATATAGTTATTTGATTTATGGAAATATTGCATAGGCTAGCACCAATAACACTAAGTTAAAAGACGTTTATTCTAAAAATTGCAGAATTGTGTTTGGAGCAATAAGAACTTTACTATTTAAACCTTTTTTTATGTAAACTTAGCACATTAAATGTGTACAAAAAAAAAAAAAAAAATACCTAGTTAACCAGATTGTGTATAAAATAAAGCATGGGCTCTCTAACAAAAAACAATATTTTAGTAAAGTAAACCATAAATATCCCACCAAATTTTCAGAAAACAATTTGTTACACTAAAACATAAAATTAAGGTCTTACTCTATTTAGTATCAAGATTCTATTTTGTGGAATCTTTATCAGCAAGTTAATAATATTTAAAACAAAACACTTCTACATTGCTAATTAAAATTAAGGCACCGCTTAGTACTTACGGATTTAATATTTTAGATTTTGTCTGTCACTTTAGAAGTTATTAAATTAGCATCATGAATTAAATTGTAACAATATAGAATATTTGACAAGTAGGAATAAAGTGTTATGGTAGTAAGGTCACCGTTGAATACTGCTGACTTTATAATCATCTACTTATGACAAATGAGCAAAAAATTTGTTTTTTCAAAATTAAATTTGAGCAACCAATTTTTTTTTTAATTATTATATTTTATTTGCCGTATATTAATACTTACAATAAAATAAATCTTGCTAATAAATAAAAAGCGCTGGAGCAAGCAGAAGACATAAACTGTCTTATCACCAAGCCCCATTACATTGAAATATTGTCAGTTTATATACAGGAATAAAAAGTAGCTAAGTGCATAATAAGAATTTTAAACACGTTTGAAATATAACGCACACGTGCTGAAATATAACGCAATATATTAAAGATCAACAATAATTTAAAAGTATAATAGCTATTCAACAAAAAATTATATTAAATTTAATTAAAATTAAACTTAATTAAAATTGCAACAAAAAAGAAGTAGTGTCAATAACTATTTTTTAGATAACTTATTTCATTTTTGCATTTATTTTCAAAAAGGTATTTTATATAAAAGTCTTTTTGTAATAATAGACTATTAGATTAGTTTTTGGAACAACAAATTTATTAATTGAAAATTGAGTAAGATATTTGTGCAAAATTTCATTAAAGTACAACTTAAATACAATAGGAGAAAGTACATATTTTGTTTTAAGCATGAATTTTAGAACTTGGTGTATATTAAGTTTATAAACATTTAAGGCACAAAGTTTCTTTAATCAATGTTTAACTTTTCGGATTTTTCTGCCTTTGGTGCTAAGTATTTGGTTCACAACTGAGTTTTCAGCATTATTGTAAATGGGTATTGAGAGAATAAATAGGGTTTAGATTCGATATAAAGGGATCGAGATCATTAAGTTTTTTCATAGCAGTTCCCGATTTGATTGTAATATAATAGTTTTTATCAACATGGAAAATTAATTTAGCAGATTATTTTCTCAGAAACGAGATTAAGTTAAAATGCAGGTATTTGATTGGTATTGGTAATTGAAAACTCTATCTTTAACTTTCCGTGACTAATGAATTCATTTTTTATTAGTTCTTGTAAATAATGAATCGCCACATCAACAACAACTTTGTTGTTACTAAGGGCCACTTACCAGTTATTATTAAAATGTTGTATTTGTTTCTGGGGTTATTTACTTAAAGTAAATTTTTTTAAATAATTTTAATCATTTGGCTTCATTAAGACGGAAAGTAATTGATTACATAGTTTTTCTTCTTTGCGTACAAAAGTTGATTTGGTTTTTCTGATTATTAAAAATAATACGAAACAGTTGATTTGTTTTTATCATGATCAATAAAAACAAAATTTTTCTCATTTTACTTAATTCCTTTCGTTAAAATTTTTTGTATTTTAGCATTAATAGGTCTAATATTTTAATATCATACTTAATATCATTTTATATGTAAATTAAATTATTATAATTACTAAAAAACGTTAAAAAATTATAGAAAGAAATTATGGTAATTAATAGAAAAACTATTTTTGATGTAATGCACTCAAATCGATGTACGATGTTAAAAGCTGTAATAAACTATTCTGTCATTTTCTAGTAATTATGATAATTTATACATATACACATTAAAAATATGATACGATCGTTTTATACAGTCTGTAAAAATCAGTTTAAATTTTTGGCAAATGGCAAAGCACATATACCAAATTTTTAAACCTTTTTATTTTAGATTAAGTTACGGCAAATAAACCATATAATTATATACATATAAACAAAGTCGTGGCTTGGCTACCCCACTTCTCCCAAACGGTGGAGAAGGGGGGGGGGCAGGGAGACAGCAAATAAACGGAGCTTTTTTTTGCAATTAAAGGGATTCTTCTGCAAATTTAAGTTGCTGTTTTTCTTTAAATAACACCTAGAAAATAATTTTAAGTTCTTTTTTTTGGTGCGAGAGGGAAGGAGAGAGGAGAAGCTCTAACCTTTTAGCTACGGCACTGCATATGTTTATAGCTCGCTCCATATATAGAAGAACCTCAAAAACTTAAAAATAGTGCGTCAACTTCTTTTTTTTTATCTTATTAAAATAAATTTTTTTCAGTAGAGTTTAATCTTCATTAAAAAATGTTAGGAGCTACTGAATATGTAAAAACCATTTTAATTGGGGGAAGAAATTTTTGGCATGAACAAGATTGAAAGGTTTTTAAATTTAGAATAGTTTTTATATTTATACCTCCAAGATTTTCTAAGGAAAATAAGTAGAGAACAATCTGTTATATAAATTTTATTGTAAAACTTTAAATTGTAAATTCATATTCAGATCATTAAATGCTTTAAAATGTTTTTATTAGGGGTGTACCGGATTGGAAATTTGAAATTCAGACCGGACCCGGATTTGCCGGAATTGTTAATAAAATAACGATAATTATACTTATGTGGCTACATAGTATATATTTATGACCTATAACACATATATAACCTATTTCATAAACTTTATACTTATTTTATTTAAATCTAATATGTTGTTTTTATTTTTTGCTTATAATTTTATTCATTGAAAGTTTTAACCTGCATAAGATTTATATTTAAAATTATTTCTTTGTTTTATATTTTTCAATTTAGGTTAAAATTGAAATATTCATTGTATTTGGCATCCTATACATTTTAATTAAAAGTAACATTTAAAATGAGACTATTCTCAGAGGCAAACAGTTTTGGTGAAAAAAGAGCTAGTTTGTTGCCCAAAACTAGATAGCAACTATTTTGGCAGTACAATATTCCAAAACTTCTAGAAATCCTTACATAATTGATTACTGCAAATAAAATTACATCGTGTTTGTTAAGAATTTTTTTTTTTTTTATGCTTAGGTTTACCAATAGTTCTTCATTGCCCTGTAGGACAACGATTTTTTCACACAGTCGGTGTCACATGTCTTAAAAAAAAGGTAAAAAAAAGGTAAAAAAAAAATTCCGACATTCCGGCCTGAAATACTGAAATTCCAACCGGAGCCTAAAATAATCACAAATCCGGATCTCCGGTACATCCCTAGTTTTTATTGATACGCGCATTTTTAAAGTGTATCTTGAATATGGTGCGAATTATTGATTTAAAATTATTTGCGTAACACTGACGAACGTTTTGCAAATTAGCGGAATTATGTTTTTAACACAATTAAATTCTTTATTTATTTTTAAAAATTTAAATTCTTTATGTATTTTTGAAAATTTAAATTCTTTATGTATTTTTAAAAGTTTGTTAAATTTATTGATTTACGGTTTGGCTTTATCTAGTACACAAGTTCAAAAGTTAGACGTAAAAATGATAACACGTTTTAACTACAAGATGATTATATTTTTATGTAGCAAACCGTTATATTATTTGTAATTTCAGACTATAACTCATTTTAGTTAAACTTTAACATAACTTTAACTAACTAACTGTACTTTAACTTAAAAAAAGTAAATTAATTAAATTTAATTACAATATTAGGGATAAAATAAAATTGTATTAGCAACATTAACTATAAAGGTTTTAGCTGTTTACAATAAAAAAGTTAAATGTATACTAGGTTTGTTAGGGGATATCGACTAAATTATCTCAACAAAACAGGAGAGGGTATAAAAGGGTTTGATTATTATTGACAGGGTAAAGGAGCAATTTTAATAAATTTTACGTATGTAATGGTTAAAATATTTATTGGACAAACTCAGTTATAAAACAAAAATTAAATCTACTACTAAGATTTTCTTTAAAGTATGAAAAAATTTAGCTTTAACAGTAGATACCCCAGTCTGGAGTATCTACTGTTAATGCTAAATTTTTCTGGAGTTTAGAAAGTGCACTTACCTGCCAACTATTGTATGTACAAATGATCAATTTAAGTTAATAAACAAAAAAATAGTGTGTATGTGTGCGATACTTATCTCAACACATTTATTGACTATGTTTCGTTTTTAACATCAATACATTGATTTTTTAAATTTATTTTATATATAATTTCATTGTTTTTTTATTAATGGTTTATTGAAATTATAAAAACTTCAAGAATATTATTGAGAAATCTAATAAATTTATTCCAAAAAAAGTTCCATAAATATTAGTTTTAATAAATAGTTTGAAAGTTAATGTAAAATAATTTGCTTATAAATAAGTATGTAAAAAGTTTTAATAGTTTTTCCATGATTCTATAATACATTTAATATTTTACTAATAAAGTTATGCAAATATTCTTCCGTATCAAAAGATAACAAAACTTGATTTTTATTCTTAACATTATATAACATTATAATTAGGATTTAGATGATTTTTTAATGAAAACCTTTTGTTTAATCATCAATTAAAGTCGATTTCTATAAAACCGAGTTGTCCAAATGGGATGTTAGCAAAGGTAAGACACAATGTAGACTATGAAACCTTAATAGATATCTGGTATGCCATCTTTGGGTCACACCTTAACTATGGATGCCAGATATGTGGACAGAATTATTCTTTAAACAAAAAGAACCTTATAAATCTACAAAATAAGTCTATGAGTTTAATCCACTTTTAACCAAATAGCTTTGACTTGGATGTACTATAAAGTCTTTCAAAAATAATGAAATGAGATCAAATGATCTACTTGTTGAACAGTGCATTTGCATGGGATGTTATGTATATGTTTATTGTGTGTATATATATGTATGTGTGAAGGTATGTATGTATGTATGTGTACGGGTATATATGTAGGTATGTGTGTATATGCGTTTAATATAACAATAAAAAGTTTAAAAAAAAGTACTGAAATAATATAACTAAGAATAAAATAATAAAAAAAATAATTAAAAATATAATTAAAATATTAAATAATATAGTATTTAATATTTTAAAATTTTAATTTTAAAATATTAAATACTACATTATTTAATTACATTACATTAAGAAATACATTAAATTTAATATATAAAGTATAAATATATTTAAATGAATAAAAAATAAAATTAAAAAAAAAAAAAATCAATAAAAAATATATATATATAAAAATATATATATAAATATTTTAAAATAAAACCTCTTTTTATGGATTAATTTCTATTTGTTAAAAATATATTTATTTTTACAATATTTTTAGGGAATATTGATACCCTCATTATCAAGTATATCAAAAATTTTTAATATATTTGATAATTTCTATTTGTTAAAAATATATTTATTTTTATGATATTTCGAGGGAATATTGATACCCTCGTTATCAAGTATATTTATTAAAAAATTTTAATATACTTGATAACGAGGGTATCAATATTCCCTCGAAATATCGTAAAAATAAATATATTTTTAACAAATAGAAATTAATCCATAAAATGAGTATTATTTTAAAATATTTATACAAATAAAATCTATTAAAGATGTCAACATTTAAAATGTATATATATATATATATATATATATATATATATATATATATATATATATATATATATATATATATATATATATATATACTCAATTTTAATGCAATGTTAAAATAATTTAATTTTAACATTGCATTAAAGATAAGCTAGGAGATCGTTAAAATTAATTTTTAATTTTAACGATCTCCTAGCTTATAGTTAAAGTTAATGAATTTTCTTGATCAAGCAGGCGCAATCCTATAAACAAAACACTTACTGGTAGAAATAGGTAGTTGCCATGTTTTGAACCAAAGTACAACGTTATCAAGAGCATTAACTAAGTGATGGCTATGGTCCGTATTGCAAAATGAACTTTATAACTTGATGTCATCAGCATAAAGCTTTAAAGAGCAATCAAGTTATTAAAAATAATGGTTATATCATTGATATATAGTAAAAATAATGTTGGACCTAACATGCTACCATATATATACCTAACTTTCTACTAACATTGTCTTCTTCTTACTAATAATGCTTATTATCTTACCATACCTTTGATATTGTTATTTTTGCTGCTAATCCACTATTAGTATTACTATTTAATACTAATTGTTAACTTTTTACTACTTTGTTATGATTGTCTATTATATTAACTATTATCATTACTATTAGTATATATATAGTTATATTTGTTATTATTATTTTACAGTTATTGTTTTATACTATTGTAGGTCTTTAAGCATCATCAGTATGTAAATGTACACTATATATATATATATATATATATATATATATATATATATATATATATATATATATATATATATATATATATATATATATATATATATATATATATATATATATATATATATATATATATATATATATATTTAAACAACTTTAAAATTTATTCTACCAAATAGAGTGCTCAATGTTCTTAAAAGAACAGAACAATTATATATTATTTCTGATGAGTCTTTATTGACGAAACACAGTGTAAAATGAAAAAAAAATTTTGTTAAGTGATTTTCTACTAATATATGCAATTAATAAAAACTAATATATGCAATTAATAAAGTGAAATATATTGATTTACTGATTAATTTTAAAATACAGTATTATGATTTGGTGGTTTCAAAGAAAAGTTCTACTATTTCCTGCAGTGATTGTTTGCTGTTTATTCATAGTATTATATTCATTATGCCGACCTGGTATGTTTTTAATTTCTTTATTATAGTAATAGATCTCTATCATGCTTTAATACTTCTGCAACAACTAGAAACATCAATTGGTCCCTTTTAATGTTTGTTGTTTGTCCCTTTTAAAAGGTGATGTTATCAATTACATTACTTCTTAACAAGATTAGGAATTAAGTATATGGACATTTTTTTTAGAAAAATAAAAAAATCAAAACAAAGAATAATGTAAAAAAAAAGTTCTTTTTCTATTTATAGATTTTGCTTTCCCAAACACTGACCATTAGTCAATTTATACATCAAAGTTTTTCTTTACTTAAGTTCAGTATTATATTATTAGTACTATATATATATATATATATATATATATATATATATATATATATATATATATATATATATATATATATATATATATATATATATATATATATATATATATATATATATATATATATGTATGTATATATATATATATATATATGTATATATATATATATATATATATATATATATATATATATATATATATATATATATATGTATATATGTATATATGTATATATATATTTATGTATATATGTATATATATAATATATACATAACAACATT